>NC_137128.1:41017838-41617838 GCF_949319135.1 Squalius cephalus | reverse complement strand
AAATCTGTAGGAGGAGTTCGTTAAAGTACAACATCAGGAAATTACGAAAAATGCCCAAAATCCAGGAGGAAGTTCAAAATAGCTCACTTCCTGTTGTGTTTAGGGCTATGCTCCAAGAGACTTTTCTGTAGGTATTGGGTCATTACATGTATGTACCAAATTTCATACCTGTACGTGAAACCAGGAGCCGGGGCAAAATGTGGGGGCAATAATTTACCGAATTTGCCCCCCCCAATTCTGAAAACCATATCACACGTAAATTTTCACCACTTCTGAAGCGTGTGCAAAGTTTCATGAGTTTTCGAGCATGTTTAGGCCCTCTAAAAAGCGATTCACTTTGGAGAAGAAGAATAATAATAAACGGAGCAAAAACAATAGGGTCCTCTCACCATCGGTGCTCGGGCCCTAATTAAAGCTGCAAGCAGCGATGAAAAGGGCCCTCGCACCCCTGCCACCGCCACCCGGCACCTTTAGGAAAGGCCTTAAGATTACACTCACCAAATTTGAAGAGGATCAGATCAAAACTGTAGGAGTTTGTTAAAGTACAACATCAGGAAATGGCAAAAACTGCCCAAAATCTGACAGGAAGTTCAAAATAACTGACTTCCTGTTGTGTTTAGGGCTATGCTCCAAGAGACTTTTTTGTAGGTATTGGGTCTTTACATGTGTGTACCAAATTTCATACCTGTACGTGAAACGTCGAGCCGGGGCAAAATGTAGGGGCAATAAGTAAGCCATTTTGCCCCACCCAATTTTTAAAACCACATCACACGTAAATTGTCACCACTTCTGAAGCGTGTGCAAAGTTTCATGATTTTTCGAGCACGTTTTGTATTTGCCACACTTCCTGCTACCAGCAGGTGGTGCTATTGCTATAATCATAATGAGCATTGGCATGTGTTCAGGACAGGACTCTTATCAAACATGTGAAGTTTGTGGCAGATTGAAAATTGTATGCCTGAGTTACTGCAGGCTGTCTGTGGTTGCCTAGCAACATCAGAACTGCAAGCAACATTAATATTGAACTTATCTGATCATGCATATATCACCAAAAGGCCGAAATTGGGTGAACTAGTGCAAAAAATGCCCGTGCAAAATCAGTTTTTGTGTGTGTTTTTAGTAATTGTTGGTTTGGTGTGTGCTCATTGTTACAATTACACAGCAAAAGTTCAGTGACATTTTTATTTGTGCATGGTAAAAAGCACACAGTGAACTCCGAGAAAACGCTATGCTTGAGCAAACAGTTTGTGAATAGGCAACTACAAATGATGCCCGTGAAAGAGACTGTGAACGCATTGAATAGGATATGTTTAGTTGGTGAATAGCATAGGCTACTATTACACAGTAGCGACAACGTTAAGCGCACCAGAATGAAATATAATATTCAGAAGTAAACACTAACAGCATAGCTGACTTACAGATTCAGTTTACATCCACAAATGAATAAGCACCTCGATTCAGGGAGCAGTGCAAAGTGCCCGTGCAAAATCAGTTTTTGTGAGCTGATCGCCGTCAAAAAAGTTCAGGAGATATTTCTTGCGATGGCAATATGATCAAAAATAACTTTATATTGATTCAATGGATTAATAGCATTTAAAAAAAAAAAAAAAAAGTCATGAATTTATTGCATTTTTGTGAAAAAATAATCCGTTTTTATAATAAATCTTAAAAAATTCAAATCCAGATTTTGATTTTCAATGTTGTTATAACCTAAAGATGCTATGTGAAAGTTTGAAACAGAAAATAGTGGTTTTCACACATTTAGTGGTTATCTCACATTCGAGAGATATGCGAATAACACACAGACAGACAGACGGACGTTTCTGTAATTTATAGATAGATGGATTTATCACGTTCGGGAACCAAACTATAATATTCAGAAGTAAACAGTGTAGCTGACTGAGTGTTTATGTCAGAATGTTTATTTTTAAACCACAGCCTTCTTGGGGCTTCTTTGACCGATACAACTCTCTAATGTCAGAATGTTTATTTTTAAACCACAACCTTCTAAAAATGATATATTTAACGATATCTTTTGCATTTCTCATCCAAACAATGTCAAACTTGGCACTGCACTTACTCGTGCCCGTGGCAAGACACCTGTCGAGTTTGAAATCAATCGGACTAACGGTTCGAGAGATATGCGAGGAACAGACACACACACACACAGACAGACAGACAGACAGACGTTCCTGTAATTTATAGATAGATGTTTGTCAGGCCGCCGAGGGCACACCCTTCGACGAAAACTCTAGATCTTCGCAATTTAACGTCACAAAGGCCTTAAGATTACACTCACCAAATTTGAAGAGTATCAGATCAAATCTGTAGGAGGAGTTCGTTAAAGTACAACATCAGGAAATTACGAAAAATGCCCAAAATCCAGGAGGAAGTTCAAAATAGCTCACTTCCTGTTGTGTTTAGGGCTATGCTCCAAGAGACTTTTCTGTAGGTATTGGGTCATTACATGTATGTACCAAATTTCATACCTGTACGTGAAACCAGGAGCCGGGGCAAAATGTGGGGGCAATAATTTACCGAATTTGCCCCCCCCAATTCTGAAAACCATATCACACGTAAATTTTCACCACTTCTGAAGCGTGTGCAAAGTTTCATGAGTTTTCGAGCATGTTTAGGCCCTCTAAAAAGCGATTCACTTTGGAGAAGAAGAATAATAATAAACGGAGCAAAAACAATAGGGTCCTCTCACCATCGGTGCTCGGGCCCTAATTAAAGCTGCAAGCAGCGATGAAAGGGCCCTCGCACCCCTGCCACCGCCACCCGGCGCCTTTAGGAAATGCCTTAAGATTACACTCACCAAATTTGAAGAGGATCAGATCAAAACTGTAGGAGGAGTTTGTTAAAGTACAACATCAGGAAATGGCAAAAACTGCCCAAAATCTGAGAGGAAGTTCAAAATAGCTGACTTCCTGTTGTGTTTAGGGCTACGCGCCAAGAGACTTTTTTGTAGGTATTGGGTCTTTACATGTATGTACCAAATTTCATACCTGTACGTGAAACCAGGAGACGGGGCAAAATATAGGGGCAATAAGTAAGCCATTTTGCCCCACCCAATTTTGAAAACCACATCACACGTAAATTTTCACCACATCTGAAGCATGTGCAAAGTTTCATGATTTTTCGAGCACGTTTTGTATTTGCCACACTTCCTGCTACCAGCAGGTGGCGCTATTGCTATAACCATAATGAGCATGGTCATGTGTTCAGGACAGGACTCTTATCAAACATGTGAAGTTTGGGGCAGATTGAAAAATGTATGGCTGAGTTACTGCAGGCTGTCTGTGGTTGCCTAGCAACATCGGAACTGCAAGCAACATTATTATTGAACTTATCTGATCATGCATATATCACCAAAAGGACGAAATTGGGTGAACGTTTGTCAGGCCGCCGAGGGCACACTCTTCGACGAAAACTCAAGATCTTCGCAATTTAACGTCGCAAAGGCCTTCAGATTACACTCACCAAATTTGAAGAGGATCAGATCAAAACTGTAGGAGGAGTTCGTTAAAGTACAACATCAGGAAATTACGAAAAATGCCCAAAATCTAGGAGGAAGTTCAAAATAGCTCACTTCCTGTTGTGTTTAGGGCTATGCTCCAAGAGACTTTTTTGTAGGTATTGGGTCATTACATGTATGTACCAAATTTCATACCTGTAAGTGAAACCAGGAGCCGGGGCAAAATGTGGGGGCAATAATTTACCGAATTTGCCCCACCCAATTTTGAAAACCATATCACACGTAAATTTTCACCACTTCTGAAGCGTGTGCAAAGTTTCATGAGTTTTCGAGCATGTTTAGGCCCTCTAAAAAGCGATTCACTTTGGAGAAGAATAATAATAATAATTAAAGCTGCAAGCAGCGATGAAAAGGGCCCTCGCACCCCTGCCACCGCCACCCGGCACCTTTAGGAAAGGCCTTAAGATTACACTCACCAAATTTGAAGAGGATCAGATCAAAACTGTAGGAGGAGTTTGTTAAAGTACAACATCAGGAAATGGCAAAAACTGCCCAAAATCTGACAGGAAGTTCAAAATAACTGACTTCCTGTTGTGTTTAGGGCTATGCTCCAAGAGACTTTTTTGTAGGTATTGGGTCTTTACATGTGTGTACCAAATTTCATACCTGTACGTGAAACGTCGAGCCGGGGCAAAATGTAGGGGCAATAAGTAAGCCATTTTGCCCCACCCAATTTTTAAAACCACATCACACGTAAATTGTCACCACTTCTGAAGCGTGTGCAAAGTTTCATGATTTTTCGAGCACGTTTTGTATTTGCCACACTTCCTGCTACCAGCAGGTGGTGCTATTGCTATAATCATAATGAGCATTGGCATGTGTTCAGGACAGGAGTCTTATCAAACATGTGAAGTTTGTGGCAGATTGAAAATTGTATGCCTGAGTTACTGCAGGCTGTCTGTGGTTGCCTAGCAACATCAGAACTGCAAGCAACATTAATATTGAACTTATCTGATCATGCATATATCACCAAAAGGCCGAAATTGGGTGAACTAGTGCAAAAAATGCCCGTGCAAAATCAGTTTTTGTGTGTGTTTTTAGTAATTGTTGGTTTGGTGTGTGCTCATTGTTACAATTACACAGCAAAAGTTCAGTGACATTTTTATTTGTGCATGGTAAAAAGCACACAGTGAACTCCGAGAAAACGCTATGCTTGAGCAAACAGTTTGTGAATAGGCAACTACAAATGATGCCCGTGAAAGAGACTGTGAACGCATTGAATAGGATATGTTTAGTTGGTGAATAGCATAGGCTATTATTACACAGTAGCGACAACGTTAAGCGCACCAGAATGAAATATAATATTCAGAAGTAAACACTAACAGCATAGCTGACATACAGATTCAGTTTACATCCACAAATGAATAAGCACCTCGATTCAGGGAGCAGTGCAAAGTGCCCGTGCAAAATCAGTTTTTGTGAGCTGATCGCCGTCAAAAAAGTTCAGGAGATATTTCTTGCGATGGCAATATGATCAAAAATAACTTTATATTGATTCAATGGATTAATAGCATTTTGAAAAAAAAAAAAAAAGTCATGAATTTATTGCATTTTTGGGAAAAAATAATCCGTTTTTATAATAAATCTTAAAAAATTCAAATCCAGATTTTGATTTTCAATGTTGTTATAACCTAAAGATTCTATGTGAAAGTTTGAAACAGAAAATAGTGGTTTTCACACATTTAGTGGTTATCTCACATTCGAGAGATATGCGAATAACACACAGACAGACAGACGGACGTTTCTGTAATTTATAGATAGATGGATTTATCACGTTCGGGAACCAAACTATAATATTCAGAAGTAAACAGTGTAGCTGACTGAGTGTTTATGTCAGAATGTTTATTTTTAAACCACAGCCTTCTTGGGGCTTCTTTGACCGATACAACTCTCTAATGTCAGAATGTTTATTTTTAAACCACAACCTTCTAAAAATGATATATTTAACGATATCTTTTGCATTTCTCATCCAAACAATGTCAAACTTGGCACTGCACTTACTCGTGCCCGTGGCGAGACACCTGTCGAGTTTGAAATCAATCGGACTAACGGTTCGAGAGATATGCGAGGAACAGACACACACACACACAGACAGACAGACAGACAGACGTTCCTGTAATTTATAGATAGATGTTTGTCAGGCCGCCGAGGGCACACCCTTCGACGAAAACTCTAGATCTTCGCAATTTAACGTCACAAAGGCCTTAAGATTACACTCACCAAATTTGAAGAGTATCGGATCAAATCTGTAGGAGGAGTTCGTTAAAGTACAACATCAGGAAATTACGAAAAATGCCCAAAATCCAGGAGGAAGTTCAAAATAGCTCACTTCCTGTTGTGTTTAGGGCTATGCTCCAAGAGACTTTTCTGTAGGTATTGGGTCATTACATGTATGTACCAAATTTCATACCTGTACGTGAAACCAGGAGCCGGGGCAAAATGTGGGGGCAATAATTTACCGAATTTGCCCCCCCCAATTCTGAAAACCATATCACACGTAAATTTTCACCACTTCTGAAGCGTGTGCAAAGTTTCATGAGTTTTCGAGCATGTTTAGGCCCTCTAAAAAGCGATTCACTTTGGAGAAGAAGAATAATAATAAACGGAGCAAAAACAATAGGGTCCTCTCACCATCGGTGCTCGGGCCCTAATTAAAGCTGCAAGCAGCGATGAAAAGGGCCCTCGCACCCCTGCCACCGCCACCCGGCACCTTTAGGAAAGGCCTTAAGATTACACTCACCAAATTTGAAGAGGATCAGATCAAAACTGTAGGAGGAGTTTGTTAAAGTACAACATCAGGAAATGGCAAAAACTGCCCAAAATCTGACAGGAAGTTCAAAATAACTGACTTCCTGTTGTGTTTAGGGCTATGCTCCAAGAGACTTTTTTGTAGGTATTGGGTCTTTACATGTGTGTACCAAATTTCATACCTGTACGTGAAACGTCGAGCCGGGGCAAAATGTAGGGGCAATAAGTAAGCCATTTTGCCCCACCCAATTTTTAAAACCACATCACACGTAAATTGTCACCACTTCTGAAGCGTGTGCAAAGTTTCATGATTTTTCGAGCACGTTTTGTATTTGCCACACTTCCTGCTACCAGCAGGTGGTGCTATTGCTATAATCATAATGAGCATTGGCATGTGTTCAGGACAGGAGTCTTATCAAACATGTGAAGTTTGTGGCAGATTGAAAATTGTATGCCTGAGTTACTGCAGGCTGTCTGTGGTTGCCTAGCAACATCAGAACTGCAAGCAACATTAATATTGAACTTATCTGATCATGCATATATCACCAAAAGGCCGAAATTGGGTGAACTAGTGCAAAAAATGCCCGTGCAAAATCAGTTTTTGTGTGTGTTTTTAGTAATTGTTGGTTTGGTGTGTGCTCATTGTTACAATTACACAGCAAAAGTTCAGTGACATTTTTATTTGTGCATGGTAAAAAGCACACAGTGAACTCCGAGAAAACGCTATGCTTGAGCAAACAGTTTGTGAATAGGCAACTACAAATGATGCCCGTGAAAGAGACTGTGAACGCATTGAATAGGATATGTTTAGTTGGTGAATAGCATAGGCTATTATTACACAGTAGCGACAACGTTAAGCGCACCAGAATGAAATATAATATTCAGAAGTAAACACTAACAGCATAGCTGACATACAGATTCAGTTTACATCCACAAATGAATAAGCACCTCGATTCAGGGAGCAGTGCAAAGTGCCCGTGCAAAATCAGTTTTTGTGAGCTGATCGCCGTCAAAAAAGTTCAGGAGATATTTCTTGCGATGGCAATATGATCAAAAATAACTTTATATTGATTCAATGGATTAATAGCATTTTGAAAAAAAAAAAAAAAGTCATGAATTTATTGCATTTTTGGGAAAAAATAATCCGTTTTTATAATAAATCTTAAAAAATTCAAATCCAGATTTTGATTTTCAATGTTGTTATAACCTAAAGATTCTATGTGAAAGTTTGAAACAGAAAATAGTGGTTTTCACACATTTAGTGGTTATCTCACATTCGAGAGATATGCGAATAACACACAGACAGACAGACGGACGTTTCTGTAATTTATAGATAGATGGATTTATCACGTTCGGGAACCAAACTATAATATTCAGAAGTAAACAGTGTAGCTGACTGAGTGTTTATGTCAGAATGTTTATTTTTAAACCACAGCCTTCTTGGGGCTTCTTTGACCGATACAACTCTCTAATGTCAGAATGTTTATTTTTAAACCACAACCTTCTAAAAATGATATATTTAACGATATCTTTTGCATTTCTCATCCAAACAATGTCAAACTTGGCACTGCACTTACTCGTGCCCGTGGCGAGACACCTGTCGAGTTTGAAATCAATCGGACTAACGGTTCGAGAGATATGCGAGGAACAGACACACACACACACAGACAGACAGACAGACAGACGTTCCTGTAATTTATAGATAGATGTTTGTCAGGCCGCCGAGGGCACACCCTTCGACGAAAACTCTAGATCTTCGCAATTTAACGTCACAAAGGCCTTAAGATTACACTCACCAAATTTGAAGAGTATCAGATCAAATCTGTAGGAGGAGTTCGTTAAAGTACAACATCAGGAAATTACGAAAAATGCCCAAAATCCAGGAGGAAGTTCAAAATAGCTCACTTCCTGTTGTGTTTAGGGCTATGCTCCAAGAGACTTTTCTGTAGGTATTGGGTCATTACATGTATGTACCAAATTTCATACCTGTACGTGAAACCAGGAGCCGGGGCAAAATGTGGGGGCAATAATTTACCGAATTTGCCCCCCACAATTCTGAAAACCATATCACACGTAAATTTTCACCACTTCTGAAGCGTGTGCAAAGTTTCATGAGTTTTCGAGCATGTTTAGGCCCTCTAAAAAGCGATTCACTTTGGAGAAGAAGAATAATAATAAACGGAGCAAAAACAATAGGGTCCTCTCACCATCGGTGCTCGGGCCCTAATTAAAGCTGCAAGCAGCGATGAAAAGGGCCCTCGCACCCCTGCCACCGCCACCCGGCACCTTTAGGAAAGGCCTTAAGATTACACTCACCAAATTTGAAGAGGATCAGATCAAAACTGTAGGAGTTTGTTAAAGTACAACATCAGGAAATGGCAAAAACTGCCCAAAATCTGACAGGAAGTTCAAAATAACTGACTTCCTGTTGTGTTTAGGGCTATGCTCCAAGAGACTTTTTTGTAGGTATTGGGTCTTTACATGTGTGTACCAAATTTCATACCTGTACGTGAAACGTCGAGCCGGGGCAAAATGTAGGGGCAATAAGTAAGCCATTTTGCCCCACCCAATTTTTAAAACCACATCACACGTAAATTGTCACCACTTCTGAAGCGTGTGCAAAGTTTCATGATTTTTCGAGCACGTTTTGTATTTGCCACACTTCCTGCTACCAGCAGGTGGTGCTATTGCTATAATCATAATGAGCATTGGCATGTGTTCAGGACAGGACTCTTATCAAACATGTGAAGTTTGTGGCAGATTGAAAATTGTATGCCTGAGTTACTGCAGGCTGTCTGTGGTTGCCTAGCAACATCAGAACTGCAAGCAACATTAATATTGAACTTATCTGATCATGCATATATCACCAAAAGGCCGAAATTGGGTGAACTAGTGCAAAAAATGCCCGTGCAAAATCAGTTTTTGTGTGTGTTTTTAGTAATTGTTGGTTTGGTGTGTGCTTATTGTTACAATTACACAGCAAAAGTTCAGTGACATTTTTATTTGTGCATGGTAAAAAGCACACAGTGAACTCCGAGAAAACGCTATGCTTGAGCAAACAGTTTGTGAATAGGCAACTACAAATGATGCCCGTGAAAGAGACTGTGAACGCATTGAATAGGATATGTTTAGTTGGTGAATAGCATAGGCTACTATTACACAGTAGCGACAACGTTAAGCGCACCAGAATGAAATATAATATTCAGAAGTAAACACTAACAGCATAGCTGACTTACAGATTCAGTTTACATCCACAAATGAATAAGCACCTCGATTCAGGGAGCAGTGCAAAGTGCCCGTGCAAAATCAGTTTTTGTGAGCTGATCGCCGTCAAAAAAGTTCAGGAGATATTTCTTGCGATGGCAATATGATCAAAAATAACTTTATATTGATTCAATGGATTAATAGCATTTAAAAAAAAAAAAAAAAGTCATGAATTTATTGCATTTTTGGGAAAAAATAATCCGTTTTTATAATAAATCTTAAAAAATTCAAATCCAGATTTTGATTTTCAATGTTGTTATAACCTAAAGATGCTATGTGAAAGTTTGAAACAGAAAATAGTGGTTTTCACACATTTAGTGGTTATCTCACATTCGAGAGATATGCGAATAACACACAGACAGACAGACGGACGTTTCTGTAATTTATAGATAGATGGATTTATCACGTTCGGGAACCAAACTATAATATTCAGAAGTAAACAGTGTAGCTGACTGAGTGTTTATGTCAGAATGTTTATTTTTAAACCACAGCCTTCTTGGGGCTTCTTTGACCGATACAACTCTCTAATGTCAGAATGTTTATTTTTAAACCACAACCTTCTAAAAATGATATATTTAACGATATCTTTTGCATTTCTCATCCAAACAATGTCAAACTTGGCACTGCACTTACTCGTGCCCGTGGCAAGACACCTGTCGAGTTTGAAATCAATCGGACTAACGGTTCGAGAGATATGCGAGGAACAGACACACACACACACAGACAGACAGACAGACAGACGTTCCTGTAATTTATAGATAGATGTTTGTCAGGCCGCCGAGGGCACACCCTTCGACGAAAACTCTAGATCTTCGCAATTTAACGTCACAAAGGCCTTAAGATTACACTCACCAAATTTGAAGAGTATCAGATCAAATCTGTAGGAGGAGTTCGTTAAAGTACAACATCAGGAAATTACGAAAAATGCCCAAAATCCAGGAGGAAGTTCAAAATAGCTCACTTCCTGTTGTGTTTAGGGCTATGCTCCAAGAGACTTTTCTGTAGGTATTGGGTCATTACATGTATGTACCAAATTTCATACCTGTACGTGAAACCAGGAGCCGGGGCAAAATGTGGGGGCAATAATTTACCGAATTTGCCCCCCACAATTCTGAAAACCATATCACACGTAAATTTTCACCACTTCTGAAGCGTGTGCAAAGTTTCATGAGTTTTCGAGCATGTTTAGGCCCTCTAAAAAGCGATTCACTTTGGAGAAGAAGAATAATAATAAACGGAGCAAAAACAATAGGGTCCTCTCACCATCGGTGCTCGGGCCCTAATAATAAACGGAGCAAAAACAATAGGGTCCTCTCACCATCGGTGCTCGGGCCCTAATAAACGGAGCAAAAACAATAGGGTCCTCTCACCATCGGTGCTCGGGCCCTAATTATTATTATTATTATTATCGCACCCCTGCCACCGCCACCCGGCACCTTTAGGAAAGGCCTTAAGATTACACTCACCAAATTTGAAGAGGATCAGATCAAAACTGTAGGAGGAGTTTGTTAAAGTACAACATCAGGAAATGGCAAAAACTGCCCAAAATCTGACAGGAAGTTCAAAATAACTGACTTCCTGTTGTGTTTAGGGCTATGCTCCAAGAGACTTTTTTGTAGGTATTGGGTCTTTACATGTGTGTACCAAATTTCATACCTGTACGTGAAACGTCGAGCCGGGGCAAAATGTAGGGGCAATAAGTAAGCCATTTTGCCCCACCCAATTTTTAAAACCACATCACACGTAAATTGTCACCACTTCTGAAGCGTGTGCAAAGTTTCATGATTTTTCGAGCACGTTTTGTATTTGCCACACTTCCTGCTACCAGCAGGTGGTGCTATTGCTATAATCATAATGAGCATTGGCATGTGTTCAGGACAGGAGTCTTATCAAACATGTGAAGTTTGTGGCAGATTGAAAATTGTATGCCTGAGTTACTGCAGGCTGTCTGTGGTTGCCTAGCAACATCAGAACTGCAAGCAACATTAATATTGAACTTATCTGATCATGCATATATCACCAAAAGGCCGAAATTGGGTGAACTAGTGCAAAAAATGCCCGTGCAAAATCAGTTTTTGTGTGTGTTTTTAGTAATTGTTGGTTTGGTGTGTGCTCATTGTTACAATTACACAGCAAAAGTTCAGTGACATTTTTATTTGTGCATGGTAAAAAGCACACAGTGAACTCCGAGAAAACGCTATGCTTGAGCAAACAGTTTGTGAATAGGCAACTACAAATGATGCCCGTGAAAGAGACTGTGAACGCATTGAATAGGATATGTTTAGTTGGTGAATAGCATAGGCTATTATTACACAGTAGCGACAACGTTAAGCGCACCAGAATGAAATATAATATTCAGAAGTAAACACTAACAGCATAGCTGACATACAGATTCAGTTTACATCCACAAATGAATAAGCACCTCGATTCAGGGAGCAGTGCAAAGTGCCCGTGCAAAATCAGTTTTTGTGAGCTGATCGCCGTCAAAA
This sequence comes from Squalius cephalus, assembly GCF_949319135.1. Classification (NCBI taxonomy): domain Eukaryota; kingdom Metazoa; phylum Chordata; class Actinopteri; order Cypriniformes; family Leuciscidae; genus Squalius; species Squalius cephalus. Next base: position 41,605,799 of record NC_137128.1, on the reverse strand, counting down.
AAGTTCAGGAGATATTTCTTGCGATGGCAATATGATCAAAAATAACTTTATATTGATTCAATGGATTAATAGCATTTTGAAAAAAAAAAAAAAAGTCATGAATTTATTGCATTTTTGGGAAAAAATAATCCGTTTTTATAATAAATCTTAAAAAATTCAAATCCAGATTTTGATTTTCAATGTTGTTATAACCTAAAGATTCTATGTGAAAGTTTGAAACAGAAAATAGTGGTTTTCACACATTTAGTGGTTATCTCACATTCGAGAGATATGCGAATAACACACAGACAGACAGACGGACGTTTCTGTAATTTATAGATAGATGGATTTATCACGTTCGGGAACCAAACTATAATATTCAGAAGTAAACAGTGTAGCTGACTGAGTGTTTATGTCAGAATGTTTATTTTTAAACCACAGCCTTCTTGGGGCTTCTTTGACCGATACAACTCTCTAATGTCAGAATGTTTATTTTTAAACCACAACCTTCTAAAAATGATATATTTAACGATATCTTTTGCATTTCTCATCCAAACAATGTCAAACTTGGCACTGCACTTACTCGTGCCCGTGGCGAGACACCTGTCGAGTTTGAAATCAATCGGACTAACGGTTCGAGAGATATGCGAGGAACAGACACACACACACACAGACAGACAGACAGACAGACGTTCCTGTAATTTATAGATAGATGTTTGTCAGGCCGCCGAGGGCACACCCTTCGACGAAAACTCTAGATCTTCGCAATTTAACGTCACAAAGGCCTTAAGATTACACTCACCAAATTTGAAGAGTATCGGATCAAATCTGTAGGAGGAGTTCGTTAAAGTACAACATCAGGAAATTACGAAAAATGCCCAAAATCCAGGAGGAAGTTCAAAATAGCTCACTTCCTGTTGTGTTTAGGGCTATGCTCCAAGAGACTTTTCTGTAGGTATTGGGTCATTACATGTATGTACCAAATTTCATACCTGTACGTGAAACCAGGAGCCGGGGCAAAATGTGGGGGCAATAATTTACCGAATTTGCCCCCCCCAATTCTGAAAACCATATCACACGTAAATTTTCACCACTTCTGAAGCGTGTGCAAAGTTTCATGAGTTTTCGAGCATGTTTAGGCCCTCTAAAAAGCGATTCACTTTGGAGAAGAAGAATAATAATAAACGGAGCAAAAACAATAGGGTCCTCTCACCATCGGTGCTCGGGCCCTAATAATAAACGGAGCAAAAACAATAGGGTCCTCTCACCATCGGTGCTCGGGCCCTAATAAACAGAGCAATTCCAAGAGGGTCCTCACACCATCGGTGCTCGGGCCCTAATAAATATAGCTGCGAGCAGCGATTACGGGCCCAAGCCGGTGGCACCGCAACCCCGGTGCCTTTAGTTACCTACAATGTAATGACGTTACGACAGTAACGTAAAACAAAAAAAAAATGTTTTACATGAACTGCGTTAGATTAAACTGAGAAGGGTCATGGCACTTGCATATTGTCGTCCTACTGTTAGTTTAGCTGCTTCTATTGTTCTCATTTGTAAGTCGCTTTGGATAAAAGTGTCTGCTAAATGAATAAAATGTAAATGTAAACACAGGAACTCACACAGGGTATGTTTTTGTATCGAAATTTACGAGTTTAAATTTTAAATCGATCTCTATGGACAATCAGTGTCTATATTTGTGACCCCTGGATCACAAAACCAGTCATAAATCGCACGGGTAAATTTCTGGCAATAGCCAACAATACATTGTATGGGTCAAAATTATCGATTTTTCTTTTATATCAAAAATCATTAGGATATTAATTAAAGATCATGTTCCATGAAGATATTTTGTAAATTTCCTACCGTAAATATATAAAACATTTATTTCTGTGAGTGAATGCAGCACAATCGTGAACATAAATGAACAACTTTAAAGGTGATTTTCTCAATGTTTAGATTTTTTTGCACCCTCAGATTCCGGATTTTCATATAGTTGTATCTCGGCCAAATATTGTCCTATCCTAACAAACCATACATCAATGGAAAGCTTATTTATTCAACTTTCAAGTGATGTATAAATCACATGACCATGTGACTGGTTTTGTGGTCCAGGGTCACATTTGTTCTTCATGCTAGTAAGTGCTAAATCCCCAATTTTACAAAGGTAGGCTACATGGTCGAGAACGGCAGTAGGTTATAGCGCGATTAGCCAAGGCAGAATTGTTGAGTGAATGCAGTCTGTTTTGACTACAAAAGATGAGGTAATTTGATCGGATGTCATGTATTTACAGCATTTTACCTGCTAGAAATACATGCTCAATTTTAATGTTATTTTAAGGTGGGGTAGAATTAAATGATACCCCCAAGGAATAGGGCAGAGCGGTGCACAACCTAACGCTGGGCTAGTTGTAACACCCTTGTTTTAAATACTTCCACACATGCTAGCATGACGAAACTTATCAACATATCAACACTCTTTAGAGAAAAAATGCGCCAAAATTCAAATCTTTGGAAGATACCAAGGTATCCGGCACGGACACCACCGTCTCCGACACAGACACCAACGTCTCCGGCACGGATAAGTAAAGTCTCCGGAAAGGACACCACCGTCTCTGGCACGGACACCAATGTCTCTGGCATGTCTCCACCGTCTCCGGCACGAACACCAACGACTCCGGCACGGACACCACCATCGACGGCACGGACACCACCGTCTACGGACACCAACGTCTCTGGCACGAAGACCGGCACGGACACCACCGTCTCCGGCACAAACACCACAGTCTCCGGAACGTACACCAAAGTTTCCGGCACGGACACCATCGTCTCCGGCACAGACACCAACGTCTCCGGCACGGACATCACCGTCTCCGGCATGGACACCACCGTCTCCGGCACGTCTTCGCCGTCTCCGGCACGGACACCAACGTCTCTGGCACGTCTCCGGCACGGACACCACCGTCTCCGGCACGGACACCACCATCTCCGCAACAGACACCACTCACCGTCTCCGGCACGGACACCAACGTCTCTGGTATGGACACCAATGTCTCCACCGTCGTCTCACCATCGCCTCTGGCACGGACACCAATGTCTCCACGGACTCCACCGTCTCCGGAAAGGACACCACCATCTCCGGCACGGACACCAATGTCTCCGGCACAGACACCACCGTCTCGAATTATGAAAATCAAATTATTGATATAAAAAATTGACATTGTTACTAGTAGCAATTCAATTGTTGATATCAAGATTAGACACTTCAACTAGTGACAATTGAATTCTTGATATCAAAAATAAAGGATTTACTAGTAAGAATTGTATTTCTGATATGTGAATTCATTCAGAATTTCAACTAGTAAGTAATCAATTGTTGATATCAACAATTGAATTTGAATGACAGTCTATGGTGACAGACACACACTCACACACACACACACACACACACACACACACACACACACACATACATTTACACACATATACAGACATTTTAAAACGTACCTAGTGTAGAATCTTATATCATCGTCAGAAGCAGCAAATCGCCCCAAACAAAAAAAATCTTTGACTGACTGACAACTCCTCCACCTGTCTCATTAGTCGGTCCACCTTTTTATGGAGATCTTCGGTCTGATACAGTGCATTATCAACTGCTGCGGGTTCTGGAACTGAACAATAATCATGTGCCAGATAATGGGCATCCATTGGCACAGGAACCTTATTCACTTGAGTGTAAACCTCCCTTTTTTGCCATACCCCAGTGCACCTTGGTTCAGCAACGGAGTAGCCGTTCCACTGGAATAAGGTTTGTACAGCTCCCTTTCGCAGGAAGCGACGCCCAATAGGGGTCAATGGCTCAATCAGATCATCACTTTTAAAGTTACGACTGCAGACCCTTGAATGAGATGTGATGTTAAATCTCTCACGTCGAATGTTGTGAATCCACTCTCTGCGTGTTTCTTCGTCAACAGGAAAAGTGTGAAAACTCAGTATAGAGTTAAAGGGATACTTCACCGTTTTTTCATATTAAACTATGTTATTCCCTTAACTAAGACGAGTGGTTGCTAGGCTGCTTTACCGAATTTGCCCCCCCCAATTCTGAAAACCATATCACACGTAAATTTTCACCACTTCTGAAGCGTGTGCAAAGTTTCATGAGTTTTCGAGCATGTTTAGGCCCTCTAAAAAGCGATTCACTTTGGAGAAGAAGAATAATAATAAACGGAGCAAAAACAATAGGGTCCTCTCACCATCGGTGCTCGGGCCCTAATAATAAACGGAGCAAAAACAATAGGGTCCTCTCACCATCGGTGCTCGGGCCCTAATAAACAGAGCAATTCCAAGAGGGTCCTCACACCATCGGTGCTCGGGCCCTAATAAATATAGCTGCGAGCAGCGATTACGGGCCCAAGCCGGTGGCACCGCAACCCCGGTGCCTTTAGTTACCTAAAGGCACCGGGGTGGCGGTACCGCCGGCTTGGGCCCTCCATCGCTGCTCGCAGCTATATTTATATATATATATATATATATATATATATATATATATATATATATATATATATATATATACATACATACATACATACATACACACACATACATATATATGTATATATATATATATATATATTATTGTTCAAAAGTTTGGGGTCAGTAAGATTTTTAATGTTTTTAGGAGAAGTCTCTTCTGCTCACCAAGGCTGCATTTATTGATTAAAAATACAAACAAAAACAGTAATATTGTGAAATATTATTCCAATTTAAAACAGCTGTTTTCAATTTTTAAATATTTTACATAGTAATTCATTTCTGTGATCAAAGTTGAGTTTTCAGCATCATTACTCCAGTCTTCAGTGTCACATGATCCTTCAGAAATCATACTAATATGATGATTGATGCTCAATAAATATTCATTATTATTTTCAATGTTGAAAACAGTTGTGTACAGATTTTTTTTTCCAAAATGCTTTGATGAATGTAAAGTTCAAAAGAACAGCATATATTTCAAATATATATATTTTTAACATTATAAATGTCTTTACTGTAACTGTTGATTAGTTTAACTCATCCTTCATAAATAAAAGTACTGATTTATTTTATTTATTTCCCCAAAAAATAAAATTTTAATTATTACTAACCCAAAACTTTTGAGCGGTAGTGTTTAACGTTACAAAAGCTTTAGATTTCAGATAAATGCTGTTCTTTTGAACTTTCTATTCATCAAAGACTGTACACAACTGTTTTCGACATTTAAAATAATAATGAATGTTTCTTGAGTATCAATCATCATATTAGAATAATTTCTGAAGGATCATGTGACAGTGATGACTGGAGTAATGATGCTGAAAACTCAGCTTTGATCACAGGAATAAATAACAGTTTAAAATATATTAAAATAGAAAGCAGCTGTTTTAAATTGGAATAATATTTTACAATATTACTGTTTTTGTTTGTATTTTTAATCAAATAAATGCAGCCTTGGTGAGCAGAAGAAACTTCTCTGTTATGTGCGCGCCACAGACTGCACGCACGTCCGCTTAGAGTTCCGCCTTTTGCCTTCCGTCAATATTACGTTATTAGAAAAATATTTTTTTAGAGAATCGATTTTTTGACATTTGTGAATCGATTCAGAATCGTCCACGTCCGCATCGCGATGCATCTAAGAATACATTTTTTCTCCCACCCCTAGATTTCATACAACAGGTTAATAAACAGTTACAATTAAGTCACTTACATTTTAGATGCAATGTTGACTGTTTTTGTTCTGTTTCAGCAGCGAAAATAGTTAAACAAAGATCACGGCAGAACCATCACGCATCACGTGTTTTCTCATAACTGAACGATTCAGCATTTTTAACGAATCGGTTGACTCAAAGATTGAATGATCAATCCATAAACATCTGTCTTAATCATGATCGACTCATTCGAACGAATCGTTTGAACGAATGAATCAATGACTCGCTTATTAAGATGGATGCCTGGCGACACCTAATGGCGGTTTAGTGTTGTTTAAAAGCATCATTCTTTCCCACATGTGTGTGATTTGTGTGTGCAACATTATCATTATTTTTCTTTCACTATTATATTAGCGATTTAAAAGCACCCACTCGTGTCACACGTCGATTAACCGGTGGGAAAATATCCTCAGACACATACCTAATAAATGTATATTTAAATACAATATTGGCCTACCTGGTAAAAAGTTTTATATACTATTTTGATGTCCTTTTGGACACAAGAGGGCAGTATAGCCCTATGTTTGCTTTTTTGTTGAACCAAATAGCACTAAATAGCCTGTTTTAACTTTTTCATTCTTCTTGAATTGCAAAAACAGAATAAAATGGGTTTAGTTGTGATATTTGTATTCTTTTATATAGAAATAAATGGTATATAATTACATTTTTAGAAGATTTTTAGTGTTTCCTTTTTGGACATTACTTTAATCCCTCGCCATAGCAAAACCGTTTGAGATATTTATTATCCATTCACAATTTAGCATATTTAATGTAGTTTCATCATGTTGAAAAAGTTTGGTACAAATAAAATAAATAGTTTAAGAGGAGTGGCTAAAAATTCAGAGGCTGATTTTGCAAAAAAATTCACATTCAGACCAAAATATCTGACTTCCTGATGGCCAGAGCTATTGAATGTAAATTAGAAAGTTGTCCGGCTTGATGAGAACAATATACAAACTGTTTTTTCTTTACTGTAGTTAAAACTAACCCCCCCACTTTTGTCAAAAGCATGTTGAAAGTGACACACTTCCTGCTGCCAGTTGGTGGCGCTATAACTTTGACTCACAATAGCTACATCCATCTGATCGGCCTCTTACCACGAACACACTGCTGAAGTTTCATCAAGATCAGTTAATGTATGCAGAAGTTATTCCACTTCCGTGTTTCTCTTTTCTCGCCATAAATTCGATTCCTCGCCACAGCCAAACCGTTCGAGATATCAAAAATCCGTCCGCAATTTAGCATCCTCAAAGTCTTGACTACATGCACACCGAGTTTGAAGGGGACACGGTGAATTTTCTAGGAGGAGTATTTCACATTCCACAGCAAGCGTTTTCCAAACAACCCATAATAGCCGACTTCCTGTTGGGCTGGCGTAAAACTTGACCGGGGTAAAGTTGTTCGGCCCGATGAGATCTATATGTGTACCGAGTTTCATATTAATTCATGCGAGCGTGTTTGATATATGGATCAAGTTTTAGAACCCCGTTCAAGGGGGCGCTGTTGAGCCCCCCAGCCACGCCCGGGTACCAGCTTCAGCCCGGCCCTGATGGCCGTGGGTTCTGACCTGTGTGCAAAGTTTCAAGAGTTTTTGAGCACGTTAAGGACCCCAAAAGCCCCTGAAACCTTGATTAACAATATAAAAGCAATAGTCAAATCCCCCCCTCCCCTCACACACACACAGACACAGAGAGAGGGAGAGAAAATTCTTCAGAAAATCCACATTCAAACCAAAATATCTCTCTTCCTGTTGGTCGGAGATGGTTCATGTAAATTAAAAAGTTGTCCGTCTTGATGAGAACAATACACATACCAAGTTTTGTGATTCTAGGAAAAACTAAGCCCCCATTTTTGACTAAAGGTGGCGCTACTGAGCCATTCCACCACGCCCGTTTCTGAAACTTTGCACATGTCTACGGGCTAATAAATGTGATGTGTCTGTTGAGTTTCATGCAATTTCAAGTATGTTAAGAGTCTCAAAAGCATCAAAAAATAATATTAAAGTTTGATGCGTTGCCACGGCAACAGTATCTAAGATATCAATAATCCTTTCACAGGTTTACATCTGCCGTGTGTCTACATTGTACACATAAAGTTTGAAGCAAATCGGGTAAAAATAAGACACTGATTTCAAAGCATTTTGAAAGTGATGTACTTCCTGCTGCCTGTTGGTGGCGCTATAACTTTGACTCACAATAGTCACATCCATGTGATCGGCCTCTTACAACGAACACACTGTTGAAGTTTCATCAAGATCAGTTAATGTATGCAGAAGTTATAACACACTTCCTGTTTCATTTTTTCGCCATAAATTTGTTTCCTCGCCACGGCCAAACCGTTCGAGATATCAAAAATCCGTCCGCAATTTAGCATCCTCAATGTCTTGACTTCATGCACACCGAGTTTGGAGGCGAATCGATGAATTCCCTAGGAGGAGTACATTAAATTCCACAGCATGCGTTTCCAAACAACGCTAAATAGCCAACTTCCTGTTTGGCTGGCGTAAAACTTAGAGCACGAAAGTTGTTCGGCCCGATGAGATCTATATGTGTACCGAGTTTCATATTATTACATGCAAGCGTGTTTGATTTATGGACATGTGTTTGGATCCCGTTCCAGGGGGCGCTGTCGAGCCCCCCTGCCACGCCCGGGTACCAGCTTCAGTCCGGCCCTGATGGCCGCGGGTTCTGACGTGTGTGCAAAATTTCAAGAGTTTTCGAGCATGTTAAGGGCCCCAAAAGTGCCCGAAAGGTTGACAAAATAATAATAATAATAATAATAATAATAATAATAATAATCCTACCGGAAACAATAGGGCCTTCGCCCTTTCAGGGCTTGGGCCCTAATAATTAAAGCTGCAAGCAGCGATGAAAGGGCCCTCGCACCCGTGCCATCAACACTCGGTGGCTTTAGGAAGACAAAGCATGGTTGGGAAATGTACATTTAAGGAGGTATATATAGTAAGAGTATGTCAAAGTCAGTTACAAAATGTTTTGTATAATGGTGATAATAGCATGCTTCATGACTCAGCTAAGTGTTGCTAGCATGTTTAGTCTGTTTCTAGCATGCTTAGTACACAATAATTATGTGGTTAGTACTGCATTACTGTGTTAACCATGTCAGTTTCTGTTGCCAGTAGGTGGCGTTATGACTATAACTGAATATGAGCATGGATGTGTGTTCAGGACAGAACTCTTATCAAACTTGTGAAGTTTGGTGCAAATTGGACATTGCCTTCTTGAGTAACAACAAAGTCATGTTTCATTGAATTAGCATTCTTTAGCACTTAGCTAAGCATTACTAGCATGTTTTAATATGTTTCTAGCATGTTTAGAACTCAATGGCATTTTTAACATGTTGCTAGAACGGCATCAACGTGTTAAACATGTCACTTCCTGTTGCCAGTAGGTGGCGCTATTACTATAACTGAACATTCTCATGTAGATGTGTTCAGGCCATGACTCTTATCAAAAGTGTGAAGTTTGGGGCAGATTGGACATTCCATGCCTGAGTTACAGCAAATTCCTATTTAATTGCAATAATAGCATGCTTTAGCACTTAGCTAAGAGTTTGCTAGCATGTTTTAGCATGTTTCTAGTATGTTGTTAGCATGTTTAACACTTGCTGGCACTTTTTTATATGTTATTAGGAGTCCATAACAGTGTTAAACATGTCACTTCCTGTTGCCAGCAGGTGGCGCTATTACTGTAACTGAATATAAGCATGGTCATGTGTTCAGGACAGAACGCTTATCAAAAGTGTGAAGTTTGGGGCAGATTGGACATTCCATGCCTGAGTTACAGCAAATTCATATTTAATTGCAGTAATATCATTCTTTAGCACTTAGCTAAGTGTTTGCTAGTATGTTTTATTATGTCTCTAGTATGTTGGTAGGATGTTTAGCATCTACTGGCATTTTTTTATATGTTATTAGGAGTCAAGAACAGTGTTAAACGTCACTTCCTGTTGCCAGCAGGTGGCGCTATGACTATAACTAAATATGAGCATGGACATGTGTTCAAGAGATAACTCTTATCAAACATGTGAAGTTTGGGGTAGATTGTACATTGCCTTCTTGAGTAACAACAAAGTCCTGTTTCATTGAATTAGCATGCTTTAGCACTTAGCTAAGTATTGCTAGCATGTTTTAATATGTTTCTAGCATGTTTAGAACTCAATGGCATTTTTAACATGTTGCTAGAACGGCATCAACGTGTTAAACATGTCACTTCCTGTTGCCAGTAGGTGGCGCTATTACTATAACTGAATTTGAGCATAGACATGTGTTCAGGCCATGATTCTTATCAAACGTGTGAAGTTTAGGGCAGATTGGACATTCCATGCCTGAGTTACAGCAAATTCCTATTTAATTGCAGTAATAGCATGCTTTAGCACTTAACTAAGTGTTTGCTAGCATGTTTCTAGTATGTTGCTAACCTGTTTAGCACTTGCTGGCTCTTTTTTATATGTTATTAGGAGACCACAACAGTGTTAAACATGTCACTTCCTGTTGACAGCAGGTGGCGCTATTACTATAACTGAATATTCTCATGTAGATGTGTTCAGGCCATGACTCTTATCAAACGTGTGAAATTTGGGGCAGATTGGACATTCCATGCCTGTGTTACAGCAAATTCCTATTTAATTGCAGCATTTGCATGCTTTAGCACTTAGCTAAGTGTTTGCTAGCATGTTTTAGCATGTTTCTAGTATGTTGTTAGCATGTTTAGCACTTGCTGGCACTTTTTTATATGTTTTTATATGTCCACAACAGTGTTTAACATGTCACTTCCTGTTGCCAGCAGGTGGCACTATGACTGTAACTGAATATGAGCATGGTCATGTGTTCAGGATAGAACGTTTATTAAAAGTGTGAAGTTTGGCGCAGATTGGACATTGCCTTCTTGAGTAACAACAACATCCTGTTTCATTGAATTAGCATGCTTTAGCACTTAGCTAAGTATTGCTAGCATGTTTTAACATGTTTCTAGCATGTTTAGAAGTCAATGGCATTTTTAACATGTTGCTAGAATGGCATCAACGTGTTAAACATGACACTTCCTGTTACCAGTAGGTGGCGCTATTACTATAACTGAATATTCTCATGTAGATGTGTTCAGTACAGAACGCTTATCAAAAGTGTGAAGTTTGGGGCAGATTGGACATTCCATGCCTGAGTTACAGCAAATTCCTATTTAATTGCAATAATAGCATGCTTTAGCACTTAGCTAAGAGTTTGCTAGCATGTTTTAGCATGCTTCTAGTATGTTGTTAGCATGTTTAGCACTTGCTGGCACTTTTTTATATGTTATTAGGAGTCCATAACAGTGTTAAACATGTCACTTCCTGTTGCCAGCAGGTGGCGCTATGACTATAACTGAATATGAGCATGGTCATGTGTTCAGGACAGAACTCTTATCAAACGTGTGAAGTTTGGGGCAGATTGGACATTCCATGCCTGAGTTACAACAACTTCCTGTTTCATGGCGAAACATCGAAATTTATCAGGCCGCCGAGGACCCGCCCTTTGACGAAAACTCAAGATCTTCGCAATTTAACGTCGCAAAGGCCTTAAGATTACACTCACCAAATTTGAAGATGATCAGATTAAAACTGTAGGAGGAGTTCGTTAAAGTACGAGGCCTGAAAATGGCAAAAACTGCACAAAAATCTGAGAGGAAGTTCAAAATGGCTGACTTCCTGTTGTGTTTAGGGCTATGCTCCAAGAGACTTTTTTGTAGGTATTAGGTCATTACATGTATGTACCGAATTTCGTGCACGTACGTGGAACGTTGCGGGAGGCGCACTCCGTTGAAATTTTATAGGTGGCGCTATCGAGCCATTTTGCCCCGTCCAATTCTGAAACCTATATCAGATGTAAATTTTCGCCAGTTCTGATGCGTGTGCAAAGTTTTGTGAGTTTTCGAGCATGTTTAGGCCCTCAAAAATGCAATTAAATGCGGAGAAGAATAATAATAATAAATATAGCTGCGAGCAGCGATTACGGGCCCAAGCCGGTGGCACCGCAACCCCGGTGCCTTTAGTTACCTAAAGGCACCGGGGTGGCAGTACCGCCGGCTTTGGCCCTTCATCGCTGCTCGCAGCTACATTTATATATATATATATATATATTAAAGACCAAAAATATTGCTTGACTTACCTTATTCTGATTTTATGATACACTCAAAATATTCCACAACAAATCCTTTAAATTTAATGTAAAAATAAAAATGAAAGAAAGCAGTGTTGGGCTCACGTAACCCACTCATTAGAATCAAAATGTTTCAACATTTGCGATGTATTTGGATGCTAAACTATTCTTTATTATAGGCTTTGTTCTTCACTCGTGTTCCAATATCGACGGAAAAAATCATCCTCTTCACAAGCGCAAAAATGTGCTTGGAAACACCACAGTGGAGCGGTGCTTACTGTGAATGTATGAATTGTACTACTGACTATTTAGAGCAGTGTAATTGTTATATGTTAGGTTGACTATTTTATTATTATATTTTATGAAGGCCATAATGAACAGGCTGCGAAGTCAAGATTACAATGCTGGAATGTGTGTGTGTGTGTGTGTGTGTGTGTGTTCATGTTTTTCTATCCCGGTGGGGACTTCAACCTGAATGCATACAGACTCATGGGGACTCGTGTCACAGTGGGGACCTAAATAGAGGTCCCCATGGGTAAACAAGCTTATAAATCATACAGAATGAGTTTTTTTGGAAATGTAAAAATGCAGAAAGTTTTCTGTGATAGGTAGGTTTAGGGGTAGGGTTAGTGTGAGAAGATAGCATATACAGTTTATACAGTATAAAAAAAATTAAGGCTATGGAGAGTCCCCACAAAGATAGTAAACCGTGTGTGTGTGTGTGTGTGTGTGTGTGTGTGTGTGTGTGTGTGTGTGTGTGGCGTGGGCGCGTTTGAACAGTGGACACATAAAAACATACTCCGTCATTATACAGGGCGACATTCAAACTGCAAAGTGTTAACTTATATTTGTGTACAGTCGCAATAAAACACAACATTGTGCTTTTGTAAAATAATTTCAAGCAATCCACCCCCCGAAAGGCGGTAATTTTAAAATTAAACTAAAATGCTCACGGCTGCACGGGCATTCATAACGGTGCGCGTCCACGGCGAGGAACGAGCGAGGAATGTTTTTCAGTTAATTCCTACTTCCATAGGAATTCATTTGAAATGCTTGCTCAACCACTATCAATGTCAGTGCGGACGAACATATTTTACTTTCATTTTTAAGTTGGTGATTCAAAAGCCGCCACTGGTGTCACACGTCGATTAACCGGTGGTAAAATATTCTCAAAGTCACATATTACCTAGTATATTTTTATATAGATACAATAGGCCTACCTGATTTTGAACACAAGAGGGCAGTATAGCCCTATGTATAAGGAGGAGTAACTAAAAACTCAGAGTCTGAAATATCCAAAAAATCCACATTCAGACCAAAATATCTGACTTCCAGATGGCCGGAATTAATGAATGTAAATTAGAAAGTTGTCCGGCTTGATGAGTACAATATACAAACTTTTTTTTTTTTACTGTAGTTAAAACTAACCCGCCCACTTTTGTCAAAAGCATGTTGAAAGTGACACACTTCCTGCTGCCAGTTGGTGGCGCTGTAACTTTGACTCACAATAGTTACATCCATCTGATCTGCCTCTTACCACGAACACACTGCTGAAGTTTCATCAAGATCAGTTAATGTATGCATAAGTTATTCCACTTCGTGTTTCTCTTTTCTCGCCATAAATTCGTTTCCTCGCCACGGCCAAACCGTTCGAGATATCAAAAATCCGTCCGCAATTTAGAATCCTCAATGTCTTGACTTCATGCACACCGAGTTTGGTGGGGATTGGATGAATTCTCTAGGAGGAGTACTTCGCATTCCACAGCGTTTTCCAAACAACCCATAATAGCCGACTTCCTGTTGGGCTGGCGTAAAACTTGACCTGGGGAAAGTTGTTCGGCCCGATGAGATCTATATGTGTACCAAGTTTCATATTAATTCATGCAAGCGTGTTTGATCTATGGACCAAGTTTTGGGACACCATTCAAGGGGGCGCTGTTGAGCCCCCCTGCCACGCCCGGGTACCAGCTTCAGCCTGTCCCTGATGGCAGGGGTTTCTGACTTGTGTGCAAAGTTTCAAGAGTTTTTGAGCACGTTAAGGACCCCAAAAGTCCCTGAAACCTTGATTAACAATATAAAAGCAATAGTCAAATCCCCCCCTCCCCTCACACACACAGAGACACAAAGAGAGGGAGTGAAAATTCTTCAGAAAATCCACATTCAAACCAGAATATCTCTCTTCCTGTTTGTCGGAGATCGTTAATGTAAATTAGAAAGTTGTCCGTCTTGATGAGAACAATACACATACCAAGTTTTGTTGCTGTTGATAAAACTAACCCCCCCACTTATGACTAAAGGTGGCGCTACTGAGCCCCTCACAACGCCCGTTTCTGAAACTTTGCACAAGTCTACGGGCTAATAAGTGTGATGTGTCTGTCGAGTTTCATCCAATTTCAAGTATGTTAAGAGTCTCAAAAGCATCAAAAAAGAATATTAAAGTTTAAAGCGTTGCCATGGCAACAGTATTAAAGATATCAAAAATCCTTTCACAGGTCTACATCTGCCATGTGTTTACATTATACACATAAAGTTTGAAGCAAATCGGGTAAAAATAAGAGGGTGATTTCAAAGCATTTTGAAAGGGACACACTTCCTGCTGCCAGTTGGTGGCGCTATAACTTTGACTCACAATAGTCACATCCATGTGATCGGCCTCTTACAACGAACACACTGCTGAAGTTTAATCAAGATCAGTTAATGTATGCAGAAGTTATAACACACTTCCTGTTTCCATTATTCGCCATAAATTCGTGTCCTCGCCACGGCCAAACCGTTCGAGATATCAAAAATCCGTCCGCAATTTAGCATCTTCAATGTCTTGACTTCATGCTGACTGAGTTTGGAGGCGAATGGATGAATTCCCTAGGAGGAGTACATTAAATTCCACAGCATGCGTTTCCAAACAACCCATAATAGCCAACTTCCTGTTGGGCTGGCGTAAAAAGTAAAAGTACGAAAGTTGTTTGGCCCGATGAGATCTATATGTGTATTGAGTTTCATATTATTACATGCAAGCGTGTCTGATTTATGGACCAAGTTTTTGGACCCCGTTCAAGGGGGCGCTGTTGAGCCCCCCTGCCACGCCCGGATATCAGCTTCAGCCCGGCCCTGATGGCCGCAGGTTCTGACCTGTGTGCAAAATTTCAAGAGTTTTCGAGCATGTTAAAGGCCCCAAAAGTGCCCGAAAGGTTGACAGAAAAATAAGAATAATAATAATAATAAATAATCCTACCGGAAACAATAGGGCCTTCGCCCTTTCAGGGCTTGGGCCCTAATAATAAACAGAGCAATTCCAAGAGGGTCCTCACACCATCGGTGCTCGGGCCCTAATAATAATAAACAGAGCAATTCCAAGAGGGTCCTCACACCATCGGTGCTCGGGCCCTAATAATAAACAGAGCAATTCCAAGAGGGTCCTCACACCATCGGTGCTCGGGCCCTAATAAACAGAGCAATTCCAAGAGGGTCCTCACACCATCGGTGCTCGGGCCCTAATAATAATAAACAGAGCAATTCCAAGAGGGTCCTCACACCATCGGTGCTCGGGCCCTAATAATAAACAGAGCAATTCCAAGAGGGTCCTCACACCATCGGTGCTCGGGCCCTAAATATGAGAGAAAAGGAAAGCGTCTGTCACTTTAGGCGGCGCGGTGCAACAATACTCGCACTTTGGTTCCGGTTTCTTTGGTTCCCCCCTAATTCATATTGTTCAATACAATAAAAGTTGCGATTCTAATGAATGCTTTCAGATATTATAATGACATATATATCATATAAAATATTAATTGTGTTACCACATAAAGGTGTATCACATAATGCATCCTTGCTGAATAAAAGTAGGCAATTACTTTCTTTATTTTTTTTCCCCAAAAAATAATCTTACTAACCCCAAACTTTTGAACTGTAAGCCTAGTGTATAATGTTAAAAAAGCTTTCTATTTTAGATAAATGCTGTTATTTTGAACTATGGTTTGTTTGTAATGTGACTTTTTAACGCAATTTTCCTACGGACAAAATTGCGATTGTTAACTCATGATTTCTGTTCTGTCTGTGCGCACCAATCTTGCACTTCTATCTCCTCCTCAACCAGACCACCTAGAGACTTCGGGTTTTCGGCATTATGTTAAGGAAGGTCTAATCTCGGGAACACACACAAAAAAAAAAAAAAAAAAAAAAAAACAACAACAAAAAAAAAAACCCATAAAAAGATTTACTATCTCTTAGTGTTGTGATCCCATGATGACGTCAGAAAATTGCGCTAAAACACTCACTGAGTTTTTATTACTTGTTTGATGTATGACATTAAAATTATTTTTAGAATTAAATACATAAATAGGTTAAACAATACAAATGTGTTTATGTCTGATAACCTTTTAAACACAAACTTAACTGCAGACACTGAAATGACGTACACTGTGTGATACAGTACAAATATTTTCAGTGTCCCTCATTTTCCTATAAATAACCACGATTGTCCCGCATTTTCCTTTTCTGAAGTTGCCAACCCTAACTGTCACACACACACACACACACACACACACACACACATGCAGGAATACAAACAAACGCAAGCATGCACACACACTGACATCCACACGCACAGACACACACCCATACACACACAAATCCACATGCACAGACACACACACAAACACACACACGCACACACATGTACGCACGCATACATACACGCACAGACACACACATACACAAACACAAACACACACACATACACACACACACACAGACAGACATGCACATGCTACTACTTTTTTTAGGTATATACATAAACACGCAATACAGCCAAATTGCTCCACGTCATTTATTTTTGTGGAAAGCCAGTGCAGGCCTGAGCGGCGGTCATATTTTGTACCGCTATGCGGTACATCTAGTTAATAATACATCTTTTAGAATATTTGATTGAATGCTGAATGTTGCGCTTGTTCAATTTAATAAAATTAAAACTTTAATTGTGATCATTAAAATAATTTAATATAAAATATTTAGTGGCAAAGTTTTGCTCATTTATTCATAATAAATGCTAGATGTCTTACGGCGGAGTCTCTTCCGGCATCACCTTTCGGCCATCTTGTCACAGGCAGGCTCTGATGTAAGGTGAGTGATCAGCACGAACACAAATACTCTTATCTCGCTGAAATCTTGACGGATTTACAAACGGTTTGGTTTCTTACAAACGTTAACGTGGCTATAATTCCGAATGCTTGAACATGTATGTTATAATTATTCATATGTATGCAGTGTCATAACTACATCTCTGACTTGTATAACAAACCAAACCGTTTGAAAATCAGTAGAAAATTGAGCAAGTTATGGTTATTTAAAAGTACATGCACCATTAAAACACAATGTTATGAGTGAGCGAGCTGTCTGTGGCAAGATGGCCGCCACGTGCCATATATATCTATGATTGGGACAGCCTTCATCGCGCCGCGGTGACGCAATCGGCCTTCAAATGCGACCTTCCAAGGATGCAGCCTTTGAATTGGGACGTCCTTCGTCGCGCCGCTGTGACACAATCGGCCTTCAAATGCGGACAATCGGTCTTCAAATACGGCCTTCGGAGGATGCAGCCTTCACATTGGGACACAGCTAGTGTCTCCGGACAAGATGGCCGCCGCCGAGCCAGTAGCTGTGTCTGAAACCGCTCACTCGTTCACTCATTCACTAATCCCATGTAAGGACCACCCATTGGCCCAATGACGGAATCCAACGGCCTGGCGAAGGTTTAAAGCGTGTATGTCTTTTCAGCGATCCAGTGAAGTTCACTTAATTTATTGGAATTTAGTTTTAGTATTACTTTAGCTCTACGCTTAATCTGACTCCAATTTCAAATGATAATCAAATTTAGATCATATTTCTGATTAGAAAATAATCATAAATATTGATTATGAATTAATTTAGATCTTCGATTATTCTGATTATCCCATACTTTCAGTTATTCGTTCATTACGGACCTAGTGTCGCTTTGAGACGTCACGTCGCGACTGCGCGCTCACGATCACAAACTAGCCAGTCCTGAAATAGTCAGAGGGTGCAGTGCAAGTATTTTACCCTATGCAGCCGCTCACTGCAGACCCATAGGTGTAATTTTTTATAATATTTGCAGCGTACAACATGCTAAGTCAGGAGATAGTCAGAAATCAGAAGGTTTTCCTAAGATGTGCCCCATGCTCCATTCATAGTGCCTTCAGTTTGATCTATCCTGGACAAAGATTTGCGGAAACACCAGACTGCACATTAATCTACTAAAATGAATGATTTCTAGAACTTCAGAATAAATCAAGATGTAACATTTATTTGTCAGGTAAAAATGTATCATGCCAATTACAGAAGTAAATGATTAAAAACCAATTCAGAAAATATATGACATCATTTACTTAAAGATGACTCTAAAAGTAAGCAATGTTTTCCTGACAGAGACACAGTAATGTGTCAGGGCTTTCCAACTGAAAAGCACTGAAACATCACTATGGGGGATGATCCTGGTAAAGAGTCCCAAAGATTGCTCTGTCCCCTCACCTTAAATACCAGACCAGAACAAAAGGGGTTATACAAATGTTGTTTAGAGTTGTTTGGGCCAATCCATGTACCCCAGGGGGGTAGCACCTGGTTTCAGGAGATATCGTAAAGAGATATCAGCCAGAGAGGAGATACAGGATTCTCCTAAGTTCTCAATCTTTCTCATTAAACCAATGACTGCAATGAAATTAAGACCATTTTACCAATCGCACTGAGACACTTAAAATGATACCAAACATGAAAAGGAAAAACAACACATTCACAAGATACACCATATGCGATATATAGACATTCTTAATTTAACTTTCAGTGACTTGAAGAGGGAGAAGAGGAGGGAGAGGGGGGATGAGTTGAAGTCAAACAAAGGGACAAGGAGATAAGTTTGGGCAGGACAAGGTCTTTGCTATCTGCTGTCCAGGGTGCATTTTATGGCTTTATTGCAGGGTGCGTTTTGTTTTAGCAGGAAAATCAGTCCTTACACCTACATAGTGAATGGCAGTTGAGTGCACTACATCAGCAAAGAGTGAACAAAAATGAGTGAGCGAATTCAGCCGCTGACATAATTATCACGTGCCATAGAGCTCGGACAATTTCATCATAAACATTACCTACCCATCTTTAATATTTGCTTTTTTGGCTGTATGAATTGAATGTAACAATTGTATGTATGTATTTTTCACGTTTATTGCGTAATAAAAAAAAAGATAATAAAAACACTTGCTTGTCATATTTATTTACTTTTTACATTTATATGTGAAAATAAAAGAGAACAAAACACTACACAACACATTTGTTTATTCAAATATAGATATTATGGTATATAAATAAATAAATAAAACTGTCAACAAAAAAAACCTCTGTTATTTAAACATTACTTTCGCAGGGTTTCCAGTCAGTGTCCTTCAGCTTACTCCTGAGATAAACCAGGCATAAAATGTACTCCATCCTGTTCGTTTTCATTCTGACGAAACTTCTTTTCCTGAGGAGAAGAAAACGGCTTTTTCCGGAAGAGCAACAGCTCAAAGGCGTGCTTGTACATTGACCAAATAAAACATTATTTTCTAAGACATAACGTTAGGTGAATAGTGTATGCAGTTCACTAACAGATATGAAAACAATCGATCAATTTATGTTATGTACAACTGCAAATTTAAGAGTTACAGCACTAAAAGTGTCTAAAAAGTAATTACAGTACCAACAAATAAACCTGTATCATTTCGCTTCAAAATATCTTTACAAAGTTTTTTTAAATTAATAGAAAGTTACACTTACATTTATAAAAGTTGCCGCCTCCGTTGTTGCCGTCTGCCATATTTATTTTTTATTTGCGCTCTATCGCCTTATCGTGTTGTATTGTGGGAAATAGTGTCTCAGCAAGTGTACATCGGATGTACACTCGAATTCAGAGAGGATTGTGGGTAAAAGTAGTGAACGAATGTAGAGAAAATGTTGTTGTTCAGTCAGAATTCGGACACCACTACAAAATGGCCGACACCCTAAATAGTGCACTATATAGTGGATAGGGAGCGCAGCTAGTGTCTCCGGACAAGATGGCCGCCACCGAGTTAGTGTCTCTGGACAAGATGGCCGTCGCCGAGCCAGTGACTCCAGACAAGATGGCCATTGCCGAACATGTGTCTCCGGACAAGATGGCCGCCGCCGAGCAAGTGTTTCTGGACAAGATGGTCGCCACCGAGCAAGTGTCTCTGGACAAGATGGCTGCCGCCGAGCCGGTGTCTGTTCCTGTTCCTGAGCCGGTGTCTGTTCCTGTTCCTGGGCCGGGTTCTGTTCCTGTTCCTGAGCCGGTTCCTGTTCCTGAGCCAGTGTCTGTTCCTGTTCCTGAGCCGGTGTCTGTTCCTGTTCCTGTTCCTGAGCCGGTGTCTGTTCCTGTTCCTGAGCCGGTGTCTGTGCCTGTTCCTATGCCATGGCCGCCCAAAGAGTCATCTCCGCCATGGCCGTCCGAAGGGCCTGCCCCGTCCCGGTCGCCTGCACAGCCTGCTCCACCCTAGTCGTCTCCATCCTGGTCGTCTGCACAGCCTGCGCTGTCCTGGTCGTCTCCACCATGGCCGCCTGAAGGATCGTCTCCGCCCTGGTCGTCTCCGCCTTGGCCACCCGAAGGGCCCGCCCCGTCCCGGTCGCCTGCACAGCCTGCGCAGCCCTGGTCGTCTCCACCATGGCCGCCCGAATGGTCGTCTCCACCATGGCCGCCCGAAGCGCCTGCACAGCCCGCTCCGCCCGCTCCGCCCTGGCAGCCTGCACAGGCCGCTCTGCCCTTGATGCTTGCTCAGTGTGCTCCACCCTGGCCACCGCCTGCTCCACCCTGGCCGGCAGCCAGGAATCCTGACCCGCCTGAATCTCCCTGGCTAACCTCCCACCCTCCCCTCATTATCTCTGTTTTTTGATCTGCCTTTCTTGTCTGTGGTTGTCCTTCAGTCTTGTTTTTGGTGTCTCTCTTTGGGGACGCCAGGTGGCATCCCTTTTAGAGGGGGGGTTATGTCAGAGTTCTGTCACTTCTGTTTGGGTTACATCTTGGGTTGGTGACAGAGCTCTGGCATTCCCAGTTTTTCCTGTGTTTGTTTAGTTTGGTTTATTGTGAGCACATGGTTTGTCTTGTATTCCTTGTGCCATGTGCTCTCCTGTCAATTGTCTAGCCCCTCCCATCTCATTACCTGATATTGATTAATCTTCCCCACCTGCTTTGTTCACTACCCTCTTTTGTTTGCTCCCTATTTAGTCTCCCTGTGTTTGCAGTCCTGTGCTGGTTTGTTGTCTAAGTTCCCTTGTGTTTCCTGTTCCAGCTGATGCCTGTCCTGTTTTCCCCCATGGGGAGTTTTTGTTTGTAGTGTTTTATTTATTTTGTTAATAAATACCCATTTGTTTTCTGCACAGTCCTCACTCCTTTCACCAACCCAGTCCGTGACAGCATGACAACCTATCCATGATCCAGCTGATTTGTGCAATTCTGTAGATGACCCAGCCTTTTTGCTTGGCGACTTCAATAAATGTGATGTATATCCACTCAGTTGCAAAATCTTGAGCAATACATAACCTGTCTGATGAGACTGGTTAAGACTCTGGATAAATGTTTTGGTAACGTGGAAGGTGCATATACACGCAAGGTTACATCCACCTCTGGGACACTCAGATCATAATGTAATCCATCTTACCAAAATATAGGCAGATATTAAAGAGGATTAAGCCTGCCATTCAGGAGGTTCAAATGTGGTCCAGAGACTCAATAGAAGATTTAAGAGGTTGTTTTGAGTGTACTGAAGGGGACTTATTTTTTAATAATCATGATTGTTGTAGTAATTATGAATTGTTGAATGATACAATAACCTGCTATGTCAACTTCTGTGCAAATTCTGTTTTTCAAACAAAGAATGTCAGAATTGATCAAAATAACAACCTATGGATTGACAAAGATTTGAAACATTACTTAAATATGAAGAAAATGGCTTTCTTGTAGAAAGTAAAAGAGCTTTTAAAAAAATAAAATAAAAAAAAGCAGTTAAACGTATGATAAAAGGTGCACAAAAGGAATATAAAGACAATTTAGAGGAGAAATTCAAAACAGGAAATTTAAGAAATGTGTGGAAGGGTTTGAATGTAATGATGGGTAGACAAAAGAAACCAGTTCAACAATATGAGGAATCTCACTGTTTTGCAAATAATCTTAATATTTTTTTTTATTCAAGATTTGACAATGATTGAAGTGATTTGACTGTTAATGAAGCAATGCCCATGACTCAATAATAGCCTATGACGATACAGGAGAGAGAGAATGCTTCGTAAAGTTAAACCGCACAAGGCACCTGGCCCAGATGGCCTGAAGGGGAAAGTGCTGAAAGAAAGTGCAGAACAACTAGGACATGTGTGTACAAGGCTGTTTCAAATTTTCCTGGACAGTGGTTTTGTACCATTGGCCTGGAAGAATTCCACTGTCATCCCTGTGCCCAAGATGCAAAATCGTTAAATGACTTTTGCCTGATTGCCCTCACTTCGGTTCTTTGCAGCGTATAGTGTGTAATTGTAATATCAAGTTGGGAGATCTATTGATCTATAGATCTACCAGGCTAATTGGAGCATTGTGGATGCCTCTCTCAATCTTCTATATAAAATTCAACATCATCTAGATAAATCAAATACTTATGTTAAAATTATCTTCATGGATTTCTCGTCTGCTTTTAATACTGTCCAACCTCATCTTCTTTTAAAGCGACTTTATGATTTAGGTGTTAGTAGCTGGATGATTTCATGGATTAAGGAATTTTTTAAAAGATTTACCCCAGTGTGTCTGTGTCAATAATATCATGTCTGACTTGGTTTTAAATACTGGTGTACCGCAGGGATGTGCGCTGTCTCCAATACTGTTCTCTGTATACATTAAAGAATTACAGTGTGATGATGATATGGCATTGGTTTCAGTGAACTCATACTTTGAGTATATCGAAATTCGTTGGTTTGATAGTAGATCGTGTTTTTTATCTTAATATTGAAAAAGAGCTATGCTCGAGGAACCAAACGAGAATAGTAGGCCTTGCATACAAACCAGTCGTCATAAAGGGACAAACTGTACAGGCTGACGATAAAGGGAGCATCAAAAGTAATGTAGACAGGAAGGCATGACAGCAACTTGGTCGTCTTAACAAATTGAGGAGTTTTGACATTAGCACACACACTCCAGCTATGGTTTATAGGTCCTTACATATATTGTTTCATGTATGGTAATCACACAGTCAAACAGTTAAACAGAAGAACAAATTTTGACAAATAGTCAATCAAGCAAATAAGATCACTGGACAGAAAGATATTTAATAACCATACTCATCCCTTTTACTCTAATTTTGAAATGGCATAGACTCAAAATGCGTATAAAACAATTTTTGTCCCAATGGCAGTGATTTTTTTAAATCGCATTTTTAGTAGGGGAGAGCGGGGCACAACCTAACGCTTTTTGACTTTCTCAGTTTGTGTAAATCTACTTATGGTTCAGAGTATTTATTTTTTCCCACATTAATTTCCCACATGTCTAGTACAATTATGTGTTTTTGTTTTATTAATACAGTATATACTTTTTTCTTGATATACCCCGAAAGAATGGAAGTGAAATGTGACAACATGCCCCATAGGTGGGGTACATTGTAACATGTGTGGGGCACATTGTAACATAACATATGGCAGCTTAAAATGTTATCTGATCTAATAAAAAAAAATATACAAAACAAACTAAAATATTTTCTAAATAAAATACAATTAAAAAACTTTTTCATATAAAATAATGGCAATTTTTAATAATTAAATATAAACTCATTTTTGAGTTTTGACTACGAACACATGAAAACACAGCTATACAACATAGTTCAAAACAAATAAATTATTAGTAATTTCTGAACATTGACTCTCAGTCTTTATTCACCTTTTTCTCACGTTTTCTCAATAAAATTAATAAAAGTATAGAATATAATAGCATATTTCTAATAGGGGCACATTGTAACGCAGTGTTACAACATGCCCTCGCCTGCACAACTGGGGTTTAAACCCTGCTAGTGTCTTCTGCTAGTTAGCGAAGCATTAAGAACTATCTCAACTGTTAAATAACATCTTGGAGATTAAAATAATATCAGATTTGTCTTATTTTAAATAAACACAAAAAATAGAGATGAAAAATTAACTTAAGTAAGAAATTTACTTTTGCTATGGTTTAATAAATGTCTATGGATATCTTCCAGAAAAAAAAAAAAAATTTGGCGGAGTTTTTTTCTATATAGTGTTGATATGGCAACTAGTAAATAAACAAAGTTTCGTCATCCAAGCATGTGCGGAAGTATAACAAGCGTGTTACAACTAACCCCGCGTTAGGTTGTGCCCCGCGCTCCCCTAATAGACAATGGTTGGCATTATAGCGCTTTTTAATTAATTTTTTGGTTTTATTATTATTATTATGGGATGTTTTGGGAATATGTTTGGAATGATGTGGATAGTGTAATTCTGTTTAATTACGTGTTTGTGTTGTCAATATGTGTTGAGTTGTTAAGTAGCCTACTTATGTGGATGTATTTATGACACCAGTGTCAAAAAGAAAAATGTCTGCTCTGTGACAAAACGGACAATAAATTAATCTAATCTGACCATTTTTCCGAACACAATCTCTGACATTACATTCACTGCATGTGCAACTGCCCCATAACCTATAAAAAATGACTTATTGCTTGACAGTTATTTAATAGTCATGTGCCTGGACAAGTAAAGTCATAACATAATGATACTGTGGCGAGCAGGACGAGGCAGAGGGCCGTGAGAGAGCGGCACCAGTGTAATGGGAATAAGGAGGCGGGAACCGGCGAACATTCAAACATTTTTAATGATAAAAATAAAACAAATACAAAACGAAAGTAAAGTAAAAGACAGCAGCCCCTCACGGAGGACTGCTGTCATAATAAAACAAAACACAACACAAGTTCAGGCCTGTCCTCTCTCGCTCTTCACTGTCGTCGCTCCTCCTTTATGCTTCCGCTCCTCCGTGAAAGATACGACACTGGTGTGTCGAGCAGGTGTCACTCATCAGTAATCATGGCACCGGCCTCGTGTCGCTCTCTCACGGCCCTCGGCCTCGTACTGCTCGCCACAGATACATTTGCAAATCATTAGCTGAGGATTAATTAAAGCAGACTACTGAAAGTTGAAGTACATAGCTTTTACCCATTGTGATATTAAACACATTCATTTACAATATTAGCTAATGCTATATGTAAATATACATGCTACATTTAATTAATAGCAATTCGTATATTTCTTAATCTACTAATCATATAGACTCTTTATAGTTGCTGATGCAGTAATCATTAATATGTTTTAGTTCTTCATGAGTCATACGATTATCTGTGCATTAGTTAAGCATGAATTAATGGATAGTGCAACCGTATTATAAAGTGTTACAGAGAAAAGACATATTAAATGTGTGAATCCTTCAAGGTGATGTGCCTCACACAGTTTTCTACAGAATAAAAATTTACCAAAATAGAAAGAAAGAAAACTATTTTATATAATCTATTTTCAACATTTCAATTACTATTTTAGCACAAAAGATCAAACTGATGAACAGAGAATAGTTTTTCATAGACAATATGTATGAGTCAACATGGACGTACCTTTTTTACACTTGCAATAAATACTATAATGCAATTCTCCAAAAAAGACACACTGCCCCCAAAATATATGTCCACAACTGGAGAGATGGCTCAGTCTTGGTGTCACTTGAGTTGTTTTCTGAAAAGTGAGACACACTTCATTACTGTAATTGTCAGTTCAGGTATTCTGAGGTCACTCAGCAATGCAGCAGTTAGACTATTAAGTGACCAAACAGAGATATTTGATTTGAGAGACTAGTGCAAAAAATGCCCGTGCAAAATCAGTTTTTGTGTGTGTTTTTAATAATTGTTGGTTTGGTGTGTGCTCATTGTTACAATTACACAGCAAAAGTTCAGTGACATTTTTATGCGATGGCAATATGATCAAAAATAACTTTATATTGATTCAATGGATTAATTGCATTTTGAAAAAAAAAAGTCATGAATTTATTGCATTTTTGGGAAAAAATAATCCGTTTTTATAATAAATCTTTGAAAATCAAAATCTGGATTTGAATTTTTTATGTTATTATAACCTAAAGATGCTATGTGAAAGTTTGAAACAGAAAATAGTGGTTCTCTTACGAGAGGTCTCTCGTACTGCGTAAGATTATCTTACGCTAGGGGAAAATCCTTTTTCCGCGAGATATTGAAGCCAAAAATTATCCTTAATTTTGTAATAATGCAAAACGCGTTGCGGCAGCATACAGACATAGGCGAGGCAGCTCACGCGCCTATTGGCTGTTCTGCGGCAACTGCAGCAGCCTATCGAGCGAGGCCTGGCGTGACGCCAGACCCAATGAGGGTGCTTCGCGCCCGCTGCGTCACGTCCCGCCGAAACGGGCGTGGTCTAGGCCTATAAATACCGCTCGCAGGCAGCTATTATCCGATTTTTTCATCCTTCAAGCGAAGCACATGCATCGCTGGAGCTGGAGAAGAAGCCGCGCCGTCTGAAAGAGAGCACCTTCAGCGGGACGAGTTACTGAAGTCGCTGGCCTCGCCGCCTTCCTTGCCTTCCTGCTGCGCTTTCCGGCACTTTTATCCTTTTACACTTACTCTGTACTCTGTGTGTGTGTGTGTGTGTCGCCGCCGCGACACACATTCTAACAGAGCAGCGTCTTTTCAAGATGCCTTCCTGCGGCTCGTGCAGAGCCACACTCAGCGACGGGGACCGCCATGTTATCTGCGTTTCCTGCCTGGGTGAGGAACATGCAGCTCTCGCGCTCACTGACGGCGGATGCCCTCACTGCGAGCTGATGCCCATGGCGACTCTGAGGACTCGCCTGGCTTTCTTCACCGAGACTGCTCCCCCGCCCGCCGCGGTGTCGCGCCGTAAAAAGCGCCGTGCCCAGCGGGTCCCGGAACCTTCCCCCAGCCGCCAAAGCTCGCCGGTTCGCCCGCCTGCTTCACTGGCTTCGTCAGCTTCTCTTCCTGACGGACAGCGGCCGCTGTCTGCCGCCGCTTCCGTCGACATCGCTGACGAGGAAGCCCTGCTGGGAGAGGATGATTCCTGCTCTATCCTGGCGTCAGGCAGTGAGGATTGGGCGAGCTCTGAGGATCTCGTGCCCCCTGCCCGCACATCGTCAGGCAAGAGAGCGTCCATCGAGACGGAGCTAATGCGTATACTCGCACAGGCCGCGGCGAGCCTCGGCCTCGAGTGGTCTTCGCCCGAGCAGCCCGTTCACAACCGGCTGGATGGCTTTTTCCTGCCTGGGGAGCGCGTTTCGCCTGCATCCAGACCAGCGGCCTTTCTTCCTGAGCTTCACGAAGAAGTCGCTAAGTCCTGGAACGCCCCCTATTCAGCTAGAGTGCGTCCTGCTGTTTCTGTGGCATTCTCTGCAGTTGACGATGCCAAGAACAGGGGATAACTTTCGCTGCCGCCGGTCGAAGAGGCGATAGCGGCCCACTTATGTCCGCCCTCCGCTGGACGGCGCGCTAAGCTGGCCCTACCCTCTAAAGCTTGCCGCACGACGTCAAGCCTGCTCCGCCGCGTTTTCTCCGCCGCCGGCGCTGCACACCATGGCCACGTTGCAGATCTTCCAGGCCGATCTCCTCAGAAAGCTGGATGAGAAAGGACCTGACGCGATCTGCGTGCCGGACTTAAGAAGCGCCACGGACCTCGCTCTCCGTGCCACTAAGTCCGCGGCACAGGCCATTGGACGAAGTATGGCCTCTCTCACTGTGACCGAGAGACACCTGTGGCTGACGCTCTCAGAAATGGCCGAGTCCGAGCGCACCGCGTTCCTCGACGCCCCGCTTTCTCCCGCTGGCCTATTTGGATCCTCCGTCAAGGATTTTGCGGAAAGATTCGCAGAGGTACAGAAAGCGTCACAGGCTATGAAGCACTTCCTCCCGAAGCGCTCCAGTTCTGCATCAGGCCGTGCGAAACCGTCTGCACAGAGCTCACAGCCCCAGCCACCGTCCACTGCCTCCACTTCGCAGCGCCGCCAGGCCCGAAGCGCGAAACCGTGCTCCCGCTCATCCAGCCGCCGCCCCGCGAAGCGTGGCCCCCGGCCTAGGATTGTGGTTAAGCCCGAGGCCCCGAAGTCGTCCTAGCACGCCTAGGAAAACGACGGTGTTCGAGTCCCGCTGCGGCCGGACTCCCAACAAAGTTATTCGCTCGTCCAGTTCCAGAAAATGTGACTGTTCCAGTGTTTTCTGCAGCCAACAAGCCGGTTCTGTCACCCGCTTGCCTGCACACAAATGCCGTTTTCACGGCTACCCAGATAAATCCCCAAGAGAGTGTATTTTCTGGTGTCCCGGCCATGGCCGATGGTGTCTCATGTGTAGTAAGAATGCCCACTGCCCAGTGCCCATCTCTACACACAAGCACAGCCTGTCACACAGGTCCCGCGCACATAAAATGGACTCAGATCGGTTGTGCTTCAAACGTGGTAAATGTGCCCACTACCCAGTGCCCACAAACACCACGTTATGCATGTCTCACGGTTTCTGTAAAAACAAAACCAGCGTGCATTCGCTTCACTCAAGCGAACAACGCTTTCGGTGTGATAAATGTGCCCGCTGTCCCGCGCCCACATCCACACATAGACATGACAGTTCCCACGGAACTCGCCCAGCCCTCCCCCTCGCGGTTGACCGCCGCAGAGGAGTCAAGCGCGGGCAATCTGCCTGCTGTTATCAGCGCGCCCCATGCCTCAAATGTCACGAGCGCGACGCTTGTGTTACAGCACACCGAAGCCTCCCCATCGCTGAGCGAACGGAGCGTGCTTCGTATTCAACCCCTAGCTATTCATGCAGACGCATGGGCAAAGCTGCCCGGGGTTTCGAAGTGGGTGCTGGACATTATAAAAAGAGGCTATTCGCTACAGTTTCGCCGACGCCCTCGCGGCTATGCGGCGTGCGTCGAGACCACGGTAAAGCAGAAGTAGCACATTTACTTCGAGCCGAAGTGGCGAAACTATTGAACAAAGGGGCCATAGAGCCTCTCTCTCAAGTTCAGAGCGAAGGAGGGCCATATAGATTCGCCTTCAAGGGCCAGGCATATCAGTACACAGTCCTGCCGTTCGGTTTATCCCTGGCACCCCGTACATTTACGAAGTGCATGGATGCAGCGCTCGCACCCCTCAGAATGAGGGGCGTGCGAGTACTGAACTATTTGGACGATTGGCTGATTCTAGCACAATCTCGCTCAGTGCTCATAGAACACACGACCATTTTACTCGATCACCTCGAGAATTTGGGTCTCAGTGTCAATTGGGCGAAGAGCTCTCTGTCCCCCAGTCAGACAATATCTTTCCTGGGCACAGAGTTGGACTCGCTGTCCATGATAGCGCGACTATCACCACAGCGCGCGGTAGACATTCAGCGTACAGCGAACTCGTTCTGCTGCGGCGCGTCTGTCCTGCTCAAGAAATTTCAGAAGATGCTGGGTCTCATGGCCTCAGCATCATCAGTGCTCCAGCTGGGCCTGCTCCGCATGCGCCCGCTGCAGTTTTGGCTGAAAGCGCGAGTCCCACGCCAAGCATGGGCATCCGGTCTGCTTCGCCTCAAGGTCAATCAGAAGTGCGTCACAGCTCTGAAACCTTGGAGAGCGGACGACTGGTACCAATCAGGTGTAAGCCTGGGGACTTCCTCGAGGGTGAAAGTGGTGTCCACGGACGCATCCACCTCGGGATGGGGAGCGCTGCTCGAGGGCAGACCGTTCTTCGGCCAGTGGTCAGAACGGGAGAAGCTCCTGGGTACATGTTGAACTCCCTAAGGGAGTATTAAACACGATCACGCAGGCTAGGGCTCCGTCTACGAGACGGCTCTACTCCTCGAAATGGTCAGTGTTTTCGGGCTGGTGCACAGCCCGTGGCGTGTCACCCACAGACTGTGGAGTGATGGAGGTGCTTTCCTTCCTACAAGAGCTGTTGGATAAGGGCAGGACCCCTTCCACGCTCAAAGTTTATGTGGCGGCTATAGCAGCGTTCTCAAGAACAACGCTTGGTCAGTCAATAGGAAGGAACGATTTAGTCATCCACTTCCTTAGAGGGGCTAAGAGACTGAATACTCCCAGACCTCCCTCAGTCCCCGTATGGGACCTTTCTACGGTGCTGGAAGCCATGAAAGGTGGACCATTTGAGCCTTTACAGACGATTGATCTGAAACATCTGTCTTTCAAGACTGTGTTTCTGCTGGCTCTCGCTTCAGTGAAGCGCATAGGGGACTTACACGCGCTCTCTGTGAGCGCGACGTGCATGGAATTTGGGCCTAATGACTCAAAAGTTATACTCAAACCTAAGCACGGTTATGTTCCAAAATCCCTCAACACACCGTTTAGGGCGCAGGTCATCTCCCTGTCAGCCCTACCGGTCCCTGATGAGGAAAGAGACGCAGGCCTCCTTTGCCCAGTCAGGGCATTACGAGCTTATGTGTCTCGCTCGTCTGCTTTCAGACAGACAGAGCAGCTCTTTGTTTCATTCAGCGGGCGTTCTAAGGGACTAGCAGCATCGAAACAGAGCCTATCCAGATGGGTAGTTGATGCTATAGCGCTAGCATACGCCTCCAAGGGCATGCAATGCCTGTTGGGTGTCAGAGCGCACTCCACGAGAGGCAAGGCCTCTTCGTGGGCCTGGTCGAGTGGGATTGCCTTGCAAGATATTTGTACAGCGGCGGGCTGGGCCTCCCCGTCTACATTTATAAGGTTTTACAACCTAGAGGTTCCCGCCCTGCAGGCCAGGCTGCTGTCGGTCTAGTTGACCAGTATTATCTGACCTGATGCTATCAGCTCGGAATGCTGCGTCTACTGAGCACAGCTCGATGATCGACAGCGAAAAGCAGTAGCACAAGTTGTGCCTGGGCAAACTGTGTAAGACCCACATTTCCCCATCAGTTCAGGCCGTACCCCGC
This sequence comes from Squalius cephalus, assembly GCF_949319135.1. Lineage (NCBI taxonomy): Eukaryota > Metazoa > Chordata > Actinopteri > Cypriniformes > Leuciscidae > Squalius > Squalius cephalus. Next base: position 41,574,909 of record NC_137128.1, on the reverse strand, counting down.
CCTGTCTGTATGATGGAATTCGCATCTGAGCGACGCTGCCATATGTGGAAGAGTGCGGCTTCGCCCCTCCCTCTTCCCGGACTCCCTGTGAGTTCCCTGAGTGATTGTGCACTATATGAACCCCGGGTTTTCGCCCTTGGGTCTTTGGTGTCAGATCTCGGCATGCACAGCGTTTTGCATTGGGTCCCCTAGCGTAAGATAATCTTACGCAGTACGAGAGACCTCTCGTAAGAGGTTACTAACGTAACCTCGGTTCTCTCTAGAAGAGGGAACGAGTACTGTGTATCTTGCCGTGCATGCGCACGCTCTGGTTGCCTCTATGATGAAAAAAACGGATAATAGCTGCCTGCGAGCGGTATTTATAGGCCTAGACCACGCCCGTTTCGGCGGGACGTGACGCAGCGGGCGTGAAGCACCCTCATTGGGTCTGGCGTCACGCCAGGCCTCGCTCGATAGGCTGCTGCAGTTGCCGCAGAACAGCCAATAGGCGCTCGAGCTGCCTCGCCTATGTCTGTATGCTGCCGCAACGCGTTTTGCATTATTACAAAATTAAGGATAATTTTTGGCTTCAATATCTCGCGGAAAAAGGATTTTCCCCTAGCGTAAGATAATCTTACGCAGTACTCGTTCCATCTTCTAGAGAGAACCGAGGTTACGTTAGTAACCGAGTACGTTTTCACACATTTAGTGGTTATCTCACATTCGAGAGATATGCGAATAACACACAGACAGACAGACGGACATACAGACAGACAGACGTGTAGGATTATCCTTGAACAGTCCATTTCATATTAACCCAACACCACATTCCACAGTTCGGAACGATTCCCCAGTGAATCATTAGTAAGTCATAAAACACAGTCATGGTGCCGAGATGGCTAAAGGAGATGTCACCCCCCTTTCCCTTGTTGTGTGTGTCTAATCTCAAACCAGCGATGCCAGGACAGCAGGAAAAGATTCCTCTTTGTTCCACAAACTTAAGACCAAATGGCCAAGAACCCTGTGGTGACCCCAATGCATAAATCCACAGCCTTATCAGGAAACGAAGGATGCTAAAGCATTCTTATGGCCCAGAATCACCACAAACCCTAAACCAGGGGACACCCCCCTTTCTGCAGTTGTAAATTCCAGAGACTTTTGTCTCCAAAACCAATAGACTGAAATTAACCCACTTGTGGTTTAATACAAACAACGATCTCAAAATTGCTTCCAATAAGCTGAATTGATCACCAGTATTTACCTCACATATATCTTAAGTATCATGTATATTTTATGTAACCTGTGGAGTTCTTTCTGTGTGTTTAACTTTCATTACAGCCTATTTGTAAGGTTTTCTACCTCAGTTATAGGAACTAATCACCAGAAGTTGCCTCATACATGTGTATTCTCTGTAGTATGTATGCTGTATATTACTGAAGTTAATTTTGTGTGTTAAACACTTATCACAGCGAAATCCTTATTTAGTTCCACCTCCACTATGGGAAGTATATGTATTTTGGTACCTACTTGATGGGTAAATGATTTCTAGAATGTTGATATAAAGTAGATGTGTGTAGGATGCACCATATTTAAACTATTAAGTTTACTTATTAAAGCGTTTAACTAAACTCTCCGGAGTTTGGGCACACGTGATCATGTGGACTTTACGCTAATTACATGCAAGAACCGGAGAACGGGGCGTAGGTCCCGCCCAAGACAATATCTGATTGGCTGTCGCACTAGGAAGGACGGGTCAGATGAACACGCTTATAACCCAATGACAAGCAGCTATGAGTTGCTTTTTGCCTTGCTTTTTGCCTGCCTTGTGCCTCGCTTTTGCAGTGACTTTTGCTCTTGCTGACCTTTCCATCGTCCAGCGTGTATGCTTACATACTCTTCAAACCACCAAGAGCTCACTCAAAACTCAACTCTTCCGTAAGATCCTTCGTTGAACTTCTTCAAAGAAACCCCTCTCAGAGTCGCTCCAGACTCAGAGGAAACTCCGTTGCATAGCAACCCGCAATCCAGGAAATCCCGCGAACGAAGCGCCACCCGGCAAAGCCAACCAACCACTCACCATCGAGTGCTGTCCCTCAGAACGCATCATCGACCGACTGCCAGCCAATCAGCGCCGAAGAGATTCCCTCTCCAGCAACTTCGTCACAGGGAACGCACGCGCTCAGGAGCATCTAAACGCAAGTACACAATATCTCCTAATTCTGGTTGAACTGGTGCAAATCTTATTAAGAAAACGAACTAAGATTAAAGTGCTAGTAGATTGATTCTCTCAGGTTGCGGTCAAGAAATAGTGTCTAACGCTAGACATTTGGGACTCCATTCACACTCCGTTAATAACATCACTCTCTGTCACTGTTTGAATGAATGTTTGTGTGTTTTTGTGTTAGTTTAGTTTGTGTGTATTAGAGTAGTTCAATAAAGTCTTGGTTGATTTTACATACAAGCGTCTTGTGCTGTGTGCTTACAAGTTACTGCCTTAAACTGTAGATTTTGCTACCTTGCTCATATTAATCAGTTATCATAACTTTATGATATTATTACCGTAGGCCACGGAATAATATTCTGTCCAGAATTGGTAAAATACCCTAATCTCAATTTATCGGTGGACGAATAGTTGATAAAGTGTTAAATATTAATTCTGAATAATTTGCATAATAATTCGGTTCTTATTTCCTGTAATTCAATCCCCTTTGAGTTATATTGATCTTAATTCCCTTATTAATCTTACAGACGTTTCTGTAATTTATAGATAGATGGATTTATCACGTTCTGGAACCAAACTATAATATGAAGTAAACAGTGTAGCTGAGTTTATTTTTAAACCACAACCTTCTTGGGGCTTCTTTGACCGATACAACTCTCTAATGTCAGAATGTTTATTTTTAAACCACAGCCTTCTTGGGGCTTCTTTGACCGATACATCTCTCTAATGTCAGAATGTTTATTTTTAAACCACAACCTTCTAAAAATGATATATTTAACTTTATCTTTATATCTTTCATATCTTTAGCATTTCTCATCCAAACAACGTCAAACTTGGCACTGCACTTACTCGTGCCCGTGGCAAGACACCTGTCGAATTTGAAATCCATCGGACTAACGGTTCGAGAGATATGTGGTTAACAGACACACACACAGACAGACATACAGACAGACACACACACAGACAGACAGACAGACAGACAGACGTTCCTGTAATTTATAGATAGATGTTCATTTGCACTCTTAATGTATGGTTTGTGTGTGTTTGGCAATATACCTTTATTATTGACACAGAGCTGTTTGATGTTTATTCTGTCATTTTTGCTGCTAACAGGGTTGCTATGGTTACAGATGATGGATTCCTCACTGCAGTTCAGGATGAGAGTGTTGATTTGTGATGTCACTTTCTGTGGAGAGCATCTGTTGTTCTGATAGCTAGAGTTTATCATGAGGTCATGAGCTCTGCATGTGAAGTTCACAGTACAGGAGTCACTGCTGGACCAGTTTGAGTTTACAGTCAGAACAGGAGCATCAACAGCGTCTGAAACACACATTTATTTTTTAACAATATCATACATCACTTTATTGTAAGCTGTAAAATTCCTATAGCTGTTTACAGAATATACTGACTGAAATGTTGGCAGATAAATTATGAATAAAAACAATTTTTTATGTTTAATATTTATTTTTTACATTTAATTTCACTACTTGTATTGTACAACAGTCAAAAGAATAAAAGACTGAACATAAATGAGTCTTATGATCTGAAACACCAAGCAAAATCACACTCACCTATAACAGATACTCTGTATGCAGAAATATTTTTCTCTGATTCTCCACTTGCTATTGCTGTATAGAGTCCAGTGTCTGTCTTCTGCATGTTCTTCAGTGTGAGAGAGAAGGTTTCATCATTGAAATCCACTCTGTCCTTGTAGGAAGGGTGAGGATTTACTTTTTTAGTTCCACCTATATACACAACTATATTCTCTGATTTAGCATTTCTCCAGGATAAAGTATAAAACTCTGGTATTTCTTGTGTCTGTATATCCAGTTGAACAGAATCTCCCGTCTTCACAAACACAGAGATCTCAGCACTGAACCCTGAGGAGAGAGAGAGAGAGAGAGAGAGAGAAAGAGTTTCTGAGTACAGCTGGTGAATTCACTATAGACCCATTGTACACATTTTTCTGAAATAAGCATGCTCAAATAAATAAAATGTTTTACATTTAAAAATACTGCTTTCAAAACTTTTCTTTTTAAATAGAGAATAGCATTTTAAAAAATGTAATACAGGTATTATGCACATATCTGGAGCTATTTGTCACTGCTGAGTCACATAATCAAAATAGGGAGGAGGTGACATAATTATGAAAATTAAATAATATATGTGTATTACAAAACTCAAAGCGTTATTTTTTATGCTGTTCACTTTATTTAAATAAATAGTGTTGATTTAACAACATTGTAACAGATTTCTCATTCAAACATGATTGCATAATGTTAAACTGACCTGAAACTGTTGCTCTTTGTCTTACTGTAACTCAGTGTTTTCATTTTGAAATATCTTGATCAAAAAGGGCTCTCAAAAAGAAATGTATTCAATTTACATTAATTAATCAAACCTGCAAATGAATTGTTCATTCAGTTTACTTAATTAATTTGAGTTGAAACGGCATAAATTATTTTATTTGTGTTAAAGTAGTGCTATGTCCAAGACATATGTTGTTGTATTATATCATGTGTATTGTGCTTGATTATATTTTTATATATTGTGCTATTTTGGTTTGTTTTCGGCACATTCTCTTTTCCACCATAAAGCAGGAACTCAGATTATTGTTTTCCGATATTTAATTTCACGAGTTCACACATCAATTAAACAGAGTAAATATTATTGGCATGCTGTCTGGAGGGAGGGCTCCGAGCTCAGAATTTTTGCCCGAACCTAGAGTACTCTCCTGTTGTTGGACTAGAATTTAGGACTAGAAGTGAGGAGATGGGGTGGTGGAGGGATGCTGTTAAGCTGTCAACGAACGGAGGCAAGTTTGCTGTATATACACCTCTTGACATGTTGATTGGTTGATTAACAGAGTGTGCTCCACTCGTGTCTAATTAGGTTTGATTATCTGAACGTGCTCCTCCCGAACTTTGTTAATAAAACATTCGAAGTGGCTCTTTTTGTTCTGTGTTTTTGTTTGGGAATATTTTGTTTGTAGTTCTTCCTGTTTATTATGAGTAGACTGGGAGAGACGAAGGACACCCTTACGGTACAAAAATATATGGGAATATACTGCAAAATATAATGTGATATATAATATATACATAATACATTTCCATATGGGAAACTATAGGCTACTGCTTATATTTTTCAATGTACTGCAATATTGACCATGTATGGCAATATATTAATACATAGCCTATAAAATATTTAGAAATGAAGACAAAAATAGCATTACATGTAATATTCACAAAATTGTATCCTTTATTGTGTACATACATTCACATTTATAGGGGGACATGTATGTGCAATATTGTGTGTGTGTATATATACATATACATTCACGGAATGAGTTACAACAGATTTCTAGTTCCCAGCATGCTTTGCTTCTGACTGTTAAAGGAGAGCAAATTATAAAATGATGTGTTTTGCTCAATATATAGGTTATAGGAGAGAGATCTGTTAGTGTTTAATGTTCCATTATTTTGGATTTAAAAAGGTTTTCTGCTATGTTTTTGGGGTTACCATTGTGCTGAAGAGTAGAGTCTGTGGTTGGTTGACGATTGGCCAAATTCTACAATAAATGAAATTACTTCATTTTAAAAGTAATCGCAATGTCCTTAGCACAGCGATTAGACTGCTGATCATAGTGATACCTGCATGCATGTGTACTTGTGCTTTTGTTACCTAGCTAAAATGTGTAACATTTATATTGTAAATTATTATAAACTACAAGAAATATAATACATTATGTATTTCTCTATATATGTGTTTATAATGCATGTGTAAATATATCAGCAGTATATTAGGAGAGAACCAGGGTGAAAGTAACGCGGGACGAAAGTAACAAAGCGATTTTCTCAGAGCCCTGACTATATTAGCATTTCAAACTATGACAGCATGTTCAGTATGCAACCCTTGACGGAGCTGCCAAATACCACGTGATTTCGTCATCGTTTCCCGTGGTTATGTCCGGAAAGCAGTTTTCGAGTATGATAAGTAAATTACTGAAGCGGTACTTTTTAATTTCATGTGTCACACAGTAATGATCAATCTACAGGTTATTAAGTGCTGTAACACATCCTGAAGTTTGCCTTGTCAGAGTTTTTCAGTATAAAAGTAAATCGGGTTTAAATGTCAGGAGTTCCTGTCAGGACGAAAGTAACACTTGTTAGTTTTGTCCCGCTATAGTGAAAACAAGTGTTTCTTTTGTCCAGCTGCTAATGTGGTGACTTTATGTGTGTTGCAGCATTTATTAAAACATGTTTATGTCATATTATACCAACAGAATATGGCAAGAGTGAGGGTCAGAAAGACAGATAGAGGTCTGATTCAGCCAGATGTTTATGAGAGGGCGTTTAAACCTTAAGTCACATTTAAATCAGCTGATTTCTGTGTCACCATTTTATTTCCCTCAATCTGTTTCCATTTACCTTAGTCACATTTAGGTTTTAGTCATACCTTGTAGCATTTCCACCTCCTTCAGTGGACTGTTATAACACATTCAGTAAACTTTTTAAAAGGTCAGAACTCATTTTCCAAGCACCATATCAGCTTTATGAATGTCTACCCTTACCCTGGCCCTGACATGACCTTTTTTTTCAGGTTCCCATTCTCTTTGTGTAATGGAGACAAGCTAGTAAGAGCTGTGCGTGTAAACCTTACTGATCAGAACTGCAAAACATTTAGCGACTAACAATCTCTCCCCTACACAACACTCTTCACGCCTATGATTTATGATTAAAAAAATACAAAATGATTCTGCTTGTAATAGAGGTCTAAAATAATAACTAAAGATTTATGATTAAAAAAATACAAAATGGTTCTTCTTGTAATAGAGGTCTAAAATAAGAAATAAAGATTTATGATTAAAAAATACAAAATGATTATGCTTAATAGAGGTCTAAAATAAGAACTAAAGTGTGGTAAGTTTCTTTCAGAATATTTTTTTACAAATGAATAAAAAAACACAGATTAAACAAAGTGTAAATTATATAATTTTATAAAAAATATATAAAGAGGTAGCCTAGAGGATGCTAATAAATATGGTGATCTGAGCCTTGCCCTGTGCAATCATCACTGTCACAATAATCATTATTAATCAACAGTTAACAAACATGTATCTTTTTTTTTACCTGTTTTGAAGGTCAGAAGAAAAATAAATAATAGATGATTTACTCCCATTGTAACAAACTAAAAAGATAAAATGAAACTCAAAAAGAATGCTGTGGCTTCCTATGTGTAAAAGCGTAAGCATGAAGTGTGATCATAGAAGTTCCTCTTCCGCCTTCGAGTCAGGCGTGGTGCTGAGATGGAGGAAAGGGTGTGTGCAGGCAATTGGGGCCGAGTTCTACAGGGCAGAGAAAACCTATATGCCCCCATGAAGAAAACATTGGTCCCCATGAGGAAAACCGCTTAAGTCATTCTAAATTATGTTTTTTTGAAAATGTAAAAATCCAGACGGTTTCTGTGTAGGGTATGATAGGGGATAGAATTTACAGTTTGTACATAATAAAAATCATTAAGTCAATGGAAAGTCCCCATATAACATGAAAACACAAAGTGTGTTTTGTTCAAAGGGTTTCTAATAGTTTTTAACAAAAATTTGTACATATAACAAGTTACACCACTTCCTTCCTATTTCATGCTATACAGCGTTGCAATAAACCACTTATGAATTCAGCCAAATATACTTTCTGATACATTTTTATACGTTTAGCAGCACATCCTGCTACTTGCATCAAGATGCATGGAAATAGTGAGATGCATGGAAATGGTGAGATGTGCAACACGAAAGCACGGCATGGTCTGTGCAGGATGCATGAGAATGAGCATGAGCACATGAGCAAAAAACACTTCCTACTCAGCAGTATGTGTAAGTGCACTATTACATAATGAAACAAAACAAATGTTTTTAAAAATTTTTTTTATAAAATTATTAGAGGTGGGCATAGATTAATTTTTTTAATCTAGATTAATCTAGATTAATTTTGAAATTAATCTAGATTAATCTAGATTAAAATGGCTCATTTGAATTCTGCCGAAGGCATTCAGAATATGTGTGCTACCCAAATAATGACTATAAAAGTAAGTCTTTGAGAACGGGTTTCTCAAGTCAGGTGGCGCATTAGACCAGGGGCTCATCTCCTGTTTCCAAAATGCATCACAAACTGCTTGAGAAAGCTGTTCTACTCATAGACTGTAAAAGGTTACTACTGTACTGTTACAGTCCGTAGGCAACATTAGGTAGGCCTATGTTATTATCAACTACTATAGGCTATCAATTAGGGATGGGCGATATGGCCTAAAATCCATATTGTGATATACATTGCAGCCTCTTGCGATAACGACATTATAATAAAACCATTTCAGAACAGGTTACACAGACCCTGCTAAACAACTGCTAAATGTTTTTTTTGTTTGGTTTTTTTTTTTTTTTAAAGGGTGTATGTAGTTTTGAGAACATATATTGTGCAAAACTGTAAGTATACAACATAATTTTGCAGATAAATAAAATTTAAGTACACTAGCTGCAGAGACTTAAGTAGGTCTAATGTTTATTATGGCTTGGAGCTTATGAAACCCCAAATTTAAAATTAGAATATTGTCTAACTGATGTCTTTTCAGTTAAAAAGAAACACAACAACGATTCTTAAAATCGGGCGCAGACAGAGATTATGTTCTACACCACTCAGATATATTGGGAATAATACGCGCGCGCTGGTATTCAGTGATATGTTTCGTTTTGAATTTGAGGTGGTAGAACGGAGTAGTCGTGTGTTAACTTACCGAACTGTTACACCACACAGTCTACGTCGGACGGCTTAAATCCGAACCAAGTCCAAATAATGGATGTTGCACGGATCTTTTACACCAGCTTTCACTTTCAGCCGTGTTTAAGATGACGACGAATATGATGCGTTGCAGCCGGGTGTTCCTCGCGGCCGCGGGTAGATTGCGTCATCATAGCTTGTGTAGTTTGAGCCAGCTCCCAACCCAACTTGGAGAATAGATTAACGGCGATATTTTTTTTATCGCGCGATAAGAGTCTCGCGTTAACGCAGCGCGTTAACGCCGATAACGGCCCACCACTAAAAATTATCCAAGCCCTCTTCGGAGGACAACTTTATTTTATTTTTATTTTTTTGTAAGGCAATATATTTTTTAAGTACATACACAATATGTTACATTCAAATTACATTCAGTGCATTTAACTGTTGTCCTACCATAACCTTTCCAACCTTTCACCATGTTTTAGTAAGACCATGGATCCATATAAGGGCATGGGGGATTAAAGCACCACATACAGAGTGAAACACATAACACCTAAAACACTACAAGGTGACAGACAGACAACAGAAGGTAATGAGACAGGACAATACCAGGGCCGGAAAAAACAGTACATTTGAGTCGACACTGGGGCGTATTATTAGTGATTGGGTTGATTAGTGATTTACATTAGGTGGTCACAATTACGTTGTTAAAAGGGGTTGGAAAACATGTTATGCATAAGTGTAGATAGTGTATGCCTATTTTTTATGTGTAAAGTGATAGCTGCAGGGGCAAAAAAAAAGAGCCCTATATAAATAACGTAAAAGAGATGGGAAGAGTGTGGTATTACAAAGCGTAGAAGAGAGGTGTATGTCTGGTAATGTATGCAATGCAATGTTGGATGTTGGATGATCAATAACTGATATTTTTTCTGTCCTGGTTAAAATACATCAACTCAATGTGTCTGTTTACATGTGCACTGTCATAATAAATACTAACTAAACTTTTGGAAGTGGGGTTTTAGTGCCAGATTTAAAGTTTTATTCTACAACTTTTGTCTACTCATCACCCAGCTCATTAACAATATCATCCCCTCAGGTCCCATCAGAGTATCAGTGGAAAGGCAGCCATAGACTCTAAGTTTATATAGAGCACACATTGCCAGAATCCAGCCCAAACCTTTGTGACAGAAATAATTTAACTCAATTGCAAGCCTTGCAATTTTTATTGCATACATGACTACATGATAATGTTAAACATGACATTTACCAGACTAAAATGTATGTTTGCACCCAAAAATGGAACACAAATGAAGATATTTTTGATAAAATCTGAGAGGTTTCTGTCCCTCCATTGACAGCAACGTCATTGCAATTGTCAAAGCCCAGAAAGGTGGTAAAAACATCGGTAAATAGTACATATAACTACAGTGGTTCAACCTTAATATTATGAAGTGACGAGAATACTTTTTGTGTGCAAAAAAACCCTAAAATAACGACACTGTTGAATAATCTCTTCTTTTCCATGTCATTCTCCTACACTGTTGAGGTAGTGTAAACAGTGCAGCGCTTCTGGGTTCTACATCAGAATGTAGGCTCACTATTGGCTAGCTCCTGGGTCATCACACATGACCAGAGTCGGACAACATAAATATATGCCTACGTTCTGACATTGAAGCCAGAAGCGCTGCACTGGCTTTTTTTCAAGGCTTGCACCTTGAAATCTATAACAGGGTTTACGTTCTCGAGCCACCAGGCACTGTTTTGTGCGGATGAGTGGGCCGGAGCGCGTTAAAGGATAACTCTCGCCAAAATGCAACCTCTTTTTGTTAATCTACCCGAGGCAAACTTTCGTTTAAAAGCATAATTAGAATGGAAACGCCACTTTTAAGTTTGACCGTATTTCCGTTTTCGGTCAAATTGCCTTTTGAATGGGAGTGCTTGGAGCACTTCTATGATAGCATCAAAAATCGCTATTTTTAAAACACTAAGAAGGCTCGACACAACATGAAACTTTGCTCGAAGTATCACCAGAGACTCTACACATGAACTCCAGCATTGAGAACATTGTTTGTGTACACCCAGAGTTTACTAAAAAGAAAGATTTTGAACAACTCACTGAAGCTGTGTCCGCCAGCATTTTGACAGTCAAAAATAGTCGATCTAATAACTTTATTCTAGAGCTGCTGTAAAGCCTAAACAATCTATGTTACTGTAATTTCCTATTATCACTGTAAAGCTGCTTTGAAACAATCCATATTGTTAAAAGCACTATATAAATGAAGGTGACTTGACACTGTTTACGTCAACAGCATAGGAGAATGACGTGGAAGAGAAGAGATTGTTGAATAATGTTGTTATTTTGTTTGTTTTTTTGTGCACAAAAAGTATTCTCGTTGCTTCACTGTTCATTTAAACAATGTTTTTACTACCTTTCTGGGCCTTGAAAGTTGCAAAGACGTTGCGGTATATGGGTGGTTCAGAAACCTCTCAGATTTCATCAAAAAGATCTTAATTTGTGTTCTGAAGATGAACGAAGGTCTTACAGGTTTGGAACGACATGAGGGAGAATAATTAATGACAGAATTTTCACTAATCCTTTAACTGAAAACAACTTGCACTTACATATCTTAAAATATGTTACTGCCACTGTTTTGTCTCAAGATGCACACCAGTATAGGCTAATGTTTTTTTGAGACATTTTTATAAAAGCTGCTTAAATACCCTAATTTATTAAGGCCTAGACCTGGCTTAAGATACGCCCTGCATGGAAACCAGGGCCATATCGTTCATACCAGTAGTCAGCTTAATAAATACTGTCAAGACAAGGTTAGTGACACAATTCAGTCTAATATACTGTATATGAATGGCAAATATGCTAATGACTAACCTCTGAACAAACTCATGGGTGCATGCTGCCTCTTCCTGGTACAGCAAGCTGAAGTTATATGAGGAGGCAAACAGCGCTGCCAGGCCAGTGATGAAGTTAGGCTGTGATCCTTTCACACACACCTTGACATTCCAAACTAAATATTCAGCACTGGTTGCTTAGAGATTGACCTGTAATTGAAAAAAAATAAAAAAAATAATATTAATAATTAAAATAACTATTGTGGGTTTCACTGTGGTTCGATGTAGTTGTCTATTCATAGTTCTATGAATTAAATTTTTCACCTAAAAATTAAAATTGGTTAGGGTTACAACGCTAAAACGCACTGGCATTTGCTTGTTTTAAGCATAAACTCACTTAATTTTGACTTATTCTTTCAGAAAACAAGACAATTTTTACTTGTCTTGAGAGTATAGAAATGGGAAATTAGGAGTGCCGTCGCTGCTGAATGCTGATGCTATTGAACTGCAAAAGCCCGGCTGGACTTTGCCCTTTTGGAACTGACCTATGGTGACTGCCAGAAGTCAACGCGAGTGCTGAAGTGACGACAAACCGCGATGACACCGCTCACATTTCCCTTCACGGAACGGTGTGGAATCCCAGCAATTGGGAGAGGCAACGTCGCTGCGGGCGAGTTAAGTGTTCTTTTAAGATTGTTTCTGTTTTTAATTTACACTGATGTATTTAATTAAGTTGTGCTTCGTAACAATAGAGGGTGATAGTAGGGTGGAACTGAAACTGGGAAGGTTTAGGGAACAGCCATTTTAAATTAGTTTGAAGTGCCACTGTAATTGATTCTGGGTGTTGCCACCAATGAAGTGCGTGAATTCACGTAGTGCTCGGTGTAGTACTACGGCTTTCCAGGTTGTGTTTAGCCTTGTAGTCCCCTCAATAAAACTGCATATTTTGATTGAAGTTGTGGTGGTGTGTTGTCTTCTGTTGCCAGAACATACTGGCTAAAATAATTAAAGGTGGTGGCAGCAGCCTATTAAGATTTATCGGGATTACAATATATTGATATTGAATTTTTGGTCACATGATGTCACCTAAGGTGCATGTGAGAGTGTCAGATGATTCCTTCCTATATTACGAGGCACCAGCCAAGGAATTGCACCTTGACAGTAAAGAACAATCATGGGAGATTGTTGACAATTAGAATCAGATACATTTTAGGAAGTCCGTTATCTGACCAATCTGAAGGATGAGTTGGATGTTACTATGGCAGGTATCTTATAGAAATATAAACTGTAGTTACTCTGGAAGTAATAAGGTAAACCTTATTCTGAATTCAACAAATTGTTTGTCGCAACAATTAGGCCTTATTGGATTCACATCTGTCAGTTCCGGTCCAGAGATATTTAACTCAGCGAAAAAAGTACACAGACACTTTTTGGGGATTTCTAGGCATTGGATTTCATGTTGCATTCTTATTAATCTTGATTTTTCACAGCTTGTGTGCTTTAGTGGATGAAGTGAACTTAGCCGTGTACAGAAGACCAACAGCCAAGTCAGGATTTTTGTTAATTAATACATACAATTATGGTTTGTTATTCACCAAACCCTATCGTATACCCCCAGAACACCTGGAATATATGACATGTATCACATGGGACCACTCTGTGATACATAAATCTGTTTTAAAATATCCACTATTCATTGCCATTATATGGATGAGCAAATTTTGACTTTTTTTTTTTTTTTTTTTGGTCCAAAAAAGAAAGTAGGGAATACAGCATTAGAACAACACCACGATGAGTAAATTATTACTTAATTTTCATTTTAGGGTGAACTAACTCTTTAAGACAGGGCTAGATATTAAGTGCAAAAATTAATTAAATGTGTTCCTGTTGCATTACATTTCCATATGCTATTGAAATCCTGAACTTTAAAAAAATGTTTATATATAGCTTTGTAACATTTTCTGGAAACAAATTTGACTGTGGAATGTGAACAAATGTACTATATCAATGTCAACTGCAAACATAAAATGATTATAATGAGAAAGTTTTCTCACATTCTCCACGTTTTGGCTATGCAGAAGTAGGCAATGCTTTTTTATATTGTTTTATTATTCATTAATCATTATCCTTGTTTGAGTCTTATCCTGCAAATGTAGTGTTTACTTTTGTGGCTATAGCTAAATTTAGAATATCATCATTGTGCTGAGTGTAGAAGTGAACAATATCCAAGGTACAATAGTAGTGGGTGATCCATGGTTTTCTGCAAAAAAGAAAAGATGCATCATTATACACTGCAGATCGAAAATAAGATCTAACATTCTAACAAAAAAGCTGAGAGGTGTCTTATGAGTGATTCACAACAGGATACCAATATACTGTTGTCAAGTGGGGAATAGATTAACACTTAATGGGCACACAGCTGAATCTTTCAGGTTGACTGGGATGCAACTGTTACAGATAACACAACATTTTTTTTATAAAATAGATGGTGAGAGAGTCCAGATTTAAATAATGTCACTACCCTCTGAGAGCAGAATCTGCTTTGAATAGTGTTCTATTGTATTGTGTATTGTGAGGTCCTAAAGTCTACACTTACCAACAACAGATACGTTGTACTGGCAAACTTTACTAGTTTTTTTCCCAATTGTTGTTGTGTAGTAGAGTCCACTGTCTGTCTTCTGGATGTTATTCACTTTTAGAGAGAAGGTTGTATTACTAAACACCACTCTGTCCTTGTAAGAATCAGGAAGTTTGATTTCTTTTGTATTGTATGTTATGATGGTTTCTGAGATATTGCTGCCAAATGATGTTTTCATCCACATTAGCACTGAAAACTCTGGAAGCTGTTCGCTCTGAACAAGCTCAACAAGCACTCCTGCTTGCACAGACAGATTTTTGGGCTGGATTTCAGCAAATGACACTGCAGGGAGAGAAAAGGAAACTTAGTTTGTAATAGATCAGGTCCACTACGTAGGGAATTTTGATGATACATGTATACTGGTATACTATGACACACATGCATCCTAGTGAATTTGTTGTCATACTGAAAGTAAGATTTACTTCCCATGTGCGCTACAGACCTTATAGCAGTTACCAGCAATGCCAGACCAGCAGCCTCAGACTAGCCAAAGACAGTGTTTATAATTTAGTGTTAATGTTAATAATTAATGTTGGAGGTCAGGCTGACTAATTGATCACAGATAACTTGAGGCAAATCATGTGACCAGCATAAAGACAGACAGGCTGTATCAGTTTAACCTGTAAATTTTATAATTTGTAAAAAAAAATATACCTCAGAATAGGCAAGGCAAGGCAAGGCAAGGCAAGTTTATTTATATAGCACATTTCATACACAATGGCAATTCAAAGTGCTTTACATAGAAGAAATTAAAATAATAAAAGAAATAAGAATAATTAAAACAGTTTAGAAAAATAGAATAAAATACAGTACAAACATTCGGACGAACAGTGGCACAGTGCTCATTCAGTAAATGCATAGCTAAACAGATGTGTTTTGAGTCTGGATTTGAAAGTGACTACAGTAGGAGCACGTCTGATCTCCTCTGGAAGCTGGTTCCAGCTGCGGCTGGCATAATAGCTAAAAGCGGACTCGCCATGCTTAGAGTGAACCCTTGGTATTTCTAGCTGATATGATCCTAATGATCTGAGTGATCTGTTGGGTTTATATTCTGTGAGCATATCTGCAATGTATTGAGGTCCTAGGCCATTAAATGATTTATATACCAGTAATAATACTTTAAAATCAATCCTAAATTTAACTGGGAGCCAGTGTAAAGACCTGAGGACTGGTGTGATATGTTCATATTTTCTGGTTCTGCTCAGAATCCTGGCGGCAGCGTTCTGTATGAGCTGCAACTGTCTTATGGTCTTTTTGGGAAGGCCAGTGAGGAGTCCATTACAATAATCCACCCTGCTGGTGATGAAAGCATGAACAAGTTTCTCTAAGTCTTGTCTGGAAACAAAGCATCTAATTCTTGCAATATTTTTCAGATGATAGTATGCTGATTTAGTTATTGCTTTGACATGACTACTGAAACTAAGGTCTGACTCTAGTGACACACCGAGATTCCTGACTTGATTTTTAGTTGTTTGACCCCTAGAGTGAAGGTATGCGTTCACCTTGAGAACTTCATCTTTGTTTCCGAACGCAATGACTTCAGTTTTGTCTTTGTTTAACTGAAGAAAGTTTTGACACATCCAACTGTTGACTTCGTCAATGCATTGGCACAGGGAGTCAATTGGGCTATAATCGTTAGGCGATAGGGCTAAGTAGATCTGTGTGTCGTCTGCATAGCTGTGGTAAGAGATTTGGTTCTTTCTCATTATTTGGCTCATTGGGAGCATATACAGGTTGAACAGGAGTGGCGCAAGAATTGAGCCTTGAGGGACTCCGCATGTCATGGATGTCCACTCAGACTTATGATCTCCTATACTCACATAATAACCTCTCCCATCTAAGTATGACCTGAACCATTTTAGGACTATCCCAGAAAGCCCCACCCAGTTTTCCAGCCTGTCAAGAAGTATGTTATGATCGACAGTGTCAAATGCAGCACTAAGGTCAAGTAGTACCAGCACTGATAATTTGCCTGAATCAGTATTTAAGCGAATATCGTTTATTATCTTTATGAGCACTGTCTCTGTGCTGTGGTGCGGTCGGAAACCAGACTGAAAATTGTCAAAGGATCCATTCAAGCTCAAGAATTTGTTCAGCTGATTGAAGACAACTTTTTCAATGATCTTGCCTATGAAAGGAAGATTTGAGATCGGTCTATAGTTGCTTAATATGGTCTTATCCAGATTGCTCTTTTTCAGGAGGGGCTTGACAACTGCAGTTTTCAGGGAGTATGGAAAACTCCCAGAGCGAAGTGAGACATTTACCACTTCTAGAAGATCTGCTTCTAAACTGTTTAACACACTTTTGAAAAATGATGTGGGTCAAGAGTGTGTCAAGAGCACAGGTTGATGCTTTAAGGTGCTGTACAGTTTCTTCCAAAATTTTGCCATCAATTTCTTTGAAATCAGACATAGTAACTAATTTCTCAGGTGGTTTGATCTGTCTGACCCCAGGGCAACTCAAGGATGTGCTGATCACCTTTCTGATATTACTGATTTTCTCAGAGAAGAACGAAGCAAACTCACTACACTTGTTCACTGAGAGCATTTCACTGGGAATCTGGCTTGGAGGGTTTGTCAGTCTCTCTACAGTAGCAAAAAGAGTGCGTGTGTTGTTTAAATTGCTGTTTATAATATTTGAGAAGAAAGTCTGTCTAGCTTTGCCTAGTTCCATATTAAAAGCATGAAGGCTGTCTTTGTAGATGTTATAATGGACTACAAGTTTAGTCTTCCGCCACATGCGCTCTACTTTTCTGCATTGTCTTTTCATATTTTGCACTGCTGTTGAGTTTCTCCAAGGTGCTTTTTGTCTGCCACTCTTCTTCCTGACTTTCACAGGAGCAATATCATCAATTATACCTTTAACTTTTGAGTTAAAAGAATCAAGGAGAAAATCAACAGAGTCTGCAGATATGCTTGGTGTTAAGGATATAGCCTTCATAAATAGTACACTAGTGTTCTCATTTAAGCATCTCTTCTTGACAGACACAGATCTAGCTTCAGTGGCAGGAGAGATCAATATATCAAAGAAAATACAGAAATGATCAGACAGTGCTACATCCTTAATAACAATTAATGAAATGTTTAGACCCTTACTGATAAGTAAATCTAGAGTGTGTCCACGATTGTGTGTGGGTCCATGTACATGCTGAGTCAGATCAAAAGTTTTTAAAACAGTTTTGATTTCTTCTGCCATATTGTTCTCTGCACAATCTATGTGAATGTTAAAATCTCCTGCAATGGCAAAACAGTCAAACTCTGAGGTAATTGCTGATAACAGTTCTGTCAAGTCCTCAGCAAAGGCTGGAGAGTATTTTGGAGGCCTGTAAATAATGATAAGTAAAATGCGTGGAGCACCTTTCAACACAATACCCAGATATTCGAAAGAAGGGTAATTCCCAAATGATATTTGCTTACATTGATAGATATCTTTAAAAAGAGCAGCTAGACCCCCACCTCTCATAAAAGTAAAGTTAGGAGGGGCTGCTTCATTGAGGATTGTTGCACTGCAGCCGTCTTCTAGCCAGGTTTCATTTAGAAGCATAAAATCCAGGTTGTTTGTGGTTATTAAATCGTTGACTAGAAGTGATTTATTTTTAAGTGAACGAATGTTTAAAAGTGCTAACTTAACAGTCTTACTTTTTGTCCCCACATCAATCTTACTTTGACGTGTAATAGGCACCAGATTAGTTAGGTTTGCTGCACGGCTATTGAAGGCCTTAGATTTTCTATCTTGTAATAAAACAGCAATAGAGAAAGATACAGGCACACTGGGTTCCCGCTTGTTCTGTAAACATTTGAGAAAGTTACTGTTATCAGAGCGGGGACCCAAAACACATCACTGAGAGCTGGTATCAGTTGTTTTTGGTTCACCTCGAGCAGATGGAGGAGGGTGTGGGCCCTGGCGTTGTGGCAGAGGCCGAAGAGCTCTCACAGGAGGAGGGGGAGGGCGAGCTGGGCCCGCAGGCTTGGGTGGTAATGGTGCCTGTCGTTTTTTGGTTGGTATCTGGGGGCTCGCAGCAAAAGAGTGGGATAGTCTGGTTCCAGCATGCACCAGTTCTTCCATTTTCTGTGAGAAGCACAGAAGTGGCGATGCTGGAGAGAGAGATAGCGTGTCTGGTGAAAGGGGCTGTTGCTCTGGTGTTATAGGAGGTTGTGATATGCTGTCCTGGCTTCCCTGGCTGTTTTCCCGGAAGTCGTCATTGGGTGCTGAATCTTCAAGCAGTTCTGATAAGTCTCTCTGTGGGCAGGGCTCAGCTGAGATTGTGTCCGTGAGCAGAGGTTGTTGTGGCGGAGTGGTGTTATCATTGTCCTTGTGTGATATGTCAACCGCATGTCCATTTTGCTGCTGAAGTGAAGTCCCATGGTCATTCATACTGTGTCCAGGTGTGTGTGTGCCGTTCAGATTGACTGGATTGGCACAAACTGCAGAAGGATGTATGAGGGAGAAGTAGAAATTGTCCTTTAACACTCTTGAACCAAGTTTGTTTGGGTGATGGCCATCCCGATGAAAAAGTTGTCTCTGACTCCAGAAAAGATTGAAATTGTCAATGAAGTTTACTCCTTTTATATTGCAGGTTTTTTGCAGCCATGTATTAAGCCCAAGCAACTGTGAAAACCTGTTTGTTCCTCTTGCTGTGAGTGGTCCACTGATGAATGTTTGAACTTTCAGTCTTTTAAGTGTTTCAAAAAGTTCATTGAAATCCTTCTTAAGGAGTTCTGACTGCTCTTTATGAATATCATTCTTCCCCACATGTATGATGAGTCGATTTGCAGTCTTATGTTTCATCAGAATGTTCTGAAGTTCCCTGTTTACATCAGAAGTTGTTGCTTGTGGAAGGCAGCATGTAGTTGTATCACTGCTGCTAATGTTTCTGATTGTGGAGTCCCCCACTATCAGAGTCCTGGGCTCGGCTGCGCTCTGAGCTGAGTGCCGCTGTCTGCTCGACCTTGAGCGCCAGTTAGCATCAGTGTTAGCTACTGGCCCATTCAGTCTGTGTTCGATCACATTCATCACATTTGGGGATTCCTCATTTACATTCATTAGTACTTCAAATCTGTTCTCAAGATGTATAAGCGGTGGTAGGAGACCAATGTTTGCAATCCTTGTCAGAGCTGTATCTGGGGTAGAGGATGCTACTGCGGCAATATGTGATGCTCGTGACAATCTGATGTCTCGAGTGCCTTTGGGTCTCGCTCCCTGTTTGTGCCATCGATTAGTAAGTCGATCGGCTTGTTTCTCTACCTGTCGAGGAGCACTAGTTTCATGGGACTCACCGGTATGCTGAGGGTGTCCATGACGAAGCTCTGTTGTGTGCTCCGTCTGGTTTGGTGGTCCCGTAAGTAACTTTGTTTCGAGAACTGCAATCCTTTGTAAAAGTCTGTGGCAGTTAGTGCAGCAAGTAGATTCTTGAACCTGAAGAGGCATTTTCTCTTATCCGTATGAATGTAGGCAGTTGTGTTTTCCTTTCCCGGAATGTAAGCTGGTCGGGTAAAAGAATTCTGCGTTTTTGTAGTAATCCAAACTTTGTTGTCTGAGCACTGTGGTGTTTGCTGAAGTTAAAATTAGGTGATAAAAGGAAATAAAATATAAAAATATAGGAGATAAAATGTAAAAGCGATAGAGCAAAGCGCGGAGCAGTAAGCAAGAGCGTCCGAACAGTAGCTGAGCAGGAAGTCGATGATAGTCGATAGTCGATGAGTCGGAAGTCAGAATACAAAGATTGTTACAACAATGAATACAAAGGTAATCCCTTTTTTATACCCAAAAGTGGCAATGTGACTCAGGTGTAACATATATTTCAAAACGTGCTAAATAACATGAACAACATTTTTATACATTTTCTTTTTCAGCACCTTAAGACAATATTCATAATTAATGTTAGCAGTGTTAGTATTATTTTTTTCAAAAGAAAAAAAAGTTTAATATATATTTACTTATCTCAAAATCTAAATGTCCTGCACCACTGGCAGCCATGTTGGATTTAGGTCAGGCTGACTAATTAATCACAAAAATTTTTAAACAAATCATGTGACCAGCATACTCAAGACAGACCAGGCTGTGATAAATGATAATAGGATTTCATGAAAAAATCATTCTTACGCCCCAAAAAAGACGACAAAAACTATGTTACACCCATCACATTGCCAGTTTTAGGGTTAAAAAAGCAAATGCATGACTTATATCAATTAGTCAGTCATATGTTCAAGAATGTATTTATAAAGATGCAACCTGCATTGCTATTGTTACGTCCAGAGACGTATTATTTATTGTCATGTTCCATCAGAAGAGCTGTGTGTGCTGTAGTTTGCAATCTTTTTGTAGAACATGATAACTGCTTAACTTTCTACTCTGTGGTATTGTATTTTAATTGTATTGTGGTGAGTTTCTCCAACATTTACCCTTTTCAGTTTAAGTGTGGAGGTTACTTTTATTTACCTTTACTCGTTTTTTTTTTCTCTTAGTTTATTGCTGTTGCTGTTAAAATCAAGTTTATCAGTTACCTTATTTCTAAGTAATGAAAAATACCCATACTGGTTTTGAAGTGCCCACCGATTGGTAATCGTTCCTGTCCCTGCTCAAGTGCTTTAGAATTCATAAATGGAGACAAAATTGACTAAACAAAGAAAACCAGAAAACAAATTGGATTTCTAAAAGCACAAGTGTGGACACGACTTTTTGAAATTCTCATTGTTTAATGTGTGCTTCATCAGTTAACATCTAGTTTCTTACCAAATCACTTTCCTGATCTTCAGTAATCTTCAACAAAAATGATCTTCTCAACCCTACCCGAACAGCCTACCAGAAGTCCTTCACCACTTTCAAAAAATATCTAATCAATGTTTTAAAAGCATTTCTCTTTAATAATCATAGCAGTAGTAATAATAATCATAGTAGTAAGCAAAATATGACAAATAAGCTATGCTTCTGAACCTGATTTATGATTATTACATGAGAATATAAAGCAAGCATATACAGAAACTTCTGAATGCTTCCTTACTCTTAATTCTTAAGGTTTACCATCATTATTAATCTGTATGCAAAATTGTAATACGCAAACAAGGTATGGTACCTGTAGTGGTGATCAGATGAGCAGTTGCGGAAAAAATAAAAAGTACTGAAATAAAAGCCATTGTAATAGTCGACTAAAATTGCGCTCCAGTGTAATGCTCCAGTATCTTCCTTCAGCAAACTCCCAAAGGAAGTGCGTCTGTTCACTAGAAAGAAGACTGACATAAATTATATCCTGAAATGGATGCATCCATTTTTTAAATTTTTTAATTTGAGGTGTAAATGAAAAACTAATATAAATAATGAATTTGAATGTATGAACAAGTTATAGTTATGAACCGGTTCTTTTTAGCCCATCAAAAATATTCAGTGCAACAGGGTGTCAGTTCCTGAACAAATATGGTCCCTATGACGCTGTCATTTACAGTATGGTTTCTGAAGCGCACAACAAAAGGAATAGGGATCAAATACAGTTTTAATGAATCCACAAAGAATACGCAGCAACAGCAGTGTGTGTAGTGCACTATTACACAAATGAAACAAAAGTTGATCAGAATGAATGGAAGAGAAATAAAAATGTCCTCATAACTTTACAACAAAAACAGAAAGTAACACACAACACGCATGATATGTAATGGTCATATTATAAAGATTTGTACACTTAAACCACAGCATATGGAAACAAATGGTGCTAATACTTTCTTCAGAACTAACTTCAATTTTCTTGGCCTCTTTTTTGAGCAGTGACTTCAGTCAGTTATTTTGGTGGTTTAGGGTGTGTTAGTCAGTGGCCCTCACTTCCTGCTTAACGTTTTACAACAACAAAGTGGCACAAAATTCAGTCTTGTGTTTTGAACAGTATATTTACATTAATGCATTTTACAGAAGCTTTTATCCAAACTTACTTACATTGTATTAAGGTATACTGTACATTTTATCAGATCTTGCATTCCCTTGGAATCAAACCCATGACCTTAAGTGTCACGATGCTCTAATGTTTGAATACAGGAATGCTATGTATAAAAAAAGGGTAAAAATTGAAAGGTTGTGTGTGTGTGTGTGTGTGTGTGTGTGTGTGTGTGTGTGTGTGTGTGTGTGTGTCCTTTTAAATAAATGCCACTTGTTTTGACAGGCCTAATCTAATGCATCAAGTGTTGCTTAAGTTCAAATCCTTTCAGCATAACTGAGGATAGATCATATCCTGTGGTCATAGACATGAGTGTTTTTACATGTAGGCAATTTTCAGATTACATTGCTTTCATTTTGTAGCCTAGTTGATGCTTCAAAGCTGCTGATCTCAGTTAATTTTCTAAATTTAGTTTGTTTTGTTCCTGTTTCCACCTGTATTTAGCGCTGAACACTTGTAAACTGAATCGCCAACAACGCATTTTCATACCAGGTGGAATTAATCAGGTCCATATAGCCTGCTGTACAATACTCCTTAAAGGAGAACTCGGTAACTCTAGCGAACTCTAGTCACTTCTTCGCTGATTTTCCCTTTAGTTGTCGCATGTTTTCCCCACGAGCTCCCCCTACAGCTGTGGGGGGGCGTATATTTCACAACACAGTCGTAAAAAACTCACTTGCGGCGGCCTCCTCCCCCTCTCTACCGCTGCTCATGTGCATTTGTTTTGATCGGAGCAAGCCAACTGTATCGCGTGGAGCTATGTCTACCGAGGTGGGTAATCTGGTAATGCATCATACATGCGTGTGTGTGTTTATGTCGAATTGCCGTAAAGCAATTTGTGTTTCGCGCTCGTTCTCGTTCTAGTTCTCGCTTCTCACGAGACTTCCAATTTCTATCTTGCCGGGACGGTAGTGGCCAAGTTGCAAGGTTGGTTTTCCGCCTGGGAACGCTGGGGGGAGCGGGGAAAGTCACCAATATCACCAGAACAGGTTGTTTAACCATCCAAATGATTTCTAGACCGTTTTATTAAGTAAAAAAAGTTACCAAGTTCTCCTTTAATTAATATTTAAGGATACTGTAATGTCTCCACCTGGTGGCCAACTACAGACATTTTTTCATATTGAATTAACCCATTTAATCCCACCGGTCACTACTGTCCGCAATCCATCCGTCTGTCTGTCTGTCCTCTGTCTGTCTGTCTAGTTCTGTATGTCTGTGTGAGACAACGGGTCTTCACAGGCCCGCTGTCTGGCGAAACTGGGTAGCCTACGCAAAAAAAAAAAAAAAAAAAAAAAAAAAAAAAATATGGCAATACAGGTGTAAAGTGCTGTTTATTTACAGTGCTGGAGAGGTGAAACAGTTCCAGAAAAAAACAATAAAATGACCAAAGCTATACAAAAATAACAAAGAAAAAAAATGGCAACAACAACAAAACAAAAAACAAAACAAAAACTGTACAAAAAGAACAAAGAAAAGATGTAAATAGGCCTGTCTATATACACATAAACTTCGTCAAACGTAAGAATTGCGTTTTGAGCAAGAATTGAGCAAGAACCACAATTGCACGCTCACTCGCCAGGTTAACTGACTATCTATCTATCTATCTATCTATCTATCTGTCTGTCTGTCTGTCTGTCCTTATTTATTGTGTTATACATAATATTGAATGGGTTAAGCAATAATATATCCGTTTAACCGCAGAATTTGTGGAGAAAAACTACATTAGCCTACCTATAATAATGTAAAGAAAATCCACCAATCATGTCAAAAACATTTCACTTAGAGTTGACACACCTCACACACTATCTCATTATCATTATCTCCTTCTGATGGAAACACTCACAGGCCATATTTCACCTCCAACATCTCGGTTCATATCCAGTGTTGAGAGCAGGCAACAATATCTCCACATAAGCCTACCTATGGCAGAAATAATATACAATGTATACAATCTAATACAGTTTTTCTCAGTCGCTTTGGTGCATTTCTCACATTACTATTTACATTTGCACAACAGTTAATGCAGTTCTCAAAACAATTAGTACAAACTGCAAAACCTAGTTGATAACCTGCAAAAGCGTGTCACTTGCTCAAAATGGATAGCTCATTCCTCAAAAGCAAGTATTCATGTCAATGAAAGTGTCAGTCAGTGTCATCAAGATGAAAAGTCCTGACACCATCGTTTATGAACAAGATAGTCAAATGACTTTGTCATGTTTTAATTATGACAGTTTACTCTGTAAATGTTTTCCAATGATAAAAGTCAGATCTTGGTGACACTACCTGAAAATGCTCAATACAGCACTAAATACTATTTGCACAGCCATTTGAAAAATACAGTAAAGTTACACATTACTGTATTTATGAGGTAACTGAGTACAAGACACTGAATATGTATGTTTCACATTTTTACTGCATATGCTCTTTGCAATTCTAATTTGTTCACAGCATTGTGCAAAAGAAAAAATACACCCTTATTTACAACAAACATAAACTCCCTTTGGGTAGAGCTGTGCACAACTGTAAACAATATTGCAGTACATATTGGTACTGAACATACATCCAGACGTTCCTCATCAGTTAAAGATGAGATTCACCTGAGTGAAATTGTTCAATTTAGGAGACATTTTCAGGAAAAAAAAATGTGTACAATTTGCTTGACAGATTTTGACAACTAGTTCAACATTTTTGTATGTAATGACTCAAGCAATGAAATGAGGATTATTAGTTTTATATGGAATGACTATTCAGCATTCACAAGTATAGTTAATTTTGACTGACATGACATAAGCACATGATAATGTTATAAAACAGCAGAGAGTTGTATGAAAGCAATTGATGCATGTCCAAAAGCATTTGAAATTTGTTGGAAGGAATGAGAAACTGCTACTATGATGTGCACAAATGACTAAATGTTGTGCAAATGTAAATAGTGATGTGAGAAATGCACCAAAGCGACTGAGAAAAACTGTAATATACAAATAATATACAATCTAGTGGTTATCAGTTAAAATGCACTAAAAAATACTTGTGATTTTGGACTTGAACGGGACTTTGGTGTCGCCTAAGTGGAGGGGTTGTGTTTGTACTGATTTTATTATTCTTCATTAAAGGTGCATTGCGCAAGTCTCTGAGTTTTTGCAGAACTATGCCCCCTCTGGCGACAAGCGAAACTGCAACCAGAGGTGTGCACGCTCATGACGTCACGCCCAGTCTCAAATTACGTCCTGAATCCCTCTTATTTATTTTACTTTACAGGATTATAGAGGCAATCGCAGTGATCAGAGAAGGGCTCATTCAGCCCATCAGGCAATTGTTTAAGCATGTATGGGTTAGAAAAACGGGTATTTTTAACATGAAATGTTGCGCATTGCATCTTTAATGTTATGCGCTAAAATTGTATGAGCAAAAAGTTAGATTTACGTCACATATATGTGTGTGTGTGTGTGTGTGTGTGTGTGTGTGTGTGTGTTAGCATTTTTGCACCCCAAAAATGATTAGATTCTTTACTTTTTCTAACATGCTGTCTTAAAGTCTGCGTGAACCGGAAGTTGGAAACGACTTTTCTCCAGTGCTGTGACGTATTTCCCAGTGAAAGGGAATATTGAACAGAGGGCAGGGTTTTACTCTAGCGCTCCTCCTCTCCATCTCTGCTCATAACAGACTAACGGTTTGAGGGGAGTGGTTAAGCGTTTCCCAAACCAATTCTTCAAACCTACGTCATCAGAGAAGGTCCTCCAATGCAGAGTGGAGGTAGCCTGGGTTTCCCCATCCTGCCTTGAGCAGCGCGATTTTATTCACGCTGCAAGGTAGTCTGGCTACCATGGGCTAATTTTTCCCCTGAAATAGGGAACCAATCACAGAACGGGGAGGGAGCAGCAAGACGATGACGAAGTATATGCGACACACCGAAGCAGTTTGTTTATCTATGGATCCAACATGACAGACGTAAAAATATATGCATATTTAGTTTAGCAAGCAAACACATCTACAAAAATATGCCTGTATTTCAAGTTGATAAAATAATTTAAAATCCACATCAGTTTATTTGTGCCGACGCGCCACACCCTCCCAAGATCTATAACGTTACCTAGGCTACTTCCACTTTTAAAAATTCATCATAACCGCGCGCGCGATCTGCTTGCAGTCGTCGAGATAGATGCTGAGGAGTTGAAGAAAAGAATAGCTAGTGGAGATTGTAAAGTTGTCGACAATACGTCATCAAAAATCAAGTCCAGTGTGTGGGAGAAATTTGGAGTTATCTGAAGAAAATATTGTAAAAAGCTTTGCTGCAAACATTTTCGTGTTGGATAGCCGCAAATGTGGAACTTCATCCCTGAGGAAGCACGCAGATAACTGGTAACAAAGCCGTTCTATCGAACGGTATTTTTCATATTTAACACTGTTAGTATGTGTGGTGTGCAGGGCGTGTTTGAACCCAAAATTGTCAGATGTAGGCTAGACGAAATTGCGTGGCATAGTGGTGTAGCCGCGTCTGTTCGATTTGTGTGGTAACGTTAGCCATTTTCTTCATGTATCGGCCTTTTGACAGCTTCGGCTGAAGTTGTCCTTGTGTTAATGGTCGTGTAATAACTTCTGTATGACCTGGCAATAAACATTTTTGTAAGTGTGTCTATAATGTGATAGTCTAAACTGATTTTATTTCGGGTGCGGGTCGGGTGTCGGTTCTATTTTAAGCGGGTCGGTGCAGATTTTTATTAGTGCTGCTGTTGGAAAACGGGTCGGGTGCGAATTTACAAAATCGGACCCGTGCAGGACTCTCTGGTGTACACATAAATCTCTGACCCATCGTCGTCTTCTTCGTTGAATATCTGTCGCTCTACATACGTCACCTGGTATAATTTGAAACCATAGAGAGCCTAAGTCCCTCCCCTTCCGGTCGACCACCATGGGACCTTATTTCGGAAAAACATTGTATGGTAGTCAATGGCGAGAGACAACAAATATTTTGATCTCGTTTGAATTGTGCCCTGATTTACACATATGATGTTTGTCAATTTAAAAGATACATTTTAAAGTCAAGAAAGTCGCAGCTTGATATAAAACTGCTGAGGTATAAGACTGTGAAAGGTAACACTTTATATTACGACCCGCAAACAACTGCGTAAGTAAACCGAAATTACGGTGTACGTTTCTGTAATTATAGTGTACTTCCGTGTAGGTATAAGGGAACAATGTGTTAAGTTTTGGGTAATAAAGGGGTAACAAGCAGATATACAACCTGCAAAGAACTTCGTAAGTAAACCGAAATTACGGTGTACGTTTCTGTAATTATAGTGTACCTCCGTGTAGGTATAAGGGAACAATATGTTAAGTTTTGGGTAATAAAGGGGTACAACCAGATATACAAGCAAATTATTTATAATGTAATTATTTTAAAACTAACAGGTACCTATTCTGTTAATATATTCCAGGCAAAAATTGTACGTCTGTTGTATATAAAAGTTTTTATCACATTTTTGGCAAAATATGTTCTTGTGCAATGTAGTTACAGGGTAATTTTGACATCTGTGGGTTGTAAATTAAACTTATTAAAATTAAAATTAAACTATATATATATATGGCTGTATGTAAGCACAGTATGATAAAAATTGAATCTGAAACAATTTTATAAACAGCTGATTTCGAAAAACATTGGCAATGCTATTTATTGGCTTTTCTTACTAAACGTTAAGCCAAAAAAAAATTTTGTTTCTGCTATGATTTTAATTTAGAACGTACCATGTAGTACTTAGTACTTACCTTATCACATTGTATTGCAATGACACTTAAATGTCAGGTCAAATATACTGTGTAATTAAAAGTTTTTTTTTTTATTTATTTTTTTTTAATAAGAGTACCTTTCTCTGTAATTACTGTGCAAATAGTGTTGTTTCGTATTGTTACATAGTAAGTAGTGTTTGTTACCCGTTTCAACTGTGTATTTACAGGGTAAGTGTAACTCCTGCGGGCTGTAAATTAAAGTGGCGCTTGTTACCCCCTAGTTCTGTGTAGTTACAGGGTAAGTGCAGTAAATATACAATAAAGGATCCCATTTAATTTCTGACTTTTATTTTACAAAAAAAATTCAAAACACTTTTTCATAAAGTTTAATAAAGCATTGTCTTTTCTACAGTATACTCAAACAACACAGTTTAATTTACAACCCACAGATGTCAAAATTACCCTGTAACTACATTGCACAAGAACATATTTTGCCAGAAATGTGATAAGAAAACTTTTATATACAACAGACGTACAATTTTTACCTGGAATATATTAACAGAATAGGTACCTGTTATTTTTAAAATAATTACATTATAAATCATTTTCTTGTATGTCTGGTTGTACCCCTTTATTACCCAAAACTTAATTATTGTTCCCTTATACCTACACGGAAGTACACTATAATTACAGAAACGTACACCGTAATTTCGGTTTACTTACGCAGTTGTTTGCGGGTCGTAATATAAAGTGTTACCCTGTGAAAACACGTAATTACAAAGACTACAAACCCAGAAGGCGCACACGCGACGTCATACCTTTTCTCTCAATGAATGAAGCTAACTTTACTGAAGCTAACGTCAGTCATTGTTTCTATAGTCTTACATTATAATGGTAACGTTACGCCGTCATGCCTGAGTGTTTTGAGCCAGAATACACACATACGAGCAACGGATCTTGTGACGCACATAGTGCGAGACGAGAGATGTAGTTCATTGAGCAATTTTCACATAAAACTAAATGTTACTCTTCTGTTTTATGACAAACTGCGACTTTCTTTACTTTCATAATTACCTTTTAAATTGGCAAACATCATATGTGTAATTCAGGGCACAGTTCAGACGGAATAAAAAGATAAGTTATCTCTCGCCATTGACTTCCATACATATTTTTTCCGAAATAAGGTCCCATGAGCCGGAAGCGGAGGGGTGGGACTTAGGCTCTCTATTGGCTATGAGCTGCGTACAGGCGCATTTGATAGACATTTGTAGCGCCCAATAAACGGCTCTGGGCATTCGTAAACCACGCCTCAAATACGAGAAAATGAACATGTAGTATCCAGACCACGTCTCAAAGAGAAAGTGGTCTTACGTTAGCCAGGATTGAGTGGAGGGGCATTTTCAGATTTTGATTAAAGATTACGAAGCCAAAATTTTTTTTTGTGTGGATTGACTTGCATGGATGAATTGTTCACCACAAAATGATCAATTTAGGCAAACAAAGTAAATATGGTCAATTTTGATTTCATGTGGACTTTTAAGTAGTTAAGACAGTTTGTTCTGTGCAGTATTTCTGCATTCATTTCTAGAAAAAAATATCACATGATTTATTTATTAAAGTGTTTATTTGGTTTTAGTTTCAGTTCTACAAAACATTTCACATTAGAGTTAAAACAACAGTTCACACAAATACACATTAAAAAGGTTAGAAGGCTACACACAGAAAAAAATAAGCATTAGTTTTAAGATGCAATTACTATTTTCGTTTTCCTTTGAAACGGTTCTGTCCTATGATCGTGGTTTATCGAATTAAATGTTGAATTGGAGTTCACATATCTACTACATCCAAATTCTGTACATTGCTATTGGATCACTAATCATCCACATTGACCCAGGTAAATGCAGCGTATGGCTAAAATACTGGATTTGCATTTGTACTGCATTAACTTGTCTGGCTTTATACCTATTTAAATTGAAATGCACACTTGTTAAATAATATGGAAGGTGATGAGGTCAATATTATATCCATTTTCAGTTTTATTCTACTGATTTTCATGTGGGGCAAACCGGGGTTAGTTGTCACACAGTTTACCTCAGTTAATATTCACTGCGGGTTGTTTTTGGAAGTTATGTGTACAAAATCAAATTCAGAATAGAATAAAGACAGTTTGGATCTGAATGTTGAAAAACCAATACAACTAAACAAATGCTAGTTCTGTTCATACTGCATGTATGAACAGTTCTTATTATTATCTTATTATAACAGTTCTTACTAAATGCATACTGTTCTTATTATTTGTTCTATAACATATAATGACATGTCAGACATGATAAGATAGGGTGCCATTTAAGATCAGCCCTTGTGAAACTTCCCCATGAGACAAACAGCCACAGTTTCATTTTATGCATCATCAACATTGTGTTTGTTGGTTCTAAATGGAGTTTGGTTATGGTTGTTTGCACACCACTGAATAAATTGTTTCGACGGGGACTGCAGGTTTTTGGTGTTGTCCTACTGTGCAGTAGATTGTGTTGGGTCGATTATCTCCCGTTTGCTCTTGTGTCTGGTCTTGAACCTTATGAAATACACATTTTTTTTTTTTTAAATATCCCCTTAATAATCCTGTTTAGCTGAATAATTACTAAACTAAATAAAGAAAAATGTATAGAACATTCACTAACCTACAGTTTATAGAACAAGCATTTCATAAAAGCCTTTTTCAGAATCTTAGCTTGTTAACTTTTTAGATTATTCTCACCTGTTCTGGAATATCATTTGTATGACCGTCACTGTTGTTTTTCTGCATTTCTTGAGCCTGAAATATTTAAACGAAAAACTTTATTTATAATGTTCTATCAAAAAAATTAAAAAAATAGTAGTAAGTATTTGCATGCACAAAAGTCACATATGATTAAACATCTGCTGTATTTATCAAAATGCCGTATTTATCTAACAGTCAAATATTGCCAGACATTTACCATAGTTATGTCCTGTTTAGATGGTATGTATGGTGATTTAAAATACAATTTCTGACATAAAATAAGGATATACAGCATATGTTCTGATAAGGTTGAGAATCACTTATTTATGTGTATGGAAGCAAAACCTCAAGACAAACAAATAACTAAATATTGCAGAAAGGGATGCATATGATATATCCTCCCAAGATATTTCCAACATGAATAAAAGAACAGTAATTTGAATCTTACCTCAACTTGAGCATGGACTCTACTACCTGCTTCTTGAGTACCTATTGAGGTTTAGAATGTTCAGTAATACAGTATATAAACAAAGACACGTATAAAAAAAAAAAAAGAACATTCATTTATTAAAAAAAGCTAAATGTTGTTTATTTTTTTAGCTAATTAAATTTCAATTAAATTTAGCATGCAGTTCTGTCAGGACCACTATTGTCATATACGAATGACAATTATACAGTTTGGATTGGCGGTATGGTTCTGTTCTGGGCAAGAACTCCCTGTGCATCCATGCAGTCTAACCTCCCTTAGGGTAAACAGAACAGAACCAACATGAATGTAATGCAGATATCATTAATTCAAGATTTTAATGTACAACATAATCAAGAATTTATTCTGATTCAAGGGGAATCAGAATGCCAAATCCTGACTGACGAGAGGAGGAGCTGGGGATGGAGGAGGGTTATTAGCTCCTGAGAAACACGACAGCTGCTGATAATACTGAAGGAGCTTATATATGTTTACAGTGATAGGCGTCATATTCCTATAGGTAGATGTGGATCAGCTGAGAGTCAGTTGATGCGAGCTTGACTAACGTGACCTGCCAGAACTGACGCTACATATTGGCTGTGAATTCTAAACTGCTGATTCTCTGTAGTATTATGTTGTAGTCCACTGTCCTTCTGTGTCTGACTGTATAGAAAAAGGTTTCATCATGTATCAGGTGTAGTGTAAAACATTTCAGATATAAGATTTTAGTAATCCTTTGCATCACATTTGATCTTATGCTACTCTTTTGATGCTCTTTTGCTTAAACTTTTGAATAATTATTGTCATTCCTTCTTTTTTGGCCAAGCACAAATTAATTTCTGTCCTCAACCTAGGTATGTGCAAAACACTGTGACATTTAAACCTGAAAAGGTTGCGTTGTGTTCAGGTGAATATAGGATCTAAAAATATTCAGTAGAGATAATAAGTATTAAAGGTGTGCGCCCCTTAAGGTGATGTGTAGCACACAGAATTAAACAAAAAAAAAATTGTGTTAACCTATTGTGAACTTACTTTTCAATAGCTTAAGTACAAAAGTGCTTGATCTTACTGATGAACCGATGGTGAGATCTGTTTTTCATATAGAAAAATATGTACGAGGCAACATACCTTTTTTACGCTTGCTGTAGAGAAATGCTAGAAATAGTGCAATTGCCAAAAAAAGACACACTGCCACCAAAATATATGGCCAAAACAGGAGAGGTGGCTTAGTCTCGTCGTCACCTTTGTTGTTCTCTGAAAATGAGACACATATTATTACAGTTCAGCTATTCTGAGGTCAATCAATTCTGCAGTTAGACTACATTTAGTCAACCAAAACTAAATATTTTATTTGGTGTGTGTGTGTGGTGTGTGTACCTTTATTATTGACACAGAGCTGTGTAATGTTTATTCTGTCTTTTTTCCAGCTGACAGTGTTGCTATGGTTACAGATGATGGATTCCTCACTGCAGTGCAGGATTAGAGATGTCACTTCCTGTGGAGAGCATCTGTTGTTCTGATAGCTAGAGTTTATCATGAGGTCATGAGCTCTGCATGTGAAGTTCACAGTACAGGAGTCACTGCTGGACCAGTTTGAGTTTACAGTCAGAACAGGAGCATCAACAGCGTCTGAAACACACATTTATTTTTTAACAATATCATAGATCACTCTATTGTAAGCTGTCACATTCCTATAGCAGTTTACAGAATGTACTGACTGAAACGTTGGCAGATAAATTATGAATAATTTTTTTATATATATTTAAGATTTATTTTTTTACATTTAATTTCACTACTTGTATTGTACAACAGTCAAAAGAATAAAAGACTGAACATAAATGAGTCTTATGATCTGAAAATGCCAAGCAAAATCACACTCACCTATAACAGATACTCTGTATGTAACAATATCTTTCTCAAATTCTCCAGTTGTCTTTGCTGTATAGAGTCCAGTGTCTGTCTTCTGCATGTTCTTCAGTGTGAGAGAGAAGGTTTCATCATTAAAATCCACTCTGTCCTTGTAGGAAGAATGATGTTTTACTTCTTTAGTTCCACTTATATATCTAACTATACTCTCTGACTTATCATTTCTCCAAGATAAAAGATCAAACTCTGGTAGTTCTTGTGTCTGTATATCCAGTTGAACAGAATCTCCCGTCTTCACAAACACAGAGATCTCACTGAACCCTGAGGAGAGAGAGAAAGATACAGTATTGTTTCTGAGTGTGGCTGGTGAAAGACCCATTGTACATTTTTCCTGAAATGGGCATGATCAAATAAATAATATGTTTGACATTTAATAAAACTTTTCTTCAAGAGAGAATAGCATAATAAAAACGTAATACAGCTGTAATGCACATATTTGGAGATATTTGTTTCTGATTACCTAAATAAACTATAGTCTGATTGCCCCATGTTTTGGTTTAAACAATCTAGAGAGCCCATTGTTTCAAAAGTAATTCATTTGGCTCTCATAGTGACGTAGTTGGTTTGGTAGAGATGACCGCCTACGGATGTCAGTTTATTGGACATCAAAATAACAGTTAAATTCACAACTTCTTACTGAGTAAAGAGAATTGTTGTGTTATCACTGATATGAAGAAAATGCTTTTAAATAGAAGAAATTCCCCCATTTGCATGATACACTAGATGCATGTCTCAGTATGCATGCATGCTACATGCTTTGATATGATATTACATTATTGTTGAGTTTCATAATCAGAACTGCCAGACATTTTGTGACTAACCATCACACACTTACACAACACTCTTTACATGTATAATTACCTATTGTTACACTTATAATTAAAATAATTACAAACAAATCATTCCTTGTAATAGAGGTCAAAATAAAAAGGAATGATAAACTTCTGTCACATTTAAAAAAAGTTTAGTGACTCCTCTCAGTACAGAAAAAGTCGAAAGACTTTAACACTGGGACAATCGTTCTACAATTCACTTATTGCTAGATGGTGGTGTATCTGTATTTTCCAAGCATGGCAAAAAGGGAGAAAAAAAATTAAGATTTTACACAGCTATTTTAGTTTGTAGTAAAAAACTTTTTTTTTTTTTTTTTACTTAAAAACATGAGAGTGTATAGTAAATTTCTTTCAGAATATTTTTACAAATCAATAATCAAAAACTGAGATTTAGCTAAATAAGTTTAAATTTTATAATTGTATAAAAATATCTATAAAATGTGCAATGACAGTATCTGAGCGATGCCATGTGCAGTCACATGCAGTCACAACAACCATTAATAACAATCAACATAATGAACGTGTTTTTACCTGTTTTAAAGGTCAGAAGAGAAAGAAGAAATACGAGTAGGTTATGTACTGCCATCTTCACAAAATGAAAAGATTAAAAACAGAACTGAAAATGACGGCTGCTGAGACTCCCTATAACGGAAATGGAAAGTTCCTCAGAAGTCCTGTTTTAAACAGTGTAAGCACATTTTGACTTCTCATTAAATAAACACATCTCCTTCTTATTAATATATGCTGGACCGTGTGTGTGTGTGTGTGTGTGTGTGTGTGTGTGTGTGTGTATGTGTGTGTGTGTGTGTGTGTGTTGCTCAGGAGGTTTTTAATCGTTTTTTACAGAAACTTTAAAGGCATTCTATATATAGCAGGTTACAATCTGCACCACATCCTGTGGCATCTGCAAACAAATATGCTAGATCTTTTCTCAGAACTATTTTCACTTTTCTGTTGGCCTTTTTCTTTCCAAAATGCTAAACCAAATCAGACTGTAGCTGATGCTTCAAATCAGCTGATCTCAGTTCCTTTAAAATATATATTTTTTAATTTTTTACCAAGTTTCCACCTGCATTTATCGCTGGCCACTTGTAATCAAACCACCAAAAAAGCCATCTTAACCAGGTGGAAACAGGCCCATATAGTCTTTAATTTATTTAAAGATACTGTAATGTCTCCATTAGTCAATTACAGCCATTTTGTCATATTGAATTAATGATATACAGTATATGTCACCTGACCGTCGTTTTCAAGTCCCAGCTTTAGTCCCAAAAACTAAAGCTTAATGTGTTCGTATATCATTAACAAAAATATAATTCTTTGTTTCCACAAAAACAATGTACAATAACAAATTTATATTGCTATTGTTATTGGACATTCATATCAATTGTAATTATACTTTACTGTATAAATTGTGTACAAAAGTACAATTCTGTCATTACTTTTTTGAGTTTTGTTTTTGTCTGTTTTGTGAAAAATATGACTGAAAATCTTCTCCTTTGCAAGTGAGACAAAATACTGTTAATAGTGCCAAAATCACATTTAACCTGGAACACTCATTTAATATACAAAGAAATGTTTCTCAAGAGAGAGACATGATAAATCCAGTTAATATTATGAGCTGTGTCATTGCAAAAATAAGTCAGAACACAGTTAATAAAACAAACACTTTAATGACAATCAGGCAACTACAACAATACAATTATCACTCATACTATTGACTTACATTCTGCATAGCATAGCAAGTTTAAAATGTGTTAATATATTATTTTAAGATTTCTATTGATGAACACTGAATCTATTATTTGCAGCCACATTTTATATATTCATCCTCAGTTATGAATGACCAAGTTGTCTCCCTTTTTTTTTTACACACTATTGAATAAATTGTATTGTCTGTTTCAGTAGGAAATTATGTTTTTTGGTGTTGTCCTATTGTACTGTAGGTGGTGCTGGGGTGATTTTCTGTTTGCACCTGTGCCCGTATCTGTGAATATACATACAGTAAATACAAAATAAGTACATACATTTTCCATCTATCTGTCTGTCTGTCTGTCTGTCTCTCTCTCTTCACAAGGCTTTGTATGAGCATGTATTAAGTGTCTTCACAATGAGGAAAGTAAATGTCTTCTTCTCTTTCTTACCTCAGGGCTAGGCATGTTCTGACTGGTATTGTGAGTTTGTTTGTGCTCTCCTGTAAACCCATAGACAGTTTGAGTATTTGCTGATTTCTCCAGCATCTCCAGGGGTCTTTGCTCTTTAATCTTTGGCTACGGAACAATCCAATCAAACAGTCACAAATCCTTCTGCACATTTACATTTACATTTACAGCATGGCTAGTAGTGTGGACACTGAAGAGGTTTGATGTATTTCCAATAATTCTACAGCATAAATTGACATTCTGGAGAATTATGGGTTAGGATTCATTAATTCATTCTTGAATTAAGAGCATTTATTATCTAAGATGGCTGCACAAAAAGATTATTACCTGAACTTGTGCATAAATTGTTTGATTCTCTTCTTGGGCCCCTAAGAGATTTAGAATAGTATTATTTTAAAGAAACAACTGATCATTATTGTCATCACAGAAAGTGTAAGTGTGACTATTTGTGTGTGTTCTTTGCTTCTCCTTCAGCTAGCGATTGAGTACCTCGAATAAATCCGGGATACAGTCCTTTTTATTTCATTAAGACAAAAATACCTTTTTTATGCTTCTTGTAAGAGCAGCAGATTACAGAAACTGCTGCTAAAACCACCAGTGGAACAACAGCGATGATCAAGTGCCAATTGAGAGGACTGTTGCTTTCTTTGGGATTCTCTGCTGAAATGCAAGACATCACATTAACAACCACAGCCATCAGAACAATCATTGAGTATCTCAGTATTGAGAATACATTTAAAAAAAATTAATTATATGATGTAAGTTATTTACTTAAGGTTTGCTCATGAGGTGTGCAAATGCGGTTAATCTCTATGGTGTCATTCTTCCAGCTGACTGGGTTACTATAGTTACAAACAACTATGTTCTCTATACAATGCAGGGTTAGAGTCTGCATTTCAGTAGATGTCACTTGCTCTTCACTGCAGTTGTTGGTGTGGTAGCTGGTGCTGAGTGTAAGGACATAACCACTACACGAGACATTCACAATACAGGAGTTAACACTGATCATGGTGGCGTTCCAGTTCAGGACAGGAGAATCCACTGGATCTGAAACACATACAGTATTTAAGAAAATTTAGCATGAAGATATGGATTAAATTACTTTTTAAAGAGCATGTTGTAGCAATGCAACAAAGCCAATTATTCTGGTGCTTTTCTGCTCCCTTGATGTTGAGTGAGAAGACTTTCTATTTGACACTTTACTTGGATCCTTTTTAGATGAAGTGAGCTGACTTCTGCTCGTCACACCAGAACAACCACTGCATCACATCATATTTTAGTTGATGTAAAACATTGTATTTGCTTCCATTTCCGTGTAATAATAATATTTTTTGCCACTGCAGATTTACTTGAGATTTACAAAAAAAATGCATTGTAAACTTTTACTCTGTAAGTAAATGCACAACTAATATCCTCCATGTTTCTGCTACATCATAACGCAGATACTCTTGAAATTCTGATCTGAAAAATTGTCCAACAATCACCTATTACTGATACATTGTGTTCAGCAACAATTGTTTCTTTTTGTCCTATTGTTTTTGCTGTGTAGAGTCCACTGTCGGTCTTCTGCATGTTCTTCAGTGTTAGAGAGAGGGTTTCCGTGTTAAAATCCACTCTGTCCTTATATAAACTGTGAGATGTTAAATCTCCAGATTGATTTGAAAATCTGACTACATAGACTGATTTATCATTTATCCAGACAAATCTTGTAAAGTGTGGCAGTGTTTTATTTATGTCCAGCTTAACAGAGTCTCCCGTCTGTACAAACACATGGTTTCTGGATGCTGAGGAGAGAAACAAGAAGAGAAGTTATTTTTAAAAAATGTGTCATGCCTTGGTTTAAATTTTAACTTTTAACAATACAACGACTTTTAACCTTTAAATGTATTTATTTAGACCATTAGGGAGCAGACGCCACAGTTACTGTACATCACTGCAGCTGCTTGCACATTGTGGTGGCAGAAATACAGTAAAGTATCTTAAAATACGTCAATGCCATTGTTGTTGTTTTTCTAAAGGCACATATAAAGCTACTTAGATGTCCTAATTAAACTAAGTCATAATCCTGGCTTAATCTAAACCCTGTCTGTGAAACCAGGCCTAAGTATGAAGTACTTGCTGTACAAAACTACATACTTAATGTACTATATTTAAAAATGTACTTTCGTAAACTAAAAAATGTTTTACAAGTATTTAAGAACTCTAAACTATCATACCTATACATTCACTTGTAAGTTGCAGTACAAACAAAAAAATATTTGTAAGCTAGTTGTGTACTAAAAGTTTTACTACTGTTATACTTAAAGTATACTTTAAAAACTAAAATGTGGGCCACTTTAGTCTCAAGTAGTATTGAAATAGTACACTTATAAGTAGCTATACTACAAGTACATTGATATTAGTATACTTACTACATAAAGTATACTTAAAAATATATTATACACTTTAAGTATAATTAATAAAATGAACTTTGGGTTTTTTTTTTTTTTTTTTTTTTTGTGTGTGTGTTGTGAGATCTTTTATTCTGTGGCTTCCATAGATGACTCACTCAGAACTGTCATTTTCTGCCACCAGACTCCGCCCACAAAACACGTCATCACTATTTGCAAACACCCAAATTGACTTTTATGTATTTATTGTGCATAATTTTTCCACAAGGCGGAGCTGTTATCTTAGTTTCAGTATGGGTTTGGCTCAATTTTCCTTTATTTTTATACAAAGGTTCCAAAAGAGGATTTTCATAGTTATTTTTGGTTCCCCAAAGAACCTTTCTGTGAACAGTTCTTAAACCATTTTTTCCTTAGTGTAAAGAACATTTAATAACCTAAAGAAACTTTTTCCATTATAATGAACCTTTTGAGCAATGATAATGTTCCATGGATTGAAGAACCATTAAAGGTTCTTCATCTAACCATCAATACCAATAAAGAACCGTGTGGCTAAAGAAGCGGCACTAACAAAAGAGTGCCCTTTATTTACAAAATAAAAAAAAAAACTCTGTGAATATGGTATTTTAACTTATTCCACATTAATCCGTCACTTTAATACCAAGTAACAACCAGACAAATGGTGATTTTTTTCACATTCATTAACTGCTTGGTAGAGATCTTTAATTATTTTTTTAATTATTTTTTTAAGTACTCTTACAGAAGCAGCTTTTCTCTGATGAATTTGTGCTCACTCACCAAGTGGCAGGTTTTTTCGTCACCTGCTAAGCAAAATTCTTATGTTCGTACTCGGAATTCTAAAGATGTTGATAAAGATAGTAAAGATAACTGAGATAGTGACAGTATGGAAAGCCATGAATGTTTTTACTGCCATGGGGTTGGGCACCTCATCATTGCAGCTTGTCCTGCTTTGAAACGGAAATCTACTGCAGAAAGGCTAACTCTTCAAAGAGCGTGGCCTAGTTGACAGTTGCATATGTTCACCAGAATGTGCATCTTTATCGACTGCTGATTCCTCATTCGAACCGTTCTTTTTTAATGGAACAGTGTCCTTTGATGGGTCGAAGTCTGAAGCCAAACTCCACTCCTGAATTTGTTCCTTTTGTGTCTGGTTTTCACTATTTTCTTGTGATTAAAATCTAATTTTGTTTGACATCATTTATACGATTGTGAGTAAGCGCACATTCATTTATGTTACGGCTGGCCCTAGACAGTTGTAAATCATTTATAATACAAATAAATGCAAATATTAGTGACCTACTCCTTGGATGTCATCTGATCTCCAAATCAGTTTAAGAGAATTTCCGGAATATTTTGAATGTTTGAATATTGTAAACAACATCCATATAGCCAGTTATGGAAATGAAACAATAATTAATACTGTAATATATTGCATATAACAATAGAAATAATAATTAACCATTAATCATGTGAGCAGCTTTTCATACCTGTGCTGGAGATCAGAATTGTCATGAAGAGCGTTAGATGGTGAATAAATTCCATTGCAACAGACAGATTGGATCGATCCAGCTGGGTATATAGCACCTATATACCTATGATATAGCACCTACTTGTCAAGAAGAAGTTGATCGTTTTGTCTGAAACACTCAGTGAACCTTATTTAAGTGGTCTAGCCAAAAATGCTTATTACAGCATATTGCAAAAACTAAATGTAATGTTGTAGCCTATACTGTATGTCTGCTGTTCTGCTCTTCGTCACTATAGCCTGTCCTTGCATCTGTAAAACTGAACTCAAACTGCCCAAAGAGATACTACTGTAGCATGACACAAGCTGAAAAAACTGACACAAAAAACTGCTGTAGGCTACGGTTACTAACCTCTTTTTTTTATAAACCACTAGCCCTTCGCATTGTGAGTGCAGACCTAAGTAGGCTGCACTTGTCAACCTATCAGATTATTTTCAGAAGCCAAAAGTTAAATCTCACCACACGCTGTTGATTTCATCCCAATTGCTTGGACATTTTAAGAACATTAAAGTCAAACTCATAAACAAGTCCAAACAACATCAAACAAAACCAGGGTAGACCCTTTGGGGCAGGAGAGTAGGTCCAACTAATCCAAAAATATTTGTTCAGTAAATATTTAGGCTACAACTCTTTTGTTCTGGTCTGGGTATTTAGGGGAAACTGGCAGAAA
Source organism: Squalius cephalus (assembly GCF_949319135.1). Taxonomy (NCBI): domain Eukaryota; kingdom Metazoa; phylum Chordata; class Actinopteri; order Cypriniformes; family Leuciscidae; genus Squalius; species Squalius cephalus. Next base: position 41,534,063 of record NC_137128.1, on the reverse strand, counting down.
AGTCATGGAGAATCTGTAACCAGAAAACCCCCCCAGTGCTGTGTTAGTGTCTTGAGTCAAAAAGCTTTGGCCAAATTTCAGAATAGCCTACTAGCATACTGTTTTTATTAGTGGTGGGCCGTTATCGGCGTTAACGCGCTGCGTTAACGCGAGACTCTTATCGCGCGATAAAAAAAATATCGCCGTTAATCTATTCTCAAAGTTGGGTTGGGAGCGTTGGGAGCTGGCTCAAGCTACACAAGCTATGATGACGCAATCTACCCGCGGCCGCGAGGAACACCCGGCTGCAACGCATCATATTCGTCGTCATCTTAAGTAAACACGGCTGAAAGTGAAAGCTGGTGTAAAAGATCCGTGCAACATCCATTATTTGGACTTGGTTTGTATTTAAGCCGTCCGATGTAGACTGTGTGGTGTAACAGTTCGGTAAGTTAACACACGACTAATCCGTTCTACCACCTCAAATTCAAAACGAAACATATCACTGAATACCAGGGCGCGCGTATTATTCCCAATATATCTTAGTGAGTGGTGTAGCACATAATCTGTTTTTATTAAAAGCGCCCGATTTTAAGAATCGTTGTTGTGTTTCTTTTTAACTGAAAAGACATCAGTTAGACAATATTCTAATTTTAAATTTGGGGTTTCATAAGCTCCAAGCCATAATAAACATTAGACCTACTTAAGTCTCTGCAGCTAGTGTACTTACATTTTATTTATCTGCAAAATTATGTTGTATACTTACAGTTTTGCACAATATAGCCTATGTTCTCAAAACTAAATACACCCTTTCAAAAAAAAAAAAAAAACACAAAAAAACATTTAGCAGTTGTTTAGCAGGGTCTGTGTAACCTGTTCTGAAATGGTTTTATTATAATATCGTTATCGCAAGAGGCTGCAATGTATATCACAATATGGATTTTAGGCCATATCGCCCATCCCTAATTGATAGCCTATAGTAGTTGTCGATAATAACATAGGCCTACCTAATGTTGCCTACGGACAGTAACAGTACAGTAGTAACCTTTTACAGTCTATGAGTAGAACAGCTTTCTCAAGCAGTTTGTGATGCATTTTGGAAACAGGAGATGAGCCCCTGGTCTAATGCGCCACCTGGCTTGAGAAACCCGTTCTCAAAGACTTACTTTATAGTCATTATTTGGGTAGCACACATACTCTGAATGCCTTCGGCAGAATTCAAATGAGCCATTTTAATCTAGATTAATCTAGATTAATTTCAAAATTAATCTAGATTAATCTAGATTAAAAAAATTAATCTATGCCCACCTCTAGTTTTTATCTTTTCTACCATCCAGAGATAGTAAGAGTTGAATGCCATTTTGAGATCAGCCCTTGTGAAACTTCCCCATGTGACAAACACAGTTTCATGTTATGCGTCTTCAGATGAAATGGTGGGTGGTTTCTTGGTTGGTGGTTTGCACACTGTTGAATAAATTGTAAGGTTTGTTTCGACAGGGCCTGCTGGATTTTGGTGTTGTCCTACTGTGCTGTAGGTTGTGTTGGGTCGATTATCTCCTGTTTCCGGTTGTTTCTGGTCTTCAATCTTATGAAATGCATATACAAAGTTGTATTTTTTAAATGTCCCCTGAATAATCATGCTTAGCTTAACAATTACTAAAGAAAGACAGTTTAATAAAACATTCACACCTACTGTACTGTAGGTGTGAATGTTTTATTAAACTGTCTTTCTTTAGTAATTGTTAAGCTAAGCATGATTATTTAATGAAAGTATATAACAAGCATTTCATAAAAACCTTTTTCATAAACTAAGCCTGTTAACTTTTTAGATGATTCTCACCTGATCTGGAACATCATATACATGACCATCACTGTTGTTTTTCAGCATTTCTTGAGCCTGAAATTTTTTTTAATGAAAAATGTTATTGATACGGTTCTATTAAAAGTAGCATTAAGTGTTACCATACAATTTCAAAACGATCATGCATGCATGCACAACCTGCATGCAAGACGTTTATTATATGAATCTTGTCGCATTAGCAACAGAAAAAAAGGCATAGTCTTTGCTGCTGTCAGAAAGTAATTTATCAATTCAGATTGATTTTAGTTGCAGAAGGATTGGATATATCAATGTTAAATATTGTGTTTAGTTAAGTTAAATAATGGGGTTATGCCTCTAGTTTAGGAAATGTTGATTCATTTGCTAGACAATTTTTGACACCAAACAAGGACATGTAGGTTATGAAAAGTTGAGAACCACTTATTATTTGTAGATGGAAGCAAAACTTGCATCAATACAAACGTATAACGTATATGTCTGCATATATAACGTATATTTCTGCAAGTATTACAGAAAGGGGTGCACATGATATGTCCTCCCAAAATATTTCAAACATAAATAAAAATAACTAGGCAGCATGACAACCTATCTATGATCCAGCTGTCAGTAGTTCAGATTCTGGTGTGCTGATATTTTTGTGCAATTCTGCAGATGACCCAGTTTTTTTGCTTGGCAACTTCAATAAATGCGATATCCACATTCTTGAGCAAAACATAACCTGTCTGATGAGACTGGTTAAGACTCTGGATAAATGTTTTGGTAATGTGGAAGGTGCATATACACGCAAAGGTTACATCCACATCTGGGACACTCAGATCATAATGTAATCCATCTTACCAAAATATAGGCAGATATTAAAGAGGATTTAGCCTGCCATTCAGCAGGTTCAAATGTGGTCCAGAGACTCAATAGAAGATTTAAGAGGTTGTTTTGAGAGTACTGAAGGAGACTTATTTTTTAATAATCATGATTGTTGTAGTAATTATGAATTGTTGAATGATGCAATGTCAACTTCTGCGCAAATTCTGTTTTTCAAACAAAGAATATCAGAATTTATCCAAGATTTGAAACATTATTTAAATATGAAGAAAATGGCTTTCTTGTAGAAAGTAAAAGAGCTAAAAAAAAATAAAAAAATAAAAAAGCAGTTAAATGTAAGATAAAAGGTGCACAGAAGGATTATAAAGACAATTTTGAGGAGAAATTCAAAACAGGAAATTTAAGAGAGGTGTGGAAGGGTTTGAATGTAATGATGGGTAGACAAAAGAAACCAGTTCAACAATATGAGGAATCTCACTGTTTTGCAAATAATCTAGGGCTGTCAAAAGATTAATCGCGATTAATCGCATCCAAAATAAAAGTTTGTGTTTAAATAATATATGTGTGTTAGAGGTGGGCATAGATTAATTTTTTTAATCTAGATTAATCTAGATTAATTTTGAAATTAATCTAGATTAATCTAGATTAAAATGGCTCATTTGAATTCTGCCGAAGGCATTCAGAATATGTGTGCTACCCAAATAATGACTATAAAAGTAAGTCTTTGAGAACGGGTTTCTCAAGTCAGGTGGCGCATTAGACCAGGGGCTCATCTCCTGTTTCCAAAATGCATCACAAACTGCTTGAGAAAGCTGTTCTACTCATAGACTGTAAAAGGTTACTACTGTACTGTTACAGTCCGTAGGCAACATTAGGTAGGCCTATGTTATTATCAACTACTATAGGCTATCAATTAGGGATGGGCGATATGGCCTAAAATCCATATTGTGATATACATTGCAGCCTCTTGCGATAACGACATTATAATAAAACCATTTCAGAACAGGTTACACAGACCCTGCTAAACAACTGCTAAATGTTTTTTTTTTTTTTTGTTTTTTTTTTTTAAAGGGTGTATGTAGTTTTGAGAACATATATTGTGCAAAACTGTAAGTATACAACATAATTTTGCAGATAAATAAAATTTAAGTACACTAGCTGCAGAGACTTAAGTAGGTCTAATGTTTATTATGGCTTGGAGCTTATGAAACCCCAAATTTAAAATTAGAATATTGTCTAACTGATGTCTTTTCAGTTAAAAAGAAACACAACAACGATTCTTAAAATCGGGCGCAGACAGAGATTATGTTCTACACCACTCAGATATATTGGGAATAATACGCGCGCGCTGGTATTCAGTGATATGTTTCGTTTTGAATTTGAGGTGGTAGAACGGAGTAGTCGTGTGTTAACTTACCGAACTGTTACACCACACAGTCTACGTCGGACGGCTTAAATCCGAACCAAGTCCAAATAATGGATGTTGCACGGATCTTTTACACCAGCTTTCACTTTCAGCCGTGTTTAAGATGACGACGAATATGATGCGTTGCAGCCGGGTGTTCCTCGCGGCCGCGGGTAGATTGCGTCATCATAGCTTGTGTAGTTTGAGCCAGCTCCCAACCCAACTTGGAGAATAGATTAACGGCGATATTTTTTTTATCGCGCGATAAGAGTCTCGCGTTAACGCAGCGCGTTAACGCCGATAACGGCCCACCACTAATGTGTGTGTACTATGTGTAATTAAATTTGTATATATAAATACACACACATGCTTGTATATATTTAAGAAAAATGTGTTATTTATATATAAAAAAAATTATATTTATATATAATATAAATTATATATAAATATATACAGTATATGTATGCAAATATTTCTTAAATATATACATGCATGTGTGTGTATTTATATCTACAAAATAATTATACACAGAATACACACATATATTATGTAAACACAAACTTTTATTTTGGATGCGATTAATCGCGATTAATCTTTTGACAGCCCTAAAATAATCTTAATATTTTTTTATTCAAGATTTGACAATGATTGAAGTGATTTGAATGTTAATGAAGCAATGACCATGACTCAATAATAGCCTATAATAGCCAGGAGAGAGAGTGCTTCGTAAAGTTGAACTGCACAAGGCACCTGGCCCAGATGGCCTGAAGGGGAAAGTCCTGAACAAAGTCCCAGTCCCAGTCCCAGTACAACTAGGACATGTGTGTACAAGGCTGTTTCAAATTTTCCTGGACAGTGGTTTTGTACCATTGGCCTGGAAGAATTCCACTGTCATTCCTGTGCCCAAGATACCCTATGCAAAAACCGTTAAATGATCGATATTCATTGGTTTGATAGTAGTTTGGTTTGATAGTAGATAGTGTTTTTTTATCTTAATATTGAAAAAGAGCTATGCTCGAGGAACCAAACGAGAATAGTAGGCCTTGCATACAAACCAGTCGTGATAAAGGGACAAACTGTACAGCAGGGTTGACGATAAACTTAGCATCAAAAGTAATGTAGATAGGAAGGCATGACAGCACTTTGGTCGTCTTAACAAATTGAGGAGTTTTGACATTAGCACACACACTCCAGCTATGGTTTATAGGTCCTTACATATATTGTTTCATGGTATGGTAATCACACTGTCAGTTAACAGTTAAACAGAAGAACCAATTTTCACAAATAGTCAATCAAGCAAATAAGATCACTGGGCAGAAAGATATTTAATGACCATACTCATTTACACTACTTTTGAAATGGCATAGACTCCAAATTCCTTTGGCCTTAAGAAATGCGTATAAAACATTTTTTGTCCCAATGGCAGTGATTCTTTTAAATCGCATTTTTAGTAATACAAGACAATGGTGGCATTATAGCACTTTTTAATTATTTTATTTTATTTTATTATTATTATTAGGTTATGGGATGTTTTGGGAATATGTTTGGAATGATGTGGATAGTGTAATTCTGTTTAATTATGTGTTTGTGTTGTCAGTGTGTGTTGAGTTGTTAAGTACTTATGTGGATGTATTTATATATGACACCAGTGTCAAAAAGAAAAATGTCTGCTCTGTGACAAACAGAACGGACAATAAAGTTAATCTAATCTGACCATTTTTCAAACACAATCTCTGACATTACATTCACTGCATGTGCAACTGCCCCATAATAACCTATAACCAAAATGACTTATTACTTGACAGTTATTTAATAGTCATGTGCCTCGACAAGTCATAACATAATACATTTGCAAATCATTAGCTAAGGATTAATTAAAGCAGACAACTAAAAGTTGAAGTACATAGCTTTTACTCATTGTGGTAATAAACGCATTAATTTACACTATTAGCTAATGCTATATAAATAAGGAATTAATACATGATGGCACATTTAATTAATAGCAATTCGTATATTTCTTAATCTATTAATCATATAGACTCTTTATAGTCAACACATTCTCATACCTAACCATTAATACACGTTTTAGTTCTTCATGAGTCATACGATTATCTGTGCATTAGTTAAGCATGAATTAATGGATAGTGCAACTGTATTATAAAGTGTTACAGAGAAAAACATATTAAATGTGTGAGTCCTTCAAGGTGATGTGCCTCACACAGTTTTCTACAGAATTAAAATTGACCAAAATAGAAAGAAAGAAAACTATTTTCTATAATTTATTTTCAACATACTTTTCAATGACTATTTTAGCACAAAAGATCAAACTGATGAACAGAGAACAGTTTTTCATAGAAAATATGTATTAGTCAACATGGACATACTTTTTTTACACTTGCAATAAATACTATAATGCAATTCCCCAAAAAAGACACACTGCCCCCAAAATATATGTCCACAACTGGAGAGATGGCTCAGTCTTGGTGTCACTTGAGTTGTTTTCTGAAAAGTGAGACACACTTCATTACTGTAGTTGTCAGTTCAGGTATTCTGAGGTCACTCAGCAATGCAGCAGTTAGACTATTAAGTGACCAAACTGAGACATTTGATTTGAGAGATGTTCATTTGCACTCCTAATGTATTGTTTGTGTGTGTTTGGCAATATACCTTCACTGTTAGACTTTTCTGTAATTTCTACAGTTATTTACTTTAAATCCCCCAGTATTATACTGCTATTTCTCTTTACAGTAAATAACTGTGATTCCCATTGCATCATGGGAATTTTCTGTGACGTCTAACACCACATACAGAGACTTACTGTATTTTTTAAATTTGCTGTATACTACTGTATTTGACGTAACTGCCTCTCTGGCTGGCAACATTCCACCGTGCTTTTTATTTCCTAATTTTTGCCTTGCACCGCGTGTCTACAACGCTTTAATAGCCGGAGGCTGTCTATATTGGACACATTGAAGCGACTGGACCTTTAAATGCAAACCTGTTTGTCCCCTGTCAGAACTAGCGCGAGCGCTTGGACTCGTATCGGACTACGTCAGAAATATAACGGCCGCGGCGCATCTGTCTGGAATTTGTCGTGTCGCGTCAGAGCATCCAGTGTAGGTAATGGGGTCTGTGTTTTGTTGGATCGCGACGTTCGTGTCTGGCCCGGGGAAGAGACGGAATTCACTTCACCGAGAGAGAGATCAGCAAGCAAGGTAAAAAAAACCTTCTGTGTGTGTTGACAGGATTGTGCCCAGTTTAACGTTAACGTTAGCCTAACGTTACTCGTCGTCAACATGGCGGTAACGAACTTTACCATGGTAAACTGAGCTAACGTTTCATTTTACACACTTTGTTAGATTGAATTGTGAATATGCCAACGAGCAACGCGTTTACATAAACAATAAATGTGAATAAACTAATGTGAAATTCTGTTTATAGCCTAATGGTGGTCTACTGATGAGAACCTTTATAGTTTTAGCATTATTTTTCAAACTATACCATATTATAGTTTTTTTTTTTATGGAATTTAATATTTACTTCCATTTTTGTGTTTAAAGGCAACTGCAACAAAGCGCCAATTCGCGCCAGTGACTTCTAGCAAGATTCCAGAGGTAAGTTAGGCCAGCCCATTTGTGATATATTTTGAGATAAGTTTGCTGAAATGATTAGCATACGCTATGTGAAAATTGCTTTGAGCCACTGGTGCAGACTAGGTAGCTTACAATATCTTATAAAATCTCTATAAACTTTATATCAAATAAGTGACCTTTGCATTATGTCTAATTTTATTACACAGCAAATGAACCAATTAGAAGATGGACCATTGTCTTTGTTCAGTCTCACCAGATAAATGTATCCAGGTAAACACTGCAGTAAAACTCTCACTAATTCATTCATACCAAATCTAGCATTCTAAACAACTTAAGTTTATATTTTTGCATTATTTTGATATTTTATTATCCAGAAGACTCTACCATTGCAGTCCCACCTGACTAGGAAGGTCCTAATATCAGCGCACAGGTGGGTTATACTGGAGGAAGGAGAACGATCATCACACAGTGATTTCTTGCATGTGTCTTACTGTTTATTTGTCTCAAACAGGTACTCCTTCACTGCAGACAAGCTAAAATGGCCTAAAATCATCGATTTCAGTCGTTTTTTCTATGGATCTCAGCATTTTTGGACAGAATTTAGGATTTGTAAGTATTAAAATTTAATCTGGCATAATTTAATTTAGTTCTTTTGTATGCTATTTATTGACAAAAGCTGTTTACAAATATATATTCTTAAGTTTTTGTGAAAATAATAATAAAAATTAACAAAAAAGGAGGTTAAAAATAATGTGACACTAATATTTTCTCTCTCTCTCTCTCTCTCTCTCTCTCTCTCTCTCTCTCTCTCTCTCTCTCATATAGTTTTGGAACCGGGATCTCCTTTGAAGGACTGAGTACATTTGTGTTTGTGGGCACGCATGCTGACCAGGGAACATTCTGATGTTGTCAATCAAGTTCTGAACAGGAACCAATCTTTGGAGAAGTTCATTTATTCACAAAGGTGGACAAAAACATTGTGTTGGCTTTTTAAAGATTATTTTGATGATGATTTTTACTCCTATGCTGTAGAAAAGATGGAGTAGACAGTCAGACATTGATAATAATAATAAATGTTTCTTGAGCATCAAAGAGACTTCTTTCAAAAACATTAAGACACTTAAATACTTCTTTTGGCCACCAGTGTACATGAATCCAACACATTTTTGGAAATAAGTGAAATTATTTTTAAGGTGGGACGTGTCTTGTATTGTGAAAAGAACTGTGTTTTGTCCTGTGTTAGACATTTCCTTTTTGACTGCTTAAAAATGTATTTATATTCTGCAGTTTTATGAATGTAATGGTTGATATTTCATTATAATACTTGTATAAGCTAAACAACCAATGACTCTACATTCATTTAGTCAAATGCTAATGTTTTGTTTATGGTTTTATGTATGTTTTCAAAAATGTTTGCAGTGAAGGACAGCACATAATGTGTTAATTTAACACGTTTACACATCTTTGTGCTAACCTCTCTGACATATTTACTTTGTTAAAATCATTAACACAATGAATGAGTTAAAATTAACACAAAAAAATGTTGTCTCTAAACTCATCCATTAATGTGTAAAAATTTCACACATCATTTCCAGCATAGGCATGTTTATTTTGTGATATATCCGAAATGTTTTAAATAAAAAAATGGTATTTTGTGATAACTTTGTCTAATTGGTTTGTATGAAAGTAGTACTTATGTAGGATACAAATAAAATTAATCATATATCAAAATGATCAAATCTAATTTATATTTAGTACAAATAAAAATAATTACAGTAGTGTACTGATTAGCTTCGTTTTTACAGTAATGCACTGTACTGATTAGCTTCGTTTTTACAGTAATGCACTGTATTTACACAAAACTGAAATACGGTTTGGTACTGTAACTCTTAATTACAGTAACTTACTGGCAACAGTGTTGCCAGTAAGTTACTGTAAAAAACCCTTGAAAAGTCTAACAGTGTTTATTATTGACACAGAGCTGTGTAATGTTTATTCTGTCTTTTTTCCAGCTGACAGTGTTGCTATGGTTACAGATGATGGATTCCGCACTGCAGTGCAGGATGAGAGTGTTGATTTGTGATGTCACTTCCTCTGGAGAGCATCTGTTGTTCTGATAGCTAGAGTTTATCATGAGGTCATGAGCTCTGCATGTGAAGTTCACAGTACAGGAGTCACTGCTGGACCAGTGTGAGTTGACAGTCAGAACAGGAGCATCAACAGCGTCTGAAACACACATTTATTTTTTAACAGTATCATAGATCACTCTGTTGTAAGCTGTCCAATTTCAATAGCTGTTTACAGCATGTACAGACTTCCATGACTGTAATTTTACAGTATAACTTTAAAGTTCATTGATAAACTGATGACCAAAACACATTAACAAATTTATATTTTTCTAAAGATATAAACATGTCATTTCACTACTTGTACAGTATAATATTGCACAGAATAAAAAGCTGAACATGAACGAGTCTTATGATATGAAAACGCCAAGCAAAATCACACTCACTTATAACAGATACTCTGTATGCAGCAATATGATTCTCTGATTCTCCAAATGCTCTTGCTGTATAGAGTCCAGTGTCTGTCTTCTGCATGTTCTTCAGTGTGAGAGAGAAGGTTTTATCATTGAAATCCACTCTGTCCTTGTAGGAAGAGTGAAGTCTTACTTTTTTAGATTCAGTTGTATATCTAACAATAATCTCTGATTTATAATTTCTCCAGGATAAAACATCAAACTCTGGTAGTTCTTGTGTCTGTATATCCAGTTGAACAGAATCTCCCGTCTTCACAAACACATCAGAGATCTCAGCACTGAACCCTGAGGGGAGAGAGAGAAAGAGTGACTGCAGCTTGTGAATTCCACCGTAGTTCCAAAGTGCTGTGTATTGCAATAAAAAGCAACAGAACAATAAGACAAAACATGAAAACATGCATGTACTAATGTACTAAAATGACAAAGAGAACAGATGCGGTTTTAAGCGGTCCTTAAAAACAATAAGAGTCAAGGAAGATCTAACATCCAATGGCAGATTATTCCACAATCTAGGACCAGTGACAGAGAAAGCACAATCACCCTTCAATTTGAGACACGCACAAGGAATAGTTATAGTCTTACGCCTGAACTTAGTAAGCTCAGCTAAGTATTCTGGCGTCATTCCGTGAAGTGCTTTAAAAACATGTATCAGAATCTTATACTGTATCCTAAAATGTATTGGTAAACTAAAAAAGATTACAAGGACATGTATCCGTTTTCCCAGCTTTCATTAACAACCTAGCAGCAGCATTTTGTACTTGCTGCAAGCGGGCGACGTGTGTTTGACATGTCCCAACATAAAGTGCACTACAATAATCTAGATGGGAAAAAATATAAGTGTGGACAAGTTTTTTCAGGTCGCTAGCTGAGAGAATTGGTTTCAGTTTGGCTATTGCTCTTAAATAGAAGAAGCAATACAAATCTTTATCTGTTGTTCAAATATGATAGATGAGTCAAAAATGACTCCCAAGTTCTTTACTTGATCCTGCAGGTACCCCTTCCATGGGCATAAGTTATCGATTCCCATTTGACTACCAGCTGTGTGACCAAAAATAATAAGTTCCATTTTGTTTTCATTCAATTGAGCGAGATTTGATTTTCAGCCATCCACAGCTTTACTTTAGGCAATAAAAGCGTTTTGAGAAATTCTGATGCTGTAAGTGGGGTGAATATATGGGAATATACCGTCGACATAGGATCAGAAGGACATACACTTGGGAGATTCACATTAAATACCACTGGACAATGATCAGAAAAACTGTGGCATGATATCAAGTTCACAAATCGAAATTCTTAAAGACAGAACGAGATCAAGTTCAAAGAGGCATGATCAAATAAATAATATATTTGACATTTAATAAAACTTCTTAAAGAGAGAATGGCATAATCAAAATGTAATAGAGCTATAATGCACATATCTGGAGATATTTGCTGCTGATTACCTCATAGGGAGGAAAGTTTAGTCATAAACCATGTGTCCTGGTTCATACTGATTGTCTCACATTTCTTGTTATTAATATTAATCCAGGTGTCACATTTATTAAAAATAAATAATATATCCATACTTGTTACATTTCTTGTTACAATATAAGGCTACTTATCAGTAATCTAGAGAGCCCATTGTTTCATGCATGTGTACTGTTATTTAAAAAGTTATTCCTTCGGCTCCCATAGTAATTGGTTTGGTAGAGCTGACTGTCCCAGCATATGGGTAAAAATGATAAAAAAATAACCCAATAAAATTACCTAACAGGCTGAACCCATATGGGTTAAAAAAAATAATAATAACCTAGCATTTTTTTGTCAATTTCTTTTCAGAATACTTTTACAAATTAATCAGACAAAATTACTGACATAAGTTAAAATTGTATAATTGTATAAAAATTTTATATAAAGCAGTATCATTTAGAGAAAATGCCAATAAATGTACGTAGACCGTATCTGAGCCATGCCCTGTCCAGTCATCACTGTCACAATATAGTCATTAATGATCAATCAACATAATGAACATGTGTGTTTACCTGTTTTGAAGGTCAGAAGAGAAAGAAGAAATACGAGTAGGTGATGTACTGCCATCTTCACAAAAAGAAAAGACTAAAAACAGAACTGAAAATGACGGCTGCTGAGACTCCATAACGGAAATGGAAAGTTCCTCAGAAGTCCTGTTTTAAACAGTGTAAGCACATTTTGACTTCTCATTTCTCATCACATCTCCTTCTCATTAATATATGGATCATAAGGGTGTGTCTGTGTGTGTGTTACTCAAAAGAGTTTTTTACACAAAAACTTTAAAGACATCTAAATAAAAAGTTGCAATCTGCACCACATCCTGTGGAATCTGCTAACAAATGATGCTAGATCTTTTCTCAAAACTAATTTCACTTTTCTAGGCCTTTTTTTTTTTCCACAATAAAACAAAATCAGACATTCTGTAGCTGGTGCTTCACAGCAGCTGATCTCATTTCAGTGATAACATTTTTTTTTTGATTTGACCATGTTTCCACCTGTATTTAGCACTGGCCACTTGGAATCAAACCACCAAAAATACATATTAACCAGGTGGAAACAGGGCCATATTAGTCTTTAATATATTTAAAGAAAATGTAATGTCTAGGTGGCCAATTACAGTCATTTTGTCATACTGAATTATTGATCAATATAAATGTCACCTGGCCTTCGTTTTCAACTTTCGAGTCAGTGACTCACAACCCAGACGCATCCAATATATAAAAAACTAAAGCTTAATTTGTTAAAGTAGTTAACAAAACAACACTTAGTTAATATACAATAACAAATTTATATTGCTCTGTTTATTGGACATTAATATCAAATGTTATGAAACTTCATACTGTACATAAATTGTGTACAAAAGAACAATTCTGTCATTACTTTTATGAGTTTATGTATGTTTTGTGAAAAATATGACTGAAAATCTTATCCTTTGTAAATGAGACAAAATATATTGTAAATAGTGCTTTAAAATCACATTTAACCTGGAACACTCATTTAATATACGAAGAGAGATATATTCAAGAGAGAGACATGATTATATAAATCCAATTAATATTATGAGCTGTATGATTGCAAAAATAAGTCAGAACATGAAACAAACACTTTAATGAAAATCAGGCAACTACAACAATACAATTATTACTCATATATTGACTTCCATTTTTATGCTTGTGCATGGCACGTTTACGATCTATTGATGAACACAGCAGCATCCACTGTTTGCAGCCACATTTTTCATATATTCATCCTCAGTTATGAATGACCAAGTTGTCTCCCTTTTGAGGATTTACACACTATTGAATAAATTGTATTGTCTGTTTCAGTAGGAAATGTTTTTTGGTGTTGTCCTATTGTACTGTAGGTGGTGCTGGGGGGATTTTCTGTTTGCACCTGTGCCCGTATCTGTGAATATACATACAGTAAATAAAAAATAAGTACATATATTTTCCATCTATCTATTTGTCTCTCTCTCTTCACAAGGCTTTGTATTCGCATGTATTAAGTGTCTGCGCAATGAGGAAAGTAAATGTCTTCTTCTCTTTCTTACCTCAGGACTAGGCATGTTCTGACTGGTATTGTGAGTTTGTTTGTGCTCTCCTGTAAACCCATAGACAGTTTGAGGATTCGCTGATTTCTCCAGCATCTCCAGGGGTCTTTGCTCTTTAATCTTTGGCTACGGAACAATCCAATCAAACAGTCACAAATCCTTCTGCACATTTACATTTACATTTACAGCATGGCTAGTAGTGTGGACACTGAAGAGGTTTGATGTATTTCCAATAATTCTACAGCATAAATTGACATTCTGGAGAATTATGGGTTAGGATTCATTAATTCATTCTTGAATTAAGAGCATTTATTATCTAAGATGGCTGCACAAAAAGATTATTACCTGAACTTGTGCATAAATTGTTTGATTCTCTTCTTGGGCCCCTAAGAGATTTAGAATAGTATTATTTTAAAGAAACAACTGATCATTATTGTCATCACAGAAAGTGTAAGTGTGACTATTTGTGTGTGTTCTTTGCTTCTCCTTCAGCTAGCGATTGAGTACCTCGAATAAATCCGGGATACAGTCCTTTTTATTTCATTAAGACAAAAATACCTTTTTTATGCTTCTTGTAAGAGCAGCAGATTACAGAAACTGCTGCTAAAACCACCAGTGGAACAACAGCGATGATCAAGTGCCAATAGAGAGGACTGTTGCTTTCTTTGGGATTCTCTGCTGAAATGCAAGACATCACATTAACAACCACAGCCATCAGAACAATCATTGAGTATCTCAGTATTGAGAATACATTTTAAAGAAATTAATTATATGATGTAAGTTATTTACTTAAGGTTTGCTCATGAGGTGTGCAAATGCGGTTAATCTCTATGGTGTCATTCTTCCAGCTGACTGGGTTACTATAGTTACAAACAACTATGTTCTCTATACAATGCAGGGTTAGAGTCTGCATTTCAGTAGATGTCACTTGCTCTTCACTGCAGCTGTTGGTGTGGTAGCTGGTGCTGAGTGTAAGGACATAACCACTACACGAGACATTCACAATACAGGAGTTAACACTGATCATGGTGGCGTTCCAGTTCAGGACAGGAGAATCCACTGCATCTGAAACACATATTTAAGAACATTTTGCATGAAGACATGGGTTAAATTACTTTTTAAAGAGCATGTTGTAGCAATGCAATGCAACAAAGACAATTATCCTGGTGCTTTTCTGCTCTCTTGATGTTGAGTGAGAAGACTTTCTATTTGACACTTTACTTGGATTCTTTTTAGATGAAGTGAGCTGACTTCTGCTCGTCACACCAGAACAACCACTGCATCACATCACATCATATTTTAGTTGATGTAAAACATTGTATTTGCTTCCATTTCTGTGTAATAATAATCATTTTTGCCACTGCAGATTTACTTGAGATTTTTAAAAATGCAATGTAAACTTTTACTCTGTAAGTAGATGCACAACTAACAATATCCTCCATGTTTCTGCTACATCTTAATGCAGAAACTCTTGAAATTCTGATCTTAAAAATTGTCCAACAATCACCTATTACTGATACATTGTGTTCAGCAACAATTGTTTCTTTTTGTCCTATTGTTTTTGCTGTGTAGAGTCCACTGTCGGTCTTCTGCATGTTCTTCAGTGTTAGAGAGAAGGTTTCCGTGTTAAAATCCACTCTGTCCTTATATAAACTGTGAGGTATTAAATCTCCAGGTGGATTAAAAAATCTGAATACACTGTCTGATTTATCATTTAGCCAGACAAATCTTGTAAAGTGTGGCAGTGTTTTATTTTTGATGTCCAGCTTAACAGAGTCTCCCGTCTGTACAAACACATGGTTTCTGGATGCTGTGGAGAGAAACAAGAAGAGAAGTTATTTTTAAAAAATGTGTGATGCCTTGGTTTAAATTTTAACTTTTAATAATACAACGGCTTTTAACCCTTAAATGTATTTATTTAGATCATTAGGGAGCAGACGTCACAGTTCCTGTACATCACTGCAGCTGCTTGTACATTGTGGTGGCAGAAATACAGTAAAATATCTTAAAATACATCAATGCCTTGTTGTTTTTCTAAGGTACGTATATATAAAAGCTACTTAGATGTCCTAATTAAGTCATAATCCTGGCTTAATCTAAACCCTGTCTGTGAAACCTGGAGGCCTAAGTATGAAGTATACTTGCTGTATAAAACTGCTAATACTTTACTATACAAAAGTGTACTTTCATAAACTAAAAAATGTGTTACAAGTATTTAAGAACTCTATACCTACTATCCTAAACTAAACTATCATACCTATACGTTCACTTGTTGTAAATTGCAGTACAAACAAAAAATGTATTTGTAAACTAGTTGTGTACTAAAAGTTTACTACTGTTATACTTAAAGTATACTTTATTTACTAAAATGTGGGGCACTTTAGTCCCAAGTAGTATTGAAATAGTACACTTATAAGTAGCTATACTACTAGTACATTGATTTTAGCATACTTACGACATAAATTATACTTAAAAATATATTATACACTTAAAGTATAATTAATAAAATGAACTTAAGTATACTTTTTTGTGGGTTTTTTTTCTCTCAGAATTGTGAGATCTTTTATTCTGTGGCTTCCATAGACGACTCACTCAGAACTGTCATTTTCTGCCACCAGGTAGACTCCGCCCAAAAAACACGTCATCGCTATTTGCAAACACCCAGATTGTCTTTTATGTATTTGTTGTGCATCATTTTTCCACTAGGCGGAGCTGTTATCTTAGTTTCAATATGGAGTAGGCTCAATTTTCCTTCTTTTAATTTTAAAGGTTCCAAAAGAGGATTTTCATAGAATAATTATTTTTGGTTCCCCAGAGAACCTTTCAGTGAACAGTTCTTAAACCATTTTTTTCCTTAGTGTAAAGAACATTTAATAACCTAAAAAAACTTTTTTTCCATTATAATGAACCTTTTTCATTTTTCATCTAACCATCAATACCAATAAAGAACCTTTATTTTTAAGAGTGTGGCTAAAGAAGTGGCACTAACAAAAGAGTGCCCTTTATTTACAAAATAAAAAAAAACTCTGTGAATATGGCATTTTAACTGATTCCACATTAATCCGTCACTTTAATACCAAGTAACAACCAGACAAAATAGTGATTTTTTTTCACATTCATTAACTGATTGGTAGAGATCTTTCTTTTTTGTATTGTTTATTTGAACAGAAAGTACTCTTACAGAAGCAGCTTTTCTCTGATGAATTTGTGCTCACTCACCAAGTGGCAGGTTTTTTTCGTCACCTGCTAAGCAAAATTCTTATGTTCGTACTCGGAATTCTAAAGATGTTGATAAAGATAGTAAAAAAGATAACTGAGATAGTGACAGTATGGAAAGCCATGAATGTTTTTACTGCCATGAGGTTGGGCACCTCATCATTGCAGCTTGTCCTGCTTTGAAAC
This sequence comes from Squalius cephalus, assembly GCF_949319135.1. Taxonomy (NCBI): domain Eukaryota; kingdom Metazoa; phylum Chordata; class Actinopteri; order Cypriniformes; family Leuciscidae; genus Squalius; species Squalius cephalus. Next base: position 41,516,927 of record NC_137128.1, on the reverse strand, counting down.
GGAAATCTACTGCAGAAAGGCTAACTCTTCAAAGAGCGTGGCCTAGTTGACAGTTGCATATGTTCACCAGAATGTGCATCTTCATCGACTGCTGATTCCGCATTCGAACCGCTCTTTTTTAATGGAACAGTGTCCTTTAAAGAGTCGAAGTCCGAAGCCAAACTCCACTCCTGAGTTTGTTCCTTTTGTTTCTGGTTTTCACTATTTTCTTGTTAATAAATCTACTTTTGTTTGGCATCATTCATAAGATTGTAAGCGCACATTCATTTATGTTACGGCTGGCCCTAGACGGTTGTAAATCATTTATAATACAAATAAATGCAAATATTAGTGACCTACTCCTTGGATGTCATGTGATCTCCAAATCAGTTTAATGAAACAATAAAATATGAATACTGTAATGTATTGCATATAATAATAGAAATAATAATTAACCATTAATCATGTGAGCAGCTTTTCATACCTGTGCTGGAGATCAGAATTGTCATGAAGAGCGTTAGAAGGTGAATAAATTCCATTGCAACAGACAGATTGGATCGATCCAGCTGGGTATATAGCACCTATATACCTATGATATAGCACCTACTTGTCAAGAAGAAGTTGATCGTTTTGTCTGAAACACTCAGTGAACCTTATTTAAGTGGTCTAGCCAAAAATGCATATTACAGCATATTGCAAAAACTAAATGTAATGTTGTAGCCTATACTGTATGTCTGCTGTTCTGCTCTTCGTCACTATAGCCTGTCCTTGCATCTGTAAAACTGAACTCAAACTGCCCAAAGTGATGCTACTGTAGCACGACACAAGCCCCTTTAAGAGATCAACAAAGGAAGATCTTACTGCTGTAGGGTTACTAACCTCTTTTTTTTATAAACCGCTAGACCTTCGCAGTGTGAGTGCAGACCTAAGCAGGCTGCGCTTGTCAACCTATCAGATTATTTTCAGAAGCCAAAAGTTAAATCTCACCACACGCTGTTGATTTCATCCCAATTGCTTGGACATTTTAAGAACATTAAAGTCAAACTCATAAAGTCCAAACAACAAGTTTTTCTCCAAAAAAATGTAAGGGCATTTGGTATAGGAGGCCATACTAGCTATTAGATCAGCTCATTTAACCTTAAAGGGGTGATGAACTGAGAAATCAAATTTTCCTTGAGCTTTTGACATATAAGAGATCATCATACTATAATAATATCCTGTAAGTTTCAGAACTGAAAACTACCTTGTTAGTCCAATAAAAGCTTTTATAGACATCAGGCTCAGCAAACGACTCGTTTTTCAAAGTGGGGAACTATGACGTCAAAGAGGATAAAACACCGCCTCCACAAAAGAAGATCAACGCCTACTTCAACACGGCCTGTTTAGCCCCGCCCACCGATTCGCCCAAACATGCTAAATAACATAGGACGACATGATGATTGCTACCGGATCGAGCTACTTACAAGCAATAAACATGCTGTTTACTAAATATTGTGCAGTGCCTGTTTGTGGAAGAAGACAGTCTGCATTAAGCTTCCTTAGGATTCCAGCATGGTTAAACTTTATTAAATCAGTCGATCACAATTTCCCGACGGATCTGCCAGCAACATGTAAGTAACCATGTGTACTCTAATGCCTGATCTGCGATCAGTGATTTCTGATGTGTAATTATTCAAGTTCAGATATCTTTCTCTTAAAATCGTTCAATACTGTTTATGCATCAGTGACTAAACGATCAACTTCACATAATTTCTCGTAGTATTATGAAAATAATCTTTTTTAAACTGTTATTAAATTAACGTACAGAAAGCGATCAAAGAACGATCCCTTTCCATTCGCCCAAGCTGTCAATCAAACAGCACAGCGCGAGCCGCGAGAGCTTATCTGGACACCTACCAAACTCGTGATGAAATAATGACAGTGTTACACTACACAACGAAGCTCTTACTGTGTATTCACATCGTGTTTGCATTGTGATTTGGTGTAAGCATTTGTGAGAGTGCAAAAATTGCGTTGCAATGATAAGATCTTTATTCACGCGATCAACAGACTGTCTGTCATCCGCTCAGTCAGTGCTCATCATGCTGCAACCTTTCATGTGATGGAATAGATTTAAATATAATGCTCTAAACGATACTTTTCACGATTTGTTATCTCGATAGCTGTAATAGTAAAAACGAAGTAAAAGTTTTCGAGAGAGTTCATGTAATACTAGCTATTTCATATGCAAGCATGTCAGCCAATCACAGCAGTGGGCGATTGCACTGCAGTCTCACAGCAGACACGCCCCTTAAAACGGAGCGTTCAAACCTGAGGCTGAAATCAGGCTTGGAAAAATGGCTTTTATTTATAAATTATGACAATTTTTGATGTAAAAATCATACTAACATTATAAGGGCACCCCAGGCAACATTATAAAATAATAAAACAATCCAGTTCATGACCCCTTTAATGTCTCATGTCTTTTTCACATGCATCACAAATGTGGGATATACATAGGTCACCCTTTAAGGAGTTTAACTTTGTACAGAAAATACATTTTTAAAGCTCATTATTTCTCTGCACATGCAAAAATTGTCTCATAAACCATACTTAAAAGAGTCTGGGTTGTTTTTTCTGCAGTGCCAGTAAGTACTCTTTTATCTTCAACTTTGCCTAACATTGTGGCCTGTTTAGCTTATAGACAGAGAGAGAGAGGTGAGAGAGACCGGTGAGACAGATCAGATAACTGAAACTGAAGCCCACATATCCTTCCTCTTTCAGAGACGACATATGTTGCTACAGAAAGTGCTGCTTAAAAACTCCTGTGATAGATCATGTGATTTTATTTTAAGAAATGGACAGTGCACAGATGTGGATTTTTTCTTTTGCCTCGCTATATTTTCTGTATTTATACTTATAGATTTCTTTAATATGGGTCTTTTTTATCTTTTGAGAAACTAGTCTTGTGATCTGAGCTTCTCCTTATTTGGACATTCTCTAGCAGTTCCTCCTTATAGGTTCTGCCTGACTGACTGGAGGTAAAGGTGCTGTATGTTAATGTGTTTTTTTTTACTGTACAAAAGCACAAACATATGTTTGTTAAGATTTAGGAAATATGCTAAATTCATATACTTGTTTCTTAAAAAAAGGGTTTTTTTTTTAGAAACAAAAGGCTCGTGCAGTGTTTGCATACTTTACAAGAGATGAAGCAGAATATTTGTTAAAGGTGAACTAAGTAACTTTGTTATCTTAACCGAACAGCTTCGGAGTCATTGGAATGGTTATATGACTGTTTTCGGGTTGAATGGTGGTCTTCTCGCACCCCTCGAGCGCCTGTGGGACGAAAAACCACCCTTGCAACTTTCGGCCGGTGGGTCGCCGGCCGCAGCATCAGGAAGTATCGCGTGATATCAGGTCTCGCGATGTAACAAACTGCTTTACGGCACTGCACACATATACTATCTAAACATTTATATGCTAGCCTTCTGTGTATTATACATACCTCAGTGGACATGGCTCCGTGCGTTCGCCGGCTTCTTTGAAAACAAATGCACATGACCAGCAGGAGAAGATGGGACGAGCCAACGAGTTTTGACGACAGTGTTGTCAAATATCTATTCCGAAGCTGTAGGGGGAGCTCTATAGAGAAAACAGCGAAGAAGTCGGTAAAGCTGCATAATGAAGCTTTAAGTACACAGAAGTTTCAGACGTTTTCGTGTAGCAGCAGATACATGTTCATTCAATACTTTATGTGTACAGATTTGTGAGCATGAAAGTGTTAGAAAAAAGGTAAGTTAACGTCATGTCGTATTTACGAGATTTCAACTTGTAAAAAGCATTCACATCCTCGTAGAGCTCACAATTACAACTTGTAAGATGAGAATTCAGCCGGTCTGGAGAAGCTGCACGAACCAGCCGGCTGCTCTCCAATCGCTCTCCAATCACTCTCCAATCATCCTCTCCGTCTCTGCAAGTTTCGGAAGGGAATGATTCAGATTTCTCTCGGCACAGCTACTAGAAGATTTACAATTGTCAGACAGGTTGCTCGCCACATCTACGTCGTCAAGCTCAGTTTGAGTGTGCGCAGTACGCTCAGCCATCAGGAAGTGAGTGCTTCTAATTGACTTCACTTTTCTCTGTTGAAGTCTATGGGGTCGCTGTGTCCATTTCTTTTACTGTCTATGGTTTTGCCCCAGCGGTGGTGGAAAACGCCCCCCAAGGTGGGGTAAAATGCCCCCTTTCTTACCTACCTGTTTGCTTCATAGATCAACAGCAAAATGAACAGACTATAGTTTTTAAAGCAGGGCTATGCAGTTTCGGGAATTTCTTCGCTGTATTCTCGCTTTTTGCTCTCAGGTTTCTCTATAGAGCTCCCCCTACAGCTTCGGAATAGATATTTGACAACACTGTCGAAAAACTCGTTGGCGACTCTCAGATACCAGAGGCTAGTGGATCAATGAAATCAAAGCAGATGGGACATTCTTTAAAACGTCTTCTTCATTCAGGTTCGAAAAGCATGAGGGAGCGCAATAATGACAATAATGCCCGCCGGCCCAAAGTTGCAAGGGTGGTTTTTCGGCTCACAGGCGCTTGGGGGGTGCGAGACGACCACCATTCAACCCGAAAAAAGTCATATAACTATTCCAATGACTCCGAAGCTGTTCGGTTAAGGTAAAAAAGTTACTTAGTTCACCTTTAATCTCTAAAAGTAAAAGGCAAGTAATGTATCATATTATCAATGTAGGCTATATTAATATTTATTTCAGAAATGTCCAAAATAGCCAAATTTAAGTACCTTCCATCAGTGAGCTAACTGTGCTAGAAATCTAGCTAGCTAATGCTAGCAAATTTTTTCATGTTTTGTTCAAATATTTAGATTTTACCACCTAGTTATACTGCATTAAGTCAGTGTAAAACAAAGGATTTGATAGACAGAAATATGTTATTATAGTAATTATGATAGAGAGAAACTATGCCCCCTGGGGGGTCGTTTTACCCCTCAGCGTAGGGGGCGTTTTACTCCACAAGCTATGACTTTTTAAAAAATTGTTTAATTTTTAAAATATAATTATATTCCTTATAAATAACATATGCTCTCAAACTACAGACTTCACTATTCATCTATCATACATCACTGTGATATCCTGCAGAACAATATTCTCTTAAACACTTGTTTACTAATTTCTGAAAATTATATGTAATCCTCTTCTCTTCAAATATGTAGCTGGTGTCAGCTTCTCCATGGAGATTTGTATATCTCCGTTCAACGTAGTGCATAGCAACAGTAAAAATGTATCTAAAATGTATCTCCCTCTAGTGGTTATTTTGGGAAAAACAGGTGGGAGGCGTTTTCCCCCACTCTACCCATACCTTTGATAACTTAAATTCACATTATTTTATTTCATTCTAATAAAAGAGATGCAAGTTCTGAAAGGTCCCTTTATGTGACGAATTAAAATTGTAGGGTAACACAGCAAGTTTTACTTGGTCAGAACAATCATACTAAAATACATTTGAGTGTGTTGAAAGTTATGTTAATGTTACTCTGTGCATTAGCTTGGTGACTGCAACGTTGTATATTGCAGTTAGCTAGATCAATGTTAGAATTAAGCAATAAGCCCCACGAAGCCATGTTTTACAGTGGATTTAGAACAGCTAAGGGCGTTTTAGGCACTCGTTTAACTCCGCTCCGTGTCGTGCCTAACAACATCCCTTAGCTGTTCTAAACACTGTAAAACACGACTTCAAGGGGCTTATTGCTTTTATAAAACGGTTACTCCATAAAAATATTCATTTTAATATTTATTTTATTAATAAAATAAACACCAGAAACAAAAAAATATAACGTTATAACACATTGGCCGTTTCTCAAGCGTTCTTGTCTGTACTTGTGTTCTTTTGGACTTGTGAAACGTCATTCGCTGCCCAAGTACTGTCCCAATACACAAGTTTGCATTTTGGCAAGAACGGTTAAAAATCCCGGAAGTGTTCTTGACGCGCCCATTTTACCGAGGATGCATCGGTTGGTAACTTGGGTGCTTCTCAATTCTTATTTGTGTATCCTCGTTTCCTTTCCTCGCGTCTCAGCTCCACCCCCTGTAGGATGCGAGGGAAGGCTGCAAGGAAAAGACGCGAGGATGGAGGGATCGAATGAAAGCTTTTTTTATACATTGGAATCCTTGATCACTCGAGCGTCACTTCATCGCGTCATCAGCAGCGCTCAGAGGATCTGTCCTTATGTTGTTGAAATTTGTTTATTTAAGAAATGAATAATAAATAATAATAAAGCAAGATACCCTGTTGAAATATGTGAGATGTGTGGTTTATATAAACTGCAAAAGTAAAAAATAAATCAAAATTATTGTGACCTATTTGAAGGGGGAGGAGAATTTATACGTGCGTCACGTTTTAGTCGATAAAACTCTTCCGTATAGGATACACCTGTGTATCCTCGCTCATGACTCCTCAGGAAGCCTCCTCACTCCTCGATCCTCGACTCCTCGCGGTGCAATTAGAGAATAGGGGTTATGCGGAACGCCCAACGTTCGAACCGGAAAACAGGTATAAACATTTCCGGTTGCACTACCATGCATCTGCAGCGGTAGGTGATCTCTGAGGTTACTTATTTTTCGCTTTTTTAGAATACAATTCTTATTTCTGTTTTAATTAAAATGTCACGAATGCTTAAGGATCAGAAAAAAATTTTTAGAAAAAAATAAAATGCAGTCTTCATTTGATTGTTTTAATATAAAAGGTGCAAATATAAAAGGTTAAACTACTGATAGCATACTAAGTCTAAACTAACTTACTGATAGTTAGCTAACTCTACATCGGGTGCCATTAGCAAAAGCTACATATACTAACTTACATACCTTCATAATCATGAATAAATGAGGAGGCGTAAAAACGTAAATCCTTTATCTAACGTAGTACTCGGGGCTCTGGACGTCCGTTTGGCAATACGATGTACATCTGAAATGGATAGAATGGGTAGCTCCTGTAAACACCGGCTATAAAAGGTCGCCATTCCTACACTGTGTTTACCTCAGTAGCTGACGACCGGAAGTAGTTATACCCGTTTTGTAGAACCCGGAAGTATGTTCCGCATAACCCCAGAGAATGGCTGAGTCCCAATTCGCCTACTTATACTACGACCTAAAAGTATGTACTTTTTTTGTGATGAAAAAGTACATACTTTTGAGTGTGTAGCAAAAAGTATGCACGTTCTGGGACATACTTCGATGACGTCATGCAACGTGAACTTGAACGTGGTTGCCTAGTTACGCACACCGCGACTGTTAACAAAACATTTAACATTTCATTCATTTTTATATATCCAATATAATTTTATTTACTATTCCCATCTTTTTTTCCACAATACATTTACAATGTGTTTACCAAATTGAGGAGTGAAGCAGGGCGTCGTCGTAGATCAACCAAACGCAGGTCGTTTGTGAGGCGGCTCTGACGTTCATGTGCAAATGTGTGTAACGAAAGCTAGCGCTACTTATTTTCTGAGTTAAAATATTTAAAGTTTATAGTGTAACTATTGTTTAACGTATTTTATACTTAATCTTATGTATAATACTTAAAAATACCCCGATGAAAATGAACCATGCTTTTACTATAGTAAAAGTGTAGTAACCATGTTTCTTTGGTTGGACTGATAAAGTTAACATATGTACAGCCACAGTATTACTACAAATAAGTCAGACAGAAACATCAAAAGAAATACATAAAAAAAGACACTTGCATGATGACACTGTAGAGCCTTTTTATTTATTGTATTGTAGCCTGCAATGAGGCGCTCGGTATCTTCATCGGACCCTACAAGATAAACACGGTACTTTTTTGGCACAACATAAACCCATTAATATTACGAGACAATAAAATATAACTTTAATTAGGGTTAAACATTTGAATTCTTACACTTAAAAACTGAGGGCGCATCTCCGTTGCTGCATCCGACTGCCAGGTTTACATCACCACCATCACCGCAAAGCTCCTCCCTCCCGCACGCAATGGGTTGTGGGCAATATTAGCCGTTAGAGTGTGCATTGATCTGCACTTCGAATTCTAACCGGAAATAGTAGACCATCCGGGTATCTTTGGAATACTCATTTCAACATGCTACGATTTGGGACGTACTAATTCTAGTTTCGCATACTATTTAGGACGGATAGTATGCGAATTGGGACTCAGCAAATGTCTAATAGGAAGAGAATTGGCACTCTCTGCTTACTTCCGGTTTCTGGACTGGCTGCAGTAACACGTCTCTGTCCATGCGGGAGCGCTCGCAGGCGAGTGCAGAATGAATGGAGGTCTATGGCGAAAAACCCTCAAAATCCACTTTTCTCAGGATATAAATTTTTGTCTAGTAATTTGAATGTTGTATTCGAAAGGAGATGCAAAGAAATTACACCTGCTGGGTGTTAGATTTTTTAGAGTCACTTATTTGGTTTAAAAAGTCTTTTAAAATGTCAATGACGTCAGAATGCTGACGTCATTAGCAGAATGCTAGCGTGTTATGGGCGACAACAACTCAACCTGTAAGAAATCGAAAATAAATAAGTACTCGTTCATTCAACTTTCGACCTATAACCCATGTTGAACTTGCAAAACCTACAATAAAATCTGAGATTTCTCAACGGCAATCGGGTGAAAGAGACAAATTTAGCCGTCTAGCCCCATAGACTCCCATTCAGTCTGCACTCGCCCGCGATCACCTCCAGTGGAATTCTAATGGAACTGCAACCCAGATCGATACAATGGGGCTAATAGGAAGTGCCAAGGCTCTCCGTAGACGGGCTCTGATAACCCCATAGACAGTAAAAGAAATGGACACAGCGACCCCATTGGATTCAACGGAGACAAAGTGAAGCCAATTAGAAACTCTTACTTCCTGGGGGTCCAGCGTACTGCGCAGACTCAAACTGAGCTCGACGACGTAGATGTGACGTGAGCAAACCGTCTGTCTTCTAGTAGCTGTGCCAAGATCAATCTGAATCATTACCCTCCGAAACTCGCAGAGACGGAGAGTGTGAGTAGGAGCTGTCCATGATCTTGGAGCAGGAGAAACTTTTTGTAGGTGTTCTGATTAATTACTTTGTCATTTTGCCTCGACGTCCTCCCGATTGCCCGCGAGCTTCTCCTCCTGTCCATACGGTAATTCTCTACTGTGCGACAGAGAGTCGCGTGGCTGTGACGCAATCGTTAGCTTACTTTTACAAAAACTGCTTCTACAGGGCCATAACGTAAGATACAAGGTAATGGAGCCTTTTATACATTTTCGTGTTTCTTTAGAATTAAATAATGGACAAATGGAGTCTTTAAACGCCTCAGATGTGAAGTTATTCGCTGTCAAAGTGACGCCAAAATGAATGGGAGTCAATGGGATGCTAACTGCAGGTGGGGTTCCGTTAGCCAATGGCGGCGTCCGGGGGTACTTCAAAATAATACAAATCCCTGCACCCTTGGATAACCCCTATTGAGATGTCCTTCAAGATGGCTGTGCTCGATCGGTTTCCGGGTCATAGGATGGAGGACGGAGGAGAGAGGAGACGAGGAGGGATATTGAGAAGCACCCATAAAAAAGTAGTGAATTCTTGGTTTTGAGAAACACCCATTTATTCCTCCACCAAGCAATGTAGTTCCAAAGAGGTTGCTAAGCAACACATGCAGCATCAAAGAATCACAAACGGCAGTTGTGCAGTAATACTAATGTAATGCGGTCACATTACATGTATGTTTCTTGAGTAATTTACAATGGCTGTTTCTCAATTCCAAGAACGCAGAGAACGAACTCGGAACCGGCCGCAATGACATCTGGGACACCAGGCGAGTACTAGCTCAAGTCTGCATTCGATGCATCCTCGGTATCAAGAACACATCCGGGTTCTTTCATGCGTCCTCTGTACTTGCGTTCTTGAGAATTGGGTCTGAACTTAGACGGTTGATGATGACGTAAAACGAGAACACAAGGACGCAAGATCGCTGAAGAACGCATATTGAGAAACACCCAATGGCTTCGAACGCGGCTCAACCAATCAGAATCAAGGACCGGAACTATTCGTTTCATAATATCATAATAATAACAGCTGGATGACTTGTGTTGCTAAATGGCATGCAATTCATTTTAAAATATATTGTATGGTGGAGAAAATGCTGTATTACTGTTACTACAAATAAAGCTCTTTCTGATTATGCTATGTAAGCCAAAATAGTGTTGTCTCCCGATGTCTAGGGCCGATGTCCTGCAGAGTTTAGCTCCAACCCCAATTAAACACACCTGAACCAGCTAATCAAGGTCTCACTAGGCATACTAGAAACTTTCAAACAGGTGTGTTGGAGCTGGTTGGAGCTAAACTCTGCAGGACAGCGGCCCTCCAGGACCCAGATTGGTGAACCCTGCCCTAAGGCATGATGCAGACATGTTTTACTTGCGTTAAATCAAGAAAACAAGAGATTCAAACAAAGACTATGAGCTATATAACAATGATTAGTTTTCTGTCGAGAAAGTATCCAAACTGTTGCTCACTTGTCCAATAAACTGCTTAATATATTAAAGTGTCTTTGGTGTATCCCTGGTTTACTACGGAAGTCAAATTGAAATCAAGGGTAAGGTGGACATGATGTCATTGATAGGTGACGCAATGACATGGGCCGGGCCGTTACATGAAATTACACGAAATTTCTCTGGATTAAAACATTGTTGGAAACATTCGGGATAATGTAAGTTGTAGCAAATTAGCTCTAAAGAAATATTAACAATTAATCATAACTTGTTAATCGACTATGAAAATTTGGATCAGTTAATAGAATTAACTTAATGTAGTAAAAATTAATATACAATCAACCCACCTGTTCGTCCTGTGAACACTCAGGATTAATTGTTTATTAATTCTACGAAATATTATTTTCCGGGGGAGGAAAATGTCTTTCTTACTGTACAGTACTACTAAGAGCCTGTAGTCAAAATCTAAATCGTAAAATAAACTTTGTTGAAGCAGAGAATCAGAACCAAATACGTATTGTGCACAAGTTTTAATAATTAAATCACAAACATAACTAATCTAAACACACATACATACATGCATAGGTAAAATGGTGAGTGAGAATGGAACCGGAAGCAGGAAATGGGACTATGGAAAAGATCCATTTAACTATGAAAAGAACCATCAGCTTATCATTTTCAGAGCACCTCATTAAATGTATACTTGCATGGCCTTCGCAGTGGAAACATTTCGTGAAGTTCCTGAAGGAGGATTTTGATGGTTCCAATAGACTCAATCGATTTCTTCAGCGTTGAATGAAGAAAAGTAGCAGCAGTAGAAGCCAGAAGAAGAGAGGGTGGGTCGCTGTGAATATGTCTCTAATAAAGCCTGAGAAAAGCCCCACCCTCTGTTGTTGATTTTTGGATCTTTGTTTTAAGCTTGCTCATTTGCATGTGCAGCTGGATTGGTTGCTGATGAAGAAAATATTAAAGATTCTTGTAATACTAATATGTTGCGCAGCCATCGACATAACATGTTCGCAATTATTTCGATCTTCAAAGTACCAATTAGAGATCAAACATGATATAGGTGAGGTTACATTGACCGTTGGCTCCATCATAAAATACACAGTATCAAAAAAAAAATAGAATTAAAAGACACTACACAAGACAGTAAATCATTCACACAATGTTCTGGGATGCATGTTCATTTATAGATGAAGTTTGTCTATTTTTTGTTTGCCTTTTCTGCTCTCTTGCCTCTTTTGGGGGAATATTTCATTCCTAAGAGTGGGCTTTAAAGCTTATTTGTTAAATGTAACAGATAGTTATGTGTCTGATTGTCTCAGTTGTTACAAAGTACACAAGTCAAAAAAATATATAACATTGTTTTAGTCCCTTAGATCCCTTTTAAGCTAACAATACAGTTATTTTTTTGTTTGTCTGTAGCTCAAATCATCATTGTACCCAAAAGAAAAAGGAAAATGATCCAAGTAAGAGAAACAGATCCCGTGGTTGATCCATGACTGCTTGTCCCTAAGAAGAAATGGTATAAGAAATGTACGAATCTGTTAGTTCGTTATAATGAAGGTAAAAAAGTTTTTTTTTTTTTACAAAAAGCTTTTTACATTTTTTATATAGACTTTAAATTAGTTCAGAATGCTAATCTGAACACTACAAAATTATGTTCAACTATGAGCTGAAGTGCTCAAATCTACTCAAATTATTGAGTAGATTGTAAAGTTCTGAATTCTAAATTTGACAACAAAACTCCCCGATTACTTACCAACAGTTACATTGTATTGACCAATAATGATATTTGATTCTCCGCTTGCGCTTGCTCTGTAGAGTCCACTGTCTGTCTCCTGCATGTTCTTTAGGGTTAGGGAGTAGCTTACAGTATTGAAATCCACTCTCCCCTTGTAGGAAGAGTGAATAATTTCTGAATTTGTTTTAACAGTGTATGAGACTACAACAGAATTATCTTCTAATCCATATATCCAATCCAAATGATCAAATGTCTTATTTGCATGTTTTTGTACTGTCAGCTGAACAGATTGTCCTCTCTGGACAGTTATTGCAGATGGTTGGGTTATGTCACTGGATACTGTGGGGAGAAAAAAAGCAAGTATTATGACAATGTACGGTATTGCTCAATTCAAAGAGGACCTATTATGCTTTATTAAAATATTTTTAGTGCAGTGTTGCTGTTTTAGTGTGAAAGTTACAAAGCACAAAGTCACTCCAAAGGGATTTATCAGTAAGCATTCCCTTACAGAACAAAAATATATTTTCCATATATGAATGGTCAATATATTAAATGGTTTAACGTTATATTTGAAAATATACAGAATAATATAGTGTTATATTACAAAATATTGAATGATACATAAGGAATTCCCGCTTTTCATATATTGAAAAATATGTGACAATATATTTACTAATATATCATAATGTATTTTAATTTTATATTAAGTAATACACTTGATATATAGATGTATATGTGATCAGATATGGTACTGCATGTGTAATATATTGCAGATATATGTACTCATGCAACTTAATCACAAATATAAAGAGAAACATATAATGCAATATATACATTATAAATGTTTAATATTTTCAAGTTAGTAGTCAATAGCACAAGCACACCTACATGTACTAAAGTATTAAGCCAAGAGTCTATCACTGTACTTAGGAATAAGCAGCAATTACTATTAAAATATATTAATTACAGTCTTAATGGAGTTTGGCCAATAGTCAACTTAACAACAGGCTCTGCTCTTCAGGACAATGGTAACCCCAAAAACTCAGACATATCAAAAAAAAAAAACATTTTTACATAGGCCATCTCCCCCTCTATTAATAGTGAGCAGAACACATTAAATAACACTTAATTTTTACATTTGCTCTCCTTTAACAGTCTGAAGCAAAGCATGCTGAGAGCAAGAAATCTGTTGTAGCTACACTCTCTGAAAAAAAGGTACAAAAAGAGTGCATTTAAGTCCCTCAAAGGTACATATTGGTACCAAACGTGTACATATTAGTACCTAAATGGTACATATTAGAACCCTTTTGAAGGGTACTGTTCCAGTGACAGCTTTTTTCTGAGAGTGTTACTCATTCCTTGAATAGCCTTTGTGTGTGTGTGTGTGTGTGTGTGTGTGTGTGTGTGTGTGTGTGTGTGTGTGTGTGTGTGTGTGTGTGTGTGTGTGTGCGTGTGCGTTTGATTTATATTACATTGTGGGAACCAAATGTCCCCACAAGGATAGTAAAACCTGAGATCATCTCCATTGTGGGGACCAGCCAGTGGTCCCCATGAGGGAAATGGGTTAATAAACATACTAAATTATATTATTTTGAAAATGTAAAAATGCAGAAAGTTTTCTGTGATGGGTAGGTTTAGGGGTAGGGTTAGTATAAGGAAACATAATATACAGTTTGTACAGTATAAAAACCATTAAGTCTATGGAGATTCCCCACAAAGATAGTGAACCAGACGTGTGTGTGTGTGTGTGTGTGTGTGTGTGTGTGTGTGTGTGTGTGTGTGTGTGTGTGTGTGTGTGTGTGTGTGTGTGTACTTGTTTTTATATCCCGGTTGGGACTTGGACCTGTTTGCACACCAAACCCGTGGGGACCTCATGAGCGGTGGGGACCTGATTCCAGGTCCCCACAGGCACACCCATTGAAAACGATAGAAATGGCCATTTTAACATAGGTGGCAGTGTTTCCCTCGAAATGCCAATTGGTCCCTACGGGGTCGGTTTATCGGAAAAAAATTGTGTCTGTGTATAAAGTGTGTTTGAGAGAGCGCCCCCTGTGGTCAACATTGGAACAACTGTGTGTGTGTTTTTTTTTTTTTTTTAATATGCTCTGACATGTTTAAACATATTCAAATGCAATATCTTAGGTGTTTCTTCTGTGATCTTTATCTTCTGTGATCTCTGACATAATCAGTGGGTCCTTATACGTTTGCATTCATTCCTTTTTTAAACCACAAATTAAAAATGGAAAATGTTGTTTTATTTTAACAATGATTAATAAAATATACCAGCTAATTTAAAACAATATTATTTCCCTTAAACAATATTATTTAATAATTAAAAAATAGTATAAATTATATTGTTAGATATAACAATATAATTATATTGGTGTAATGCATGTAGACTTTTCCAGAAGTGAGAAAAGTAATGAAAAAATTTGTAAGCATCTGTTTTCATGTCAATATACATATTTACATTAAATAAAAAAATCTATGAATTTTTTTAATTAAATCAAAATTCTATGAATTTAGACATAGCCTATACATACTGTAGTGGATGAGCTTGATCACTTTTCCTCTTTTAATGACAGCAAGGAGTGTTGTAGATGCACAATAATTCATCTTTATTCTAAACTGCACATCTTATGTTATGAGAACATACTTTTTAGTGAGAACAATGGTCAATATTCCACACTTATTTCGATATTAAGGTGGATACTGCTAGATTCGGTGGTCAAATGGTCCATTGTCCGGTATCAATGAATACAAGGACCAATGATAATAGCTTACTGTACAACCACAGCTGCATAAAAGTGCTATTGATGTGTGAAGGCATCTCCACAACATTATGAATAATGCTACTGTCTTTGAAAATGGTAAGATTTGCACATTTCCTTTTTAAAACACTTTGTGATACGCCAGCCCGTTCTCATCCCAAGTCGTCATATACTGACGCTTTCGAAAGTTCGTCAATATCCGACGCACAAAGCACCCTTTAGCGTCCATATGAGACGCATAACCCTACCACAGACCTAAACCTACCCATAACCGAAGCGTCTCATATGGACGCTAAAGGGTGCTTTGTGCGTCGGATATTGAAGAATGTTTGAAAGTGACGATTTGGGGATGAGAATGCGTTTTGCAGCCGCCGCAGAGTCAGACAATTACAGTATATTCACACTGCAATATATAGGCCTATTCGTTTTTACACTAAAATAGCTAACACCTTATCATAAAACTTCATAAAGTTACTTTAATTTGAATTGTTTAAAACAGTCAAAATATTTTTTGGCCAGCGGAAATGAATGAGATCAACTCTATTCTAATATACAGTGCCTTGCGAAATTATTCATACCCCTTCATTTTTTTTTCCACATTTTGTTTTGTTGCAGCCTTATGTTAAACTGCTTTAAATTACTTTTTTTTTTCCATATCAATCTACGTCTCAAACACCATAATGACAAAGCACAAAACAGGTTTGTAACAACTTTGCAAATTTATTGGAAATAAAAAACTGAAAAGATCCCGCTGCATAAGTATGTAAAAAGTACCCTTTTCTGGGACACTGGAAATTTATCTCAGGAGCATCCATATTGCTTCTCGATGTTCCTACACTTGGAGTGAAGTTAAACTGTGGCAAATTCATTTGAATGAGTCTGATTTAGAAAGGCACACACCTCTCAGAAAAGGTCTAACAGCTGAAAATGCATATCAGAGCAAAAACCAAGATAACTGCCTGTAGAGCTCAGTGACAGACTTGCGTTAAGGCAATGATCTAGGGAAGAGTTCAGAAACAAATCTGCTGCATTGAAGGTTGACAGAAGCATTATCCATAATGGAAGACGATTGGAACAACTAGGACTCTAGAAAATGTCCAAGCTGACAGAGCTGACAGTGCACACACCTGAAGGCTCCAGACACTCAAACTGCCTGAACATCTGCTTTTATAGTGGTGCTCACTTCCTGGTCATCCGTTAATGTTAACAGTGTCCTAACTTTGTCACACGTCTTTTGGTTTTATTTTTGATAAATAAATAATGACACGGTGTGATATGTTGTGGTAGTATTCATCTGGGGTTTTAATTTCCAAATTTGAAGACCTGCAAATAGTAGGCCTTTTTTTTTTTTTCTAATACAGAAGTGGTGACCCAAACAGCCTGCTTACAAACTTTCTTCAAATTATCTTCCCTTGTGTCGGGCAGAACAAATAAATTCATACAAGTTTGGAACTACTCGAGGGAGAGTAAATGATGACAGAATTTTCATTTTTAGGTAACTATTCCTTTAAGTCAGTCCCAGACTAAAATGCATGTTTGAGCCGTCTCAACTGAAAATATCTTGCATCTTAAAATACGTCAGTGTCATAGTTCTATATCAAGATACCAGTAATGTTTCATTCTTGTAAAAGTTGCCTAAATATCTTAATTTAACTAAGGCCTAGTCCTGGCTTAAGCTCAGTAACGTCTATGAAACCGGGCCTAAGCATTTTCACATTAAGTGCTTTTAAGAGAGTTCCACATGGCTGCAGGGGATGTTGGGTTCAGTATAGTGACAGTATTTGGCTTGTGTATCCGACTGTTTTACAGGAGCAGGAGGGTACAGTCATACCCCTGGTTTCACAGACAGGGCTTAAGACTAGTCCTAGACTAAAATGTAAGTCTGAGCTGTTTCCACTGAAATAAACTTGCACTGACTGATCTTAAAAATATATCAGTGCCTTTTTAGTTTTAAGATGCACATCGGTAATGTTTTTTTCTAAGCATGTTTATAAAAATTACTTAAATGTCCTAATTGATCTATGGTCTAATCCTGGCTTAGTCTAAGCCCTGTCTGTGAAACCGGGCCATTGTGTTATTGAGGTGTTCTGCAGGGCCCATGTCATGAAATATAAAAACAATATTTTGTGTCCATAAAATGTATAGTTTAAATTGATTTAAATCTATTTAAATTTTGGTATTCAGCATAACATTTAAAAATACAAATTTGAATAAAAATAAAATCCAACTTTTTTTTCCAATTTTGAAAAAGGAATGTATGCAAAAGATCACAGATCTCATTGCCTTGTTTTGGATCAGGCATAAAACATAATCAGAGCTGGGCAGTATTTCAAATACATTTATTTGAAATGCAAATTACTATTTTGTTTTTAAATGCTTTTGCGTGTAAATAGGCCTATATTTAATCTTGGTATTTACATGTATTTTAAATATGCTTCAACTTGTAATTTGTAGCTTTTAAGTATCTTTAGAAAAATGTCATTTGTATTTAAATACATTTAATATTTTGACAATACAAAAATAGTAAGTTTAAATGTATTTAAATTAAAATAAGTTATTTAAAAACAAAATAGTATTTTGTATTTTAAATACATATATTTGAAATGCTACTAATCCCTGAACATAATCAACTTGCCAATGTAAGGGTGTAAACAAAAGAGCACCGACGACAGAGCGTCAGTAGCCTAGCTGCCTGATGGAAATCTCCAGAAGTGTGTGTTCACCGGACATAGCCAGTCCCCATCGCGACCACCCCTCCCCCTCTCGTCTGCGATCGCGCGGCAGCCATCTTTATTCATAACTAGCTGAAGTGCGCGGAATCAATTACCAGCCATTTTGAGACGACGACGACGCGGACAACATCTACGGACGCATCATGGACAAATTAAGGTAAGACTTGTAATAGAAAAATTAATATCATGGTAAATTTGAATTCTGTTTATAGTCGTACTATGATGAGGTAGATCATTAAACAGAGTAAAGTACTGCTTCTAATTAAGGTGTCATTAGGCAATTAGCCGGGCCAAGGTTATAACTAACAAGCGTGTTGGTTTGTGGTAATTTACGTTCGGATTTGCATGATTATTCGGTAAAATAATAGTTTTAGGCAGCAATGTACCGTGGTAAAGTTAGTTTGATGTTTGACATTCATTAGACATTCGGTTTCATACCAATTAAACTGTTTGCGGCCTTTGTTTTTAGCTCAAATTTAGTCAGATGGACATAACGTTAAATATATGTCCTTTATGTTGCACAAGGCTTAATTAAAAATAAATAAATAAATTAACCTTAATTATTAATTTATAATAATTTTACACTTTTTAATGTATGAAATAGCCTAATATAACTTCACTAGCACCTTTTGAGATAAAGGTATCAAATCAACTGTAAAAAATCTCTAAATATTATCTCCTGTCATGCACAAGGCTTATTTGTTCAGAAAATCCCTTTATTGTTTTTATACAGTACTGAAACTATTTTTGATGTTTAATATACGTTACCCACTTAAATTCATTAAACTCTGACACAGTTTGAGATAAAGGTATCAAATAACTGTAAAAATCTCTAAATATTATCACCTGTCATGCACAAGACTTGTTTTTTTTTTCAGAATCCTTTATTGTTTTTATATACAGTACTGAAACTGTATTTTTGATGTTTAATATTCTGTACCCACTTAATTTCATTAAACTCTGACACAGTTTGAAATAAAGGTTTCAAAACAACAATTCAAATGAAATAAAATAAAATAAAAATATAATACAACAATAAGAAAGGTAAAAATTGCAATTACAAAATATGATTACAAATATACTAATATGGAATTTTCACTTTATTGCTACATTCAGGCCAAAATTGGTGAATTTATTGGATTTAAATGGGTTACATGTATGTGAAGAGCTGAGATGCAAAAGCTTCTAAGTGTTATCTCTTTTTTTTTATTAATTTAAATTACATTTATTTATTAGGCTCCTACACTCTCACATAAAAGGTACAGAGCTGTCACTGAGGCATACCTTTATGTATAAAAGTAACAACAAAAAAAGTACAAACATTATTTTATAATTTATCAACTGTAAAAAATACTTTATATTTTAAGTGGGCACAGTATGTTAAATATCAAAAATACAGATTCAGTACTGTATATAAAAACAAAGGAATATTCTGAAAAAAAAAAAAAAAAGCTTTGTGCATGATGGGATAATATTTAGAGCTTTTTACAGTTGATTTGATACCTTTATCTCAAAAGGAGCTGTCTGTTGTTTAATTAATTAATATTATTTTATACATTAAAAGTTGTAAAATTATTATAAAACCCATAAAGTGCTAATTCCAAAAACAGAGTCTTGTGCATTTACAGGGAAGTTTTTCTGAACATTTTAGTATTGGTTTTATAGTATAATGTCATGTAGTTTAATTGTTTAATTAAGTTAGATGGTTAATTCTTTTTTTTTTTTTTTTTTTTTTTTTTAAATTAAGCCTTGTGCAACATAAAGGACATATATTTATGTCCATCTGACTAAATTTGAGCTAAAAACATAAAGGCCGCAAACAGTTTAATTGGTATGAAACCGAATTTCTAATGAATGTCAAACATCAAACTAACTTTACCGCGGTCATGTACCGAGTACATAAATGTTAGTGCAGTCTGACCGTACTGTAATAGGTCTATTTGAAAAGATTAACCTGAAGGCACATCTGTGCGTATGTGCACATGTGGCCTAATTGTGAGTTAATGAGGTGTACAGTATGTGTTAACGATTTTATTTTGCCTTTGGCACAGACCAGATAAACCCAACCGAAGCAACAGCAGGTTTGAGCGTCGCATCACGAGACTGAGAAAGCATCATGATGAGTGTGCCAGGAGACAAACAGCTAGACAGAAGGTGATTTTAATTTTATTATTTGATCTTATTTTTAATTTACCTACTTTAACATTTCATGTATGGAAGTAGCCTAAATCATTGGACACATTAGTCTGTATAATATTGCGGTTAAGTTGTTCACGTCGTATTGTTAAGAAATTTTGTTCATATGTAAAATATTTTGTTTTTGATTATATGAACATATGTACAAAACTATTGTCGACATAGCTTTAAGACAGACAATTAAATATCAAATAAAATCATATATCACGTCCACTATACACTTCTTAAAGCATGTGAAGCTGCAAAGTGAGACTAAATTATTTGTATGATTACAGTTGTGCTTTCGATTCTTATTTCAGGCAAAAGAAACATCAAGTGTTTGTCCCACCATGCCCTCCCAGGCCCCAGATGATCAGGTCCCATCTCCCCTCAAGCAGGACATACTTAACTTACAACAGATGTGTGAAACAGGATCCTTGGTAAAACACTTATTTATGTATTTTTTAATTCAGAGTTATCGTAAGAATTTGACAACTGACTATTTCTGTTATCCTGAACAGGCGGATTCAAAGGAAAATCCAGACAGTTCTGTGTCTTCAGATGTTCCCAAGCTCCTAGCCAAACAATCACTGTTTACAAAGAAATCAGTGGTAAGTGTTCATTTCATAATGCCCCTTTTCCGCTCCTGCTGGAGATGACACCACCGATACACACCGTAAAACAAACATCAGTTTGGTTGCGCTTTATCTGACAGTGGCCTGTGATACAGGAAACTCAATTAAATTAACATTTGTTTTTCTTTTAATATAAAACACTACGTAGTATATGATTAATATGAAACCTTAGTTTCATTACATTAGTGTTGTTAATTTGTAACTTGCTCTTATTCAATATTTAAAATTCAATATCATAAAGACAACTGTTGAACTGAACTAAAAATCATTTCATTGCAATTCTCTCTTCAACAAATCAATTTATTTATTGATTCTGAGCTTGGTTTTAAAAACTGAGTTAGCTTTTGAAAACACTTGTATTCTGCTTGCTTTTAATTCCTTACGCACATGCGTCACTCAAACCATTTAAAAAAATAAATAAATACAATGTAATGCTTTATAAACACAAATTTATGTTGTGCAACGTGCATGTTTATTTACATTGAGAAGGGCATGCTACAGAGTACAGAATTTATGAAAAGTCACAAAAGTCTATGGAAAAAAAAAAGCAAACCTTTAAATAAATTGAGCTTACTTAATCACAGACTACTGTAAGATAAAGCACAACCAAACTAATGTGTTTATGGCCCCCTATGCCTGACATTTCCTCTAAAGGTGTTTATTTTTTAACCTTTTTTATTAACTAAAACATTTGTTTTGCCTTTTTTATTTTTCTCCTGCATGTTATAAAAAAAAATCAAACAGACTTTAAATTAAAGCTATACTTTTGAATTTAAAAGAAAACCCTCTGCTCTAACTTTTTAACATGTATATCCATACACAGATTTTAAGCACCTCAATTATTTAATTCAGACATTCTTCACAACTTCATAGTACTCTTTCTTAAGTGACTGAATATCTACTGTTTGTATTTATTATAAAATAAACAATGAAAAATACAGTAAATACATTATAAATCTGTTTATGATATGTGCATAAACACCACTGACCCTTACAAGATCCACCTCCATCCATTATAAAATGCGATTTATCTTGTAGACTGATGTTTGCATTACCACATAAGGTCCTGGCAGATCACTAGATGAAAAAATGCACCCAGGAATCGAAACGAGGAATCGAAATTTTAATTTTATAATAAGTATCCGATTCTTTATCTTAAGTATCCGATTTCAGAATCGGAATCGATTTTCGATTCCCAACCCTAATCCTGTCTCCCACCCACTTCTCACTGGTCACCTCTGCTCTACACTGGGCTCTGGACAGAGCTATGTGTGGACAGACTGTCCTCTATTCACCAAACCTGCTCACTCAACCAGCCTCACCCATGGGTGATTGGCACCATCTGAAAGTAGTAATTGCTTTTTTTTTTCTTGACTGAAAAAAAGGGCAACCGTTAGTAACTAGTTCCCTGCTCATCACTTCCATCATTTGCTCACTGATTTGTGCCCATCCTACTGCATGTCCTCTGGACCCCATTCTTACTAGCCATAACTTTTACCATTGTGACAACAATCACACGTGATGTTTCATTTTTTTCTGGAACATTTCCTACAGCATTCAAGCAGGCTTTGGCAACTCCCCTGCTCAAAACCTTTCCTTAGTTCTTAGTTTAAAGTTGAGAAGATAATGTCGGGGGTCACTATCCCATTGTCTGATGCTAATAATGGTGTAAAGTTCTTAAGTCTTATTTTCTTCCCTTCAGAGAAATCTTCAGTTGGCAGCAAGTCTTCGAGTCATCAGGCCCCTTCATCATCTACAGGTAAAGTCAAACCTTTTCTTTTGGAACCTTTTCTTTTCAATAATGATGATTAATAATCATCATTATTGAAGCTTTTGTTTACAGTGTAGCAAAATTTTGAAATGGTTATTTGTTTTATCTTCCAGAAGAATGTTCCTTCTCGGCAAAGGAGAGAGAGAGTCCTTCAAGTTCAGGTAAAGAGTTAGGACTGCACTGCTAACTTGCTCTGCTCTCTGATTGGTTAGACAGCCCAGTCTGTTGTGATTGGTTATCCACACAAATGAGTTCTAGGGTGCTTTTCATTTCTTATTTTTGCATCCTCGTTCCCTTTCCTTGCTTCCTTTCCTCGCGAGAGAAGGATTTAAGGAAAGGAAATGAGGACGGAGGAATCAAAGGAGGAATATTGGAATATTCTTGACCACTCAAGCGTCACTTCAAAGCGTCATCAGCTGCGCTAAAGGGATCTGCCCATATGTTGTTAAAGTTAGTTATTTAAGGCATTCATAATAATTATTAACAAAGCAAGATGCACAGTTTAAATATATGACATTATTTACACTGCAAAGGGAAAATATAAAGGTAAATTACTATATCTGAAGGGGGAGGAGTGTGTCACGTTTAGTCGATAAAACACTTCCGCATAGGATAAACCCACGTATCCTCGCTCAAGACTCCTCAGGAAGCCTCCTCACTCCTCGATCCTCGCGGTGCAATTAGAGAATTGAGATGTCCTACAAGATGGCTGAACTCGATTGGTTTCTGGGTCATAGGATGGAGAACGGAGGACCGAGGAAACGAGGAATGATATTGACAAGCACCCATAGTGTCTGGGGCTTTAAGTTTTTGTGGGATGTCCATGCAGAACGTAGGCAGACATTATGCGAATTTGTTACCTTGTGGCCTCTGAACTTTGCGAAATAGGATTCAGTCTAAAAACGACTTAAACAGAGTCAACTTTTTCTTTATTGATGATGTGTGGTCAGTATACATTCACATACAGCTACATTACACATTTTCAAAAATCTGTGATGGAGATTGTTTTAAAGTGCTCCTGTTAATCTAGTTAAATGTACAATTTTCTTGTTATTAACCTATGTCTTGGTGACCTAGCTAGGAGCTACATTGTACAGAAAGTAAAATCTCATAGGTCTCAAGAGTAATGTCTGGTACTCCTCTACTTGGTATTGAATGCAGATGTTCTAGTGTACATTACCTCTGTTTTTTACTCTACACTCAGCCTTTTAAGGTAAGGTGAAACACTGTCTCTTGAAAGTTGAGGTAAAATTACTGTCATTTTTAGGTGTGTCAAGATGCCCAAAAAGAAAGTGGACAGAAGAGGAGGTGAAGGCAGTCGAGAACAAATTATTGGACTGCATCACATCTGGCAGGGTACCGGGGAAAAGGCAGTGTGAAGACTGCATCAGGTCAGCGCCGGTATTACTCAAACACAGAACCTGGGAATCAGTCAAGTTCTATATCAAGAACCGAATCGCAGCATTCAAGAGGGAATGTGAGAAAAGAAAAAATAAATAATCATGTCTCAGGTCAGTTTTTCTTGTTCAGGAAAGTCAAGCACTAGGTGCTAAAAGATCATTTTTTGCTGTTTTTGTTCGAGAAGTTTTTGCACTTGTATTTGTACAGTGAGATCTCTTTAAAGTTTTTGCATTTGGACTTCTCTTCTCTTCTCTTCTCTTCTCTTCTCTTCTCTTCTCTTCTCTTCTCTTCTCTTCTCTTCTCTTCTCTTCTCTTCTCTTCTCTTCTCTTCTCTTCTCTTCTCTCTTCTCTTCTCCTGAAAAAAAAATTGTTATAAGGAAAATTGAGTTTAACCTGAAGAGTATATTTGAAAAACATAACTCTGTTTTTGACAACTTTCAAAAATCATGTAACCCAACAAAAATAACCCAACTATAGTTTGACACATTAATTGGAATGCACAATGAAAAAAAATCCATTGTGCATTACAATTAATGTGTCAAACTATAGTTGGGTTATTCTGACTAGGTTAAAGAAATAGTTAACACCACAACATGATTTTTGAAAATTAAAAAAAAATGGAATAATTTGTTTTTGCAAAAACTTTATTGTCGGTTTAGACAAAAGAACTTTAGTCAAATGTGTTCAATATTTCTACTGTTCAACTGCTGCACAAAGCCAAAATGTTTGTCAAATAAGAGAAATGACAAATAAAGTTTAGTCAGAACTACTTTTGTCAAAGAACAATTTATTTGAATGCAATTGATTTGGATTTGAATGTATTTGCAATACGGATGTGATTAGTGGTAGCTAGGTTTGCCTACTGCAGAAACGAAAAATATGGAACAGTTGTGCTTATATTCAAGATTAAGGTCCAAGGAAAAGAATATGCAACTCAAATGTTATTTCTTTCTCTCTCTCTCCATTTTACAACATTAGTGAAAGATGGCTTACCTTATTAATCGCGTCCAACGTAGATTGCATGTTTTCTTGCACGGCTGGATGTTGTACTCAAGAAAAATAATCACATTGTTTGTATTTGCCAAAACTGATTTCCTAAAATGAATACAGGCAGAATTGGTCTTAGCGCAAACATCGCTTACAGTGAGGTGGGAGCGAGAAGTTGTCAGTGGATTATACAGCCTTCCTCAAACAGTTATGATAACAATTCTGATTTTGATAAAGTATTCTGCATGAGGGTGGCTGTGACTGCATGATGACAGGTGTAGTGATCAGCACTTCTGCAGTTTTATCAGTCACTGGTTAGCAGTCAAGGGAGGGCACATACAGGACACAAATTAAGCCCAAAATACGGGATATCCCGGTTAGTACGGACTGGTTGGCAACCTTAGTGGTAGCTGGGAGCACCTGTTGATCTGTATGATGTTAATTTAAGAAGTTTGGGGTGAGGTCCCCATTGGTAACCTTTTAAACACACACAGTGATGTCATTAATTAGCATATGAAAACATTACGTCACAGGTCCCCTCCAGGACCTTCTACCTGACGGGGTCCCCAGCAGTTGGTAAAATTTCAGGTCAGTCTTCTGGGGCTCAGCCTCAAGATTACAAGTGATAGCTGCTATAACAGTTGTAAATGGAGTGTGGATCAGTTTCTGCCTTGTCTATAGACCACTCAGAAAGGGTGGTTCCCACCAGGCTGCATGTAGTCATGTGTCCCCACCCAGTAGCAAAAACAAGTATGTGTGTGTGTGTGTGTGTGTGTGTGTGTGTGTGTGTGGACATATACGTACACTATAAAGTATAAAAAGTTTGTGAATATTACATGTAATGCTATTTTTTGTATTCATTGATAAATATTTTATATTCATTAATAGCCACATGGTCAATGCATATATTGCAGTATATTGAAAAATATAAGCACTAGTTTCCCATATGGAAATCTATTATGTAATATATCGCATTATATTGTGCAGTATATTCCCATATATTTTTGTTCCGTAAGGGTTGCCACAGCTATCTAGCCAGATCTGAGTCTGAGTCTGGTTGCGCACTGAGGCTAAGCAGGGTTCAGCCTGGTTGATACTAGTTTATATCATTAAATATTAATCAGTAAGAATGTACTTTGAATAGTATAAAGTGTCTTGGTACCTGTGTTGAAGATCAGAGGACTGATATACATCACAACGAAGATCAGTAGATGAGTTAATGCCATTTTTAATAAACCCTTAAACAAGCAGGCTCACGCTCACACTGCCATCGACTCAGAAGAGGAAGTGTATACAGGAAGTTAACTTTACTACTGCAATCTTTTCAACACGCGACTTTAAACAGAATTTGCAATAAGATATATATTTTAACAGGTCTGCTGGTTCAAGTTGACACCAGCTTGAAAAATATGGTGTACAAGGTCAATATCATCCTCCCATATGGTGGTAGTCCAGTGGATTGATCAGATCTGTTTGAACCAGCTAGAAACCATTTAAACAACAGAAGTAAGTTTAAAGAGATAGTTCACCTAAAATGACGTGGTGTCACGACAAAGGTGACTCACCCTCAAGTTGTTTCAAACCAGTATGAATTAAAACACAAAAGAAGATATTATGAAGAATGTTGGTAAACAGACAGTTGACTGTATAGCGATTGACTTACATAGTATTTTTTCCCCTACTTTTACCAATATCCTTCATAATATCTTTTGTGTTCAACAGAAGAAAGAAACTCATACAGGTTTGGGACGACTTGAGGGTTTGTAAACGATGACAAAATAAGCATTTTTTTTTTGGATGATCTATCCTTTTAAGATGAATATTAGCTGGTAACAAAGACACTTGTAAACCTTGAGGAAGATCCATTAAAAAAAAAAAAAAAAAAACCTGCTTCCCAGAGGGAAAAAAAAGCATAGTTTTGTCCTTTATTGGGTTTAGATTTATTTCTTTAACTTTGTTTCGAATTCTAGTTGAGTTGTTTATCTGGTCAGTCATTTGCTGTTGTGCATTGCTTGTAAAAAGGTTCCTCTCTTGTGGTGACAACTTGTGAAGTTTTATTGGAATGAACAAGCTGTGGTTGATACAGCGTACACACACAACTCTAAAAAGTCCCCAAGCTATTGTTATATCTGATGTCATATATCACACTTGTTTCATGGTCATTCACTAGCTACTTAGAAATGTTTCAATAACATCATCTGTTGTAATTGTTATTTTAAAAGAATGTTTGAATCCAGTGTTGTTTTAAAAAAGTGTCACAAGCATTTAGAGTAATGATTTTACAGAAGTAAGTTTGTGACTTATAATGTTTCTGTAGAGCATGTGGGAAGTGATACATGAGGAAAGAGGGGGAAAGCCAGTTTAAAGTTAGTTGAACCTATTTACATTGCTCTATGGTGTATATTTGTAACACAGTCACTTTATGAAGAGTATAATTATTATTTAAGAGAATATATTATTAAATGATAGTCCAAATGCTTAAACAACTTTACAGATTTTCTTTTGCCACACATAAAAACTTTTTTCTCCTTCATTTGAGAGCTCTTGATGTGTCATCTGTAAGTGTGATGATGAACTCATCTGTTTATAGTTTTGGTTTGTACTTTTCTTTTTTACTTATCTAGCCTTTTTCGTGCTTTTAAACTATTTATAATAGTACAGCTCTTAAAGCTTCAAACATGTTGACCAATCAACACTGTCAGAGTTTTCAAACAATGCAGAATTTGTTGCAGAATTTTCATGGTAATGTGATGTCAGTTTTTAGAGAGCCACATGACTAACTGTGACCAGTTTTACAAACTGAAAGTGCAGACAGACAGAGATCATTTCCACTGGTTTAAGGGTTTGAACCGCAAGTGCAATATAAACCATGCTGTTGCCAGGCTTGAGTAGCAGAGATGATGTCCCCACCTAGTGTTCACATGAATGTGATTTAATCCTTATTGCAGTATGCTCAATTGTCCTTAAATAATTCTTGATCCTGCATTAGTGTGAGTAAAAGCATTTAACGGAGTAAGCTGGGGACACACTTAACGGCTGTAAGGTCGATTATGAATGTAATTTGATACTTACGACTGATCATGCCCAAATGCACTGAGTCAGAGACATTGCGTTCAGTCAGTGTTCACAGTCGATCTTTAAAATCTGCTCCAGTCGTTGGAAACAGTCTGTACGTGTGTTTAGTTCAGTCTTAGGATGTTTTAGCTAGTCATTAAGTGTTTCCCCGCAGTAGGGAAAGATGATGGGATTGAATTTTTCAGCCATTTTAGATGGGACATTTCCTGTTTTTTTGTGTGTGTGTGTGTGTTTTTAACCATATTTTCACATAGCTGTTCACTACCCTCCGCAGTTTAAAGACTTAAAGGAGAACTCCGGTCAATTTTAACATTGAGCTCATTTTTTTGTAAATTTGGAGTGCTGTCAATACAGAGAACAACGACAAAAATCGGTGTTGCCTACACCGTGTTATCCTCTTTTTAAAATTTGCACCCTGTTGACTTAAATGGGACAAGTTTTAAACCTGCTTTTAGCCTCTTAACATACTTGATGTGTCATTACAAGTGCCCAGCCATTGTGAGTGATTCCTTCAGAGTGAACACGGGTGAATCTGACTGCAGTAGATGTGAAAGATATGAATAAAAATGATATTTATTTAGCCAGCGCTCATACCTGTATTTACATCCTGTTTTCGGTTGAAGTCCATAGTAATCGATTGTCGAGTTCACGCGCGTGATCATAACTAAACCTATGCATGTGAACTCGACAATCGATTACTATGGACTTCGACCGAAAACAGGAAGAAAATACAGGTATGTGCGCTGGCTGAAATAACATCATTTTTATTAATATCTTTCACATCTACTGCAGTCAGATTCACCCGTGTTCACTCTGAAGGAATCACTCACATGACCTGTGCACTTGTAATGACACATCAAGGATGTTAAGAGGCTAAAAGCTGGTTTAAAACTTGCCCCATTGAAGTCAACAGGGTGCAAATTTTAAAAAGAGGATAACACGGTGTAGGCAACACCGATTTTTGTCGTTGTTCTCTCTACTGACAGCACTCCAAATTTACAAAAAAATGAGCTCAATGTTAAAATTGACCGGAGTTCTCCTTTAAAGCCTTTTCTCACAGCACTTGATATAATTAAACTTGTCAATTTGATGGCGGATCCAGAAAGGTTCAAACGACAATCACCACTGACAACTGGAGATTAACCCGTTGTAAAACGCGAAAGACTTCGAAGAAAAAAAGAGACTGCAACCGGCCCATGCGAAAACAAGGATAAATATCGGGAGGGCATTAAATGTAGTCACGCAATGCTGCTGTTGTTAACATTAACAATTTGGGAACAAAGTATAATTTGCACGGTTTGACGTGATATGATAAGCGATCGTTAGAAGATTGAAGATTTCGAACAGAGATGGCGATAACGAGGAAAAACTGAGGACTGCAGCTTTAAAGGTGGTATCAGTGATTTCAGGCCCAAAAATATTTTATCACATTCATCTAATCTTTCCTAACGATCCGCTGCCCGCCCCGTAAGCATGCCATCAAAAAAACCAACCCGTTCTCATACCCAAGGCGTCACTTTCAACCATGCTTCAATATCTGACGCTCAAAGCACCCTTTAGCGTCCATATGAGACGCATAACCCTACCACATACCTAAACCTACCCAACCGAAGCGTCACATATTGACGCTAAAGGGTGCTTTGAGCGTCAGATATTGACGCTTCCGAAAGCGTCAGTTACATGACGCCTAAACCTACCCATAACCGAAGCGTCACATATGGACGCTAAAGGGTGCTTTGAGCGTCAGATATTGAAGCATGGTTGAAAGTGACAAAAAGTGACGCCTTAGGTATGAGAATGTGTTGAAAAAACGCGTCTCTGTAGGCAGCCTAGGCTCTGAGATCTGCACACAAAAACAAATGGTTTAGCCAAACACTCAAAACCAAAACAAATATTGTTCCAACCAATCACCGACAGGGGGAGGGTGTTGTGAGGTTTTGAGCCAGCTTTTTCTTCAGCTCTGACTTCGCGTGCAGCCGTGCACAAGCACAAAATACGGCATGCTTATGGGGCGGGCAGCTAGCGGATCGTTAGGAAAGATTAGATGAATGTGATAAAATATTTTTGGGCCTGAAATCACTGATACCACCTTTAATAATTAAAAATAAAATACAGCTATACAACATAGTTCAAAAGAATAATAATTAATAATTTCTGAACATTGACTCAATCTTTATTCACATTTTTCTCATGTTTTTTCAATAGAATTCATAAAAGTATAGAATAGCATAGTTCTAATAGGGGCACATTGATTTAAACATTGCTAGTGCCTTCTGCTAGTTAGTGAAGTATTAACTGTTAAATAACATATTGGAGATTAAAATAATATCAGATTTGTCTAATTTAAAATAAACACCAAAAATAGAGATGAAAAATTATCATAAGAAAGAAATTTACTTTTGCTATGGTTAAATAAATGTTCAGTGATATCTTTCAAAGATTTCTGAATTTTGGCGCAATTTTTTCTATTTATAGTGTATGTATAGTATATGGCATTTTATAGTATGGCAACTAGTAAATACACTAAGTTTCGTCATTCTAGTATGTGTGGAAGTATTTAAAACAAGGGTGTTACCACTAACCCCGCGTTATTGTGTCCCGCTCTCCCCTACGTAAGATATTTCTGTTCATTTTTGTGTGACGCACATATAACAGATTGATTTGAATAGCTTAATATAAATTAATTAATAATGTGAACCAGTGACTATGTTTATACTGTATGTGCACTAATAATGTGATTATTATTTTGCAATAATCAGAGTAGGATTTAATTGCATTAAGATGTTTACATGACACAAACTAACCTCTTCACTCCCGTTTACACACGATGTTCATTATTCTGATTAGTTGCTTGGAATTGTGGTTATTTTTATGCATTATGTATATACCCCAATGTAAAGCATAAATGAACTCACTGGCCACTGTTTTAATCTACTTTTGCCTAAAGCAAAAAATATATACTGTATATATGGATGTATTTTATTTTTTGGCAATGTGCCTAAAATGTCTTTATTTATATTAAGACATTAGTGTTACGCAACGATGTCAACATGATCTCAGTTTCTTGCCTTTTTTATGGCTGGTATACATAGTGATGTAGAATTTGTATCTTAAATACTGTATGTCTTCAAGATGAAGTCTTACAACGGACATTTACAGTATGTATAACTCTTATAGCTATAAAAAATGAAGTACACAAAACAAGTGACCAGCGACTGTGTAGTAATGTGATAGAATGTGCAAGAAGATCTTCAGCTGAAATGAGCTATTTGAATATGAAAATCATGCTTTGCTTGCCATCACATTAGAATTTTATTTATTTATCCTCATGCTGCAGTATGCTAAAATGTCCTCAAATAATTCGTAATCCTGCATTTACTGCATACAGTATGAGTAAAAACATTTAATACTACAGTGTAGGGAAAAAGTGGGAACGCAACATTAATTCAATTCAGATTTATCTATATTGCACTTTTCACAATACACATCATTTCAAAGCAGCTTTACAGAAAATGCATGAGTCCATATTACAATTTAGAGTGATCTGTTATCAGAGGTAACTAAGTTATGTATTTTAGAAATGTACATATACAAAAATCACAGTTAGGAAAAATGTATTCATTTAAACAATGTAATAATTTAATGCAGAAACATTGAGGTAATGAATACTTGTTTGTTAACAAATAATTGTGACATTTAGAAAAATGTAGCATTGGTACATGTTGATTCAGAGTTTGGGTCATCTGAAGTCTTCACAGGGTTTGGTGCCGTCTCTTCATATATCTGAAATCTTCATAATAGGCTGGATCCAAACTGGAGCTGACATACTCTAGATACCTCAGGATGGACATCCCGAGACAGAACAAAGAAGCAAATAGAAAATAAATAGTGTAGCTGCTGTTCATAAAATTTCAATTAAAGATAATCATGAGCATTTGATCTGAGATAACTGGAGTGCAAGGTTATGAGATGTATGATGTGAATGCTTGGCTAAAGAGATGCGTCTTTGATCTATATTTAAACTGGGAGATTGAGGCCAGTGTGAAAACTCTCTCTCTCCTTTAGTGGACTTGGTACTATCAAAAGCCCAGAGTTTTTTTTACTTTAAAAGAGCGTGATGGATTATAAGGCAATAGAATATAAGATTAGTTAAATACACAGGAGCTAAATCATTACTTTGTAATTGATATGGAACTTAATAGGTAACCAGTGTAGAGATAATAATAAAATTGGTGTTATATGATCACATTTTCTTGACATTAGAGTGTCAAATCAGATGATAGAAGTTGTGATTCAATCAAAGCGGGTGAGGCTTCTTTATGAATTTGATAATCATCTGCACATTTTATCTTTGTCTCCGCACTTTGATACCAAGTGATTTATTGCCACTTTACCTCACCTTATTTCCGCTTTACCTCACCTGCCCCCAGATCAGCCGGACCCCCCCTAAAGTGAATGCAGAATTTAACCCTGTCAAGTTAGTGCACGCACATTAGGAGCAAAGTAGTGAGTAGTGAACACACACACTGCAAACGTGGATACACACACCCAGAGCAGCAGGCAGCCTGTGGCGCGCCCAGGGAGCGATTGGGGGTTAGGTGCCTCGCTCAAGGGCACCTGAGTCATTTCCTGCCGGTACTGGAATCAAACCAGCAACCTTTGGGTCACCAACTCTGTAACCATTAGGCCATGACTAAACATTAGACCATGAACCATTAGACCACAGTCTACCATTCAAATACTGTGGGAAAGACAATATATGATAGAACTATCAAACTATCTTACTATTACAATACAATCAGTAAATATGATAACGGTTTTACCACCTCCGCCTTGTTTTGAGCCAGGGAAACCCCTGTGCTGTATTTACCAAAACATCACAAATATGCAAAGGGCAGGGGGGTTGTTTTGACTAAATCTGGTCCACATTGCAGCTTACTCTGTTCTGGACAACTATAACTGAGACATGTAAAGTAACCAAAGATAGTTTATTTGGTTTTACTTGCCATTTATGGGCAGGTTTAACCCGAAATATCCAGTGCTGCGACATCACACTTGTACATCTATGACCCTCCAGAGGTGACTTTAGCAGTTGTACGTACGTCTCTGTGTAAAAATATAAAGGATTTACAACAACAACAAAAAAATGTTAATGCTGTAGAAAAACAAACAAAAAAATATTGTTGGAGTTAGCTATGGAAATTTAACATTTTACTTTCCCAGATTTAACTTCAGATATCTCAAATATCCAAGTTGTCACATAATACAACTTCACATGACATTTCAAGTTTACTTAAAATTTTTACAAATGAACACAAATTTAAATCAACAATTTTTCAGTTTACAGCCAGCAATTGCCAAACACACAGTAGACTAAACTCTATAAACTTAATAGATAGTATGTTTTGTGTCCATGTGTTTCCAAATTGCTGTTGTCTCTTATGTTTACCATTGTGAATTAAAATGTTTAAAATGAAATAGGAAAAGGGGGTTGGTGATGTAGAGTGGCTTAAAAAAATATTTTAGCAAGTCTCTGATGTCCCCAGAGTGTGTATGTAAAGTTTTAGCTCAAAATACCCAAACATATCATTTTTTACAGCATGTTAAAATCGTCCCTTTTTGAGGCTGGGGGTTTGTTAGTATAATATAGCTAAAGGTCTCGTCCGCATTCCAGCTTTTTTTGTTCTGGACAAAAACTGAGATGAACATGTAAAGCAACTAAAGACAGTTTGTTTTGTTTTACTTGACATTTATGGGCAGGGTTAACCTGAAATAACCAGTGCTGCGACATCACACTTGTATGTGTGTATGTCTATGAACCTCCTGGGGTGACTTTAGCAGTTTTACATACGTCTCTGTGTAAAAATATAAAGGATTAAAAAAAAAAAAGATTGAGGTAAGAAATTACAAGTTTATGTTTGACCGTAGTTTACAATGATGTTAATGCTGTAAAAAAATTGTTGGAATTAGCAATGAAAATATAACATTTTAGATAGTCACTTAATGCAACTTCACATTTCAAGTTGACTTAAACTTTTACAAATGAACACAAAGTTAACTAAACAATTTTTACAGTTTACAGTATACTATTGTCAAACACACTATCTGTTAAGTTTATAGGGTTTAGTCTACTGTATATTTCCATATGTTTTCACTTTGCTGTTGACTATTGATTTAATTTGATTTCCAGTGTACATTCATGCCTAAGGTCTAAAATATGAATGTTTTCACTTTGTTACAAATTAAATGTGTTGCAACACTTATTGGTCTTCCCTGATCCACAATTTAAATAATAATAAAAATAATAGTAGTAAAATAATAATAATTTAATAGAATAACTTATACAAAAAAAAACATTTATATAGCCTATGTTAGAATTTTGTGTTAAACCGCAGTGTCAAGATATCATCAATATTATGCTTTTTGCACATGTGGAATACTTTTAGCGCATGATGGAATGTTTTGTCCATCGATAAGATGCTACTGTACGTGCTGAAACATCTTCAATGAAAATTAGCTATTTGAATATGAAAATTACTAGCATCTTGACATCACAAAAATTTGCATATATTTTGTGTTAGACCTGCATGAGGCCAAAAGCCATATTATAGTGCAGACTAAACCTCCTAATCTCATTCTGATGCTCATTCTGAAGTTTAAATATAAATAGTGTAATTTGGTGCGTTCAGGTGGGTCAGACTCTGGAGGTTACTTTTATTTTAGTTCCAGGCTAATATGTAGTAATCTGTGACATACTTGTGTCTCAGGCATCTGTGCACTTTTTCAAAGACTTGACGTCACTAACCTGGACAACTTACATTTACATGTAGATTTATTCATTAGGCAGAAACTTTTATCTAAAGTGACTAACGAATGAGTAACATCACCAGCAAATTCTCATAAGAACCAATGATATTCAAGTACAGCAACTCTTTATTCCTGTTGCTCAAAAACTAGAGCATGTCTATGCAGCGATCTTAACACTACTCCAAAAAGTTCCCAAGACAGAGCGGACTTCAAGTGCATTTAATGGAAGCTGTGTAAAACTGCAAAAAACAACAGTAGAAAATATACATTAACTTACCAGACACTTAGATGAGCATAAACCTCTTCTGATACGACATTCTCAAGTATATAGATTGTCGTGATTCTGTCCTCGTGTCCTTGAATTTCTCTAGTCTTGAGGCAGGATCATGACAGACCCATGTTTTGTTGGTTTGTGTCTATGTCTCAGTCTGTCATGTCCCGTGTTTGATGTCATGTCCCGTGTTTGAAGGGGGGGGGGGGGTTCTGTCGTGATTCTGTTTTGTTGGTTTGTGTCTATGTCTCAGTCTGTCATGTCCCGTGTTTGAAGGGGGGGGGGGGGGGGGGGTTCTGTCGTGATTCTGCCCTCGTGTCCTTGATTTTCTCTAGTCTTGAGGCAGGATCATGACAGACCCATCTTTTGTGTGCAAGCACATGGCCTTTTGTTTGGGCTGTGTGCTTGTGTTATCTCGTCACTTAACCCCACCCCCTTGTTCTCCTTGTTAGTCATCATTGTTTTATTAGTATCACCTGTTGTCCTTATCATTTTCTCCCCTATTTAATCCCCTTGTGTTCGCTGTCTTGTGTGGGTTCATTTTTATAATCACCCCTGTGAGTATCCTGTTAAGAGTTTTGTCAAAGAGCTGTTTAGTCTTGTATCTGCTGTGAGTTTAGTCTAGTTAACTGGACAAGAACACGAGGGCAGAATCACAACATAGATAGCATAGAATACATAACAATAGCATAGACATCAGCATAGACAACATTACAATATTATTTCATACCACAACAGCTTGCATTCCTTTTAGTATGCAAATGTTTACACAAATTTTAAATTAAACCAAGGGATTCTTAAATACCCAAATTACAATGCAAATCCAACAAGCATGTAAAATGTGCTTGGTAGTCCTATCTGTATGCACATCTAACATCTTCAAACACATCACCATGATATATGATAACACGAAAGAACATTCATAACATTATTGATTAAGCCTTAACCCTTGAAGACAATGCCTTTTCAAGAGTAAAGTATGGATGGTGATGGATATCAAATGTGTGCTCTCTCAAATGCCTCACAACAAAATGGCTTAACAGCACATGCTCTACTAAAGGGCATATTACCTCTAGGGTTCGCTAAATTGCAAACTGGAGCAGGGAACAGCATCATGTCACTAACAACATGGGTTCGATTCCCAGAGAATGCATGAACTGATCAAATATAAAGTATACTGTAAGTCACTTTAGATAAAAGTATCTGCCTTTAATCCTGTATGTTCCAGCAGATTTATATCTTAATACACTGAGAAAGTATCAGTTCCATCAAAGGTTACACTCTACACTTTCTTTCAAAAACTGTATGGACCAGTATTATATGCAGATTGTTAAAATAGTACCTTTTAAAAACTGAAGGATTACAAATTTAAGAATCTATTTCAGATATGCTTCCTTACATAACATCACGGTGAAGAATACTGATTTTAGCATTTGAGGTTTTAATTTAGATTCCAATATAAACTGAGAAAGTTTAGCAGCGGTTATGATTATATCAAGAGATTCCTGCCAGTCCTGTTCTCTAAATGAGTCAATTGCTGAGACTCTCACCCTCACCCTTTGTCTTTATGCATTTCCTGACCATTAAGCTCAATGTAGCTGTGCTTTTGTCTCTGTGATCATATGAAGGTATGGGTGATATGTCAGGCTGATTGGATTATTTGAATGATAGTGTTATGCTGATTGGGTCTGTTTCTCTTGAGCAAGTCAGATAACCTGCCAAACTGGTTTTCACTTGATATAATCAAATCATCCCTATGCTTTGTTTTGATTTGTCTCCACCTCCAAAAGTCCCTCCTCCTAAAATGCCTATAAGATACCATGTAAATTTAAGTTAGTTAAGTTAGTTAGATTGTTGGACGAACTGCAGCAACGCTCAATAAAGAATAACTTCTGTTTGAACGATATCCCAACATCTCCTGGTCTTGCTTCGATGAAGGAAAAGAGATTTCCAACAAAACTTAATGTAATTTGTACAATAATTAAAACTTAGAGAATAAAATGCAGAAATTGTTAATAGAAAGAAAGGGTTTGGTAAGTTCTGATGTTTAAACATTTGGAATGCATTTCTTGATATGAAGTATGTGAAGTCATGATACATTTGCAATGTACTGTTTGTATTCACTCCTTACTCCTAATGTTTGATCATCTCTTATTAGAATCCAGCAGAGAGGATCTGTGTGAGCAGTCATGAACGAGAGTCTGTTTGTGCTGCTGCTGTCAGGTTGGTGTGGTCATGTGTAATCTGAATTTATGATGATGTGTACACATATAGATGGTTTAACATGTTGATTTTAACAGGGCTCTTCTGGAGCAGTTCTGCTCTTTCTCGTCAGTACCACTATATAAATGTGAGAATGTCGTGGCCAGAGGCTCAGAGTTACTGCAGAGCGAAGTACACTGACCTGGCTACTGTAGACACCATGGGTGATGTGAACAGACTGGTGAATATAGTGGATGCTGGATACAGTGGATCAGTGTGGATTGGACTGAAGAGAGGGACACAGAAACGCTGGGCTTGGTCTAATGGAGAAAACAAATCTTCTCAGTACTTTAACTGGGCTTCAGGAGAACCAAGTGAGAATTCAGTTTGTATAGCTAATCGTGCCGGGTTCTGGTATGATGATGGATGTAGCTCTGGCCGATATTTTACTTGCTACAAGGGTGAGTTCCCCGTTCTTTTAAATTTATTATTGAGCAGTTTAACTGGGAAAGGAGAGCTATGAACTTATTCTTTTTTCTCAATAGAAAATAATGGATACATCTTCGTACAGAGCGCTAAAAGTTGGAGTAATGCTCAGAGCTACTGCAGACAGTATTACACAGATCTGCCCACTATCCACAACTCTGAGGAAAATAAACAGATAACTAAGATTCTTTTACCTGGATATTACATCTGGTTTGGGCTGTTCCAGGACTCTTGGGAATGGTCTGACAAATGGAGCCGCTTCTTTAGAAACTGGGCAGCAGGACAACCTTCCCAGAGTTCAGGATCTGGTGACTGTGTTGGCATGTCAAGAACCAATTCTGGGAAATGGGCTCATGAAAGCTGTGATCTTAAGTATCCTTTTATCTGCCATGGATGTGAGCATCTAATAAATTAGATCATGTTAGACAGAATGACTATCATTTCATGTTATGAATAGAAATATTGTTAATTACTGTATTTAACAGTGAGAGTGTACAAGCACAACAATGCACTGATCACGATCAAAAAAATGTCAATCTAAAAACCTGACACTCACTTTTTTTCTTTTGAATAAATTATAGACTAACCTATACAGAAAGCAAGGAAGCTATGACTATTCCCAAACAACCCGATCTCATGAGAAAATTTAGCTATTTTCTGAGTTGGTGATTTTGTATGAATTCGTATCATTTATATTATTATGCAAAAAAGTGTGAAGGTGCATTTTGATAATCTATACAAATGAACACAACTTTTATACATTTTGAAAAGTAAATACAATCAGCTGAAGTCAAAAGCTAAGCGTAGGTTATAAACAAACTACACCACGGTCACATGAGTTCAACTTCACCATCACTAAGCTTCTGACAACTCTTTCAGTCTTTGTTTAAAAACATTTTCCCTGAAAGTTTGAGTTATAATATTTTGCAAGAGTGCACTTAACACAATAACAGAATAAACAGAATAAATATTAACAGAATAAACACAGTGAGGCTGTGAAAGCAACTAGTCATTAGAAGTTTTTACCTGTTAGACTGATGATGTTTAATGTCCCCGACAACTGTGGTCCCATTTAGCTATAGCCTTTTATAAGACGAGGAAATGCTTTAAAAGGCTACAGACTACAGAGGTTGTCTGGGACATTAAATGTCATCAGCTGAACAGGTAAACTCATACACTAGTTTTTATAGCCTTGTTGTGTTCATAGTCGCAGTCTTGATGGTGACGTTGAAGTGATGATACCGTGGAGTAGTTTGTATATAGCCTGCATTTAGCTTTTGACTTCTGCAGATTGTATTTGCTTAAAATTTAATAAAAGTTGTGTGTGAAGATTATTATGATTAACAAATATGTAAGAATCATGAGCTTCTATGAG
The DNA here is from genome assembly GCF_949319135.1 of Squalius cephalus. Classification (NCBI taxonomy): domain Eukaryota; kingdom Metazoa; phylum Chordata; class Actinopteri; order Cypriniformes; family Leuciscidae; genus Squalius; species Squalius cephalus. Next base: position 41,478,018 of record NC_137128.1, on the reverse strand, counting down.
TCACAGACCTTATTTTCTGCAATAAAAAAGCCAATGGAAAAATCATATTGGGTTTTTTGTCGAGTGAACCAGGGTGATGCTAACTTCCAGGTTGGCTTACAAAAATATATCAGTAATTCAGCACTCTACTGTCTGTCTATTTTCTGTGATTTTATTTTAAATCAGTCTATTCCTATTGTTTGATTTGATTTATATCTCAGCACTAGAAATCAAGAGTAGCCTTCGTGTATAATCATGAATATATAAAAAAGCCATTTGAATCATATACTAATGCATTGTACCATTTTTCTCAAGATACACTGTGATATTCCCACATACTTTCAAAATTAAAAATGCAATAAGTATTAACTGTCCATAATTTGATTCCAAAATACAGCGTTTGTGTAAGCACAACAGTAAAGTTGTGGTTAAAGAATAGTTGATTTATTCTTCACACTGTGACTCCGGATAAACTATCTATGCAAGAACTTGAAGGCACCTCAGGACAACTTGAGCGAACAGCTACCCAGCTACGCTTAGAAGAGATTTGTTGCAAGAGAGTTATTGCATGTTGCAAGAGTTATTGCAATCGCTTCTGTCACCTTTGCTCTTATAGAGAGTGACAATATTTGCATCCCTCATATCCTGTGGCACAGTGCCTTCTCTCCAACAGACACAAAGGCAAGGCTAGTTTATTTATATAGCACATTTCATACACAATGGTAATTCAAAGTGCTTTACATAGAAGAAATTAAAAGAAATAAGAATAATTAAAACAGTTTAGAAAATAAAATAAAATACAGTACAGTACAAACAGTCGCACAGTGCTCATTCAGTAAATGCACAGCTAAACAGGTGTGTTTTGTGTCTGGATTTGAATGTGACTACTGTAGGAGCACATCTGATCTCTTCTGGAAGCTGGTTCCAGCTGCGGCTGGCATAATAGCTAAAAGCGGACTCGCCATGCTTAGAGTGAACCCTTGGTATTTCTAGCTGATATGATCCTAGTGATCTGAGTGATCTGTTGGGTTTATGTTCAGTGAGCATATCTGCAATGTATTGAGGTCCTAGGCCATTGAATGATTTATATACCAGTAATACTTTAAAATCAATCCTAAATCTAACTGGGAGCCAGTGTAAAGACCTGAGGACTGGTGTGATGTGTTCATATGTTCTGGTTCTGCTCAGTGTTCTGTATGAGCTGCAACTGTCTTATGGTCTTTTTGGGAAGGCCAGTGAGGAGTCCATTACAATAATCCACCCTGCTGGTGATGAAAGCATGCACAAGTTTCTCTAAGTCTTGTCTGGAAACAAAGCATCGAATTCTTGCAATATTTTTGAGATTATAGTATGCTGATTTAGTTATTGCTTTCACATGACTACTGAAACTAATGTCTGACTCTAGTGACACACCAAGATTCCTGACTTGATTTTTAGTTGTTTGACCCCTAGAGTGAAGGTATGCGTTCACCTTGAGAACTTCATCTTTGTTTCCAAACGCAATGACTTCAGTTTTGTCTTTGTTTAACTGAAGAAAGTTTTGGCACATCCAACTGTTGACTTCATCAATGCATTGGCACAGGGAGTCAATGGGGCTGGTTCTTTGGTTCTTTCTCATTATTTGGCTCATTGGGAGCATATACAGGTTGAACAGGAGTGGCGCAAGAATCGAGCCTTGAGGGACTCCGCATGTCATGGATGTCCACTCAGACTTATGGTCTCCTATACTCACATAATAACCTCTCCCATCTACTGTAAGTATGACCTGAACCATTTTAGGACTATCCCAGAAAGCCCCACCCAGATTTCCAGCCTGTCAAGAAGTATGTTATGATCGACAGTGTCAAATGCAACACTGAGGTTGAGTAGTACCAGCACTGATAATTTGAATCAGTATTTAAGCGAATATCGTTTATTATCTTTATGAGCACTGTCTCTGTGCTGTGATGCAGTCTGAAACCAGATTGAAAATCGTCAAAGTATCCATTCGAGCTTAAGAATTTGTTCAGCTGATTGAAGACAACTTTTTCAATGATCTTGCCTATGAAAGGAAGATTTGAAATCGGCCTATAGTTGCTTAATATGGTCTTATCCAGATTACTCTTTTTCAGGAGGGGCTTGACAACTGCAGTTTTCAGGGAGTTTGGAAAACTCCCAGAGAGAAGTGAGGCATTTACCACTTCTAGAAGATCTGCTTCTAAACTGTTTAACACACTTTTGAAAAAAGATGTGGGAAGTGTGTCAAGAGCGCAGGTTGATGTTTTAAAGTGCTGTACGGTTTCTTCCAAAATTTTACCATCAATTTCTTTGAAATCAGACATAGTAACTTTCTCAGGTGGTTTGATCTGTCTGACCCCAGGGCAACTCAAGGATGTGCTGATCACCTTTCTGATATTATTGATTTTCTCAGAGAAGAAAGAAGCAAACTCACTGCACTTGCTGTCTGAGAGCATTTCACTAGGAATCTGGCTTGGGGGGTTTGTCAGTCTCTCTACAGTAACAAAAAGAGTTTGTGTGTTGTTTAAATTGCAGTTTATAATATTTGAGAAGAATGTCTGTCTAGCTTTGCCTAGTTCCATATTGAAAGCATGCAGGCTGTCTTTGTAGATGTTATAATGGACTACAAGTTTTGTCTTCCGCCACATGCGCTCTGCTTTTCTGCATTGTCTTTTCATATTTTGCACTGCTGTTGAGTTTCTCAAAGGTGCTTTTTGTCTGCCACTCTTCTTCCTGACTTTCACAGGAGCAATGTCATCTATTACACTTTTAACTTTTGAGTTAAAAGAATCAAGGAGAAAATCAACAGAGTCAGCAGATATGCTTGGTGTTAAGGATATAGCCTTCATAAATAGTACACTAGTGTTCTCATTTAAGCATCTCTTCTTGACAGACACAGATCTAGCTTCAATGGCAGGAGAGATCAATATATCAAAGAAAATACAGAAATGATCAGACAGTGCTACACTGTTAATAACAATCGATGAAATGTTTAGACCCTTACTGATAAGTAAATCTAGAGTGTGTCCACGATTGTGTGTGGGTCCATGTACATGCTGAGTCAGATCAAAAGTTTTTAAAACAGTTTTGATTTCTTTTGCCATATTGGTTTCTGCATTATCTATGTGAATGTTAAAATCTCCAGCGATGGCAAAACAGTCAAACTCTGAGGTAATTGTTGATAACAGTTCTATAAAGTTCTCAGCAAAGGCTAGAGAGTATTTTGGAGGCCTGTAAATAATGATAAGTAAAATGAGTGGAGCACCTTTTAACACAATACCCAGACATTCGAAAGATGGGTAACTCCCAAATGATATTTGCTTACATTGATAGATATCTTTAAAAAGAGCAGCTATAGACACTCATAAAAGTAAAGTTAGGAGGGGATGTTTCATTGAGGATTGTTGCACTGCAGCTGTCTTCTAGCCAGGTTTCATTTAGAAGCATAAAATCCAGGTTGTTTGTGGTTAAGTCGTTGACTAGAAGTGATTTATTTTTAAGTGAGCGGATGTTTAAAAGTGCTAACTTAACAGTCTTACTTTTTGTCCCAGCAGCAATCTTAGTTTGACGTGTAATAGGCACCAGATTAGTTTGGTTTGCTGTATGGCTATTGAAGGCCTTAGACTTTCTATCTTTTAATAGAACAGCAATAGAGAAAGATACAGGCACACTGGGTTCCCGCTTGTTCTGTAAACATTTGAGAAAGTTACTGTTATCATAGCGGGGACCCAACACATATCACTGAGAGCTGGTATCAGTTGTTTTTGGTTCACCTCGAACAGATGGAGGAGGGTGTGTGCCCTGGCGTTGTGGCAGAGGCCGAAGAGCTCTCACAGGAGGGGGAGGGCGAGCTGGGCCTGCAGGCTTTGGTGGTTGCGGTGCCTGCCGTTTTTTGGTTGATATCTGAGGGCTTGCAGCAAAAGAGTGGGATAGTTTGGTTCCACCATACACCAGTTCTTCCATTTTCTGTGAGAAGTGGAGATGCTGGAGAGAGGGAAAAAGTGTCTGGTGAGAGGGGCTGTTGCTGCTCTGGTGTTATCGGAGGCTGTAATATGCTGTCCTGGCTTCCCTGGCTGTTTTTCAGGAAGTCGTCCGTGGGTGCTGAATCTTGGAGCAGTTCTAATATGTCTGTCTGTGGTGAGCTCTGTGGGCAGGGCTCAGCTGAGATTGTGTCCGTGAGCAGAGGTTGTTGTGGCGGAGTGGTGTTATCATTGTCCTTGTGTGATACTGTATGTCAACCGCATGTCCATTTTGCTGCTGAAGTGAAGTCCTGTGGTCATTCATACTGTGTCCAGGTGTGTGTGTGCCGTTCAGATTGAGTGGATTGGCACACACTGCAGAAGGATGACTGAGGGAGAAGTAGATATTTTCCTTTAGCACTCTTGAACCTTTGAAAATTTGTTTGGGTGATGGCCATCCCGATGAAACAGTTGTCTCTGACTCCAGAAAAGGTTGAAGTTGTCAATGAAGTTCACTCCTTTTATATTGCAGGTTTTTTGCAGCCATGTATTAAGCCCAAGCAACTGTGAAAACCTGTTTGTTCCTCTTGCTGTGAGTGGTCCACTGATGAATGTTTGAACTTTCAGTCTTTTAAGTGTTTCAAAAAGTTCATTGAAATCCTTCTTAAGGAGTTCTGACTGCTCTTTATGAATTTCATTCTTCCCCACATGAATGATGAGTCGATTTGCAGTCTTATTTTTCATCAGAATGTTCTGAAGTTCCCTGTTTATATCAGAAGTTGTTGCTTGTGGAAGGCAGCACGTAGTTGTATCCCTGCTGCTAATGTTTCTTATTATGAAGTCCCCCACTATCAGAGTCCTGGGCTCGGCTGCGCTCTGAGCTGAGTGGCTTATGGCTGATTCAGTCTGTGTTCGATCACATTCATCAAGTTTGGGGATTCCTCATTTACATTCATTAGTAATTCAAATCTGTTCTCAAGATGTATAGGCAGTAGTAGGAGACCAGTGTTTGCAATCCTTGTCAGAGCTGTATCTGGGGTAGAGGATGCTACTGTGGCAATATGTGATGCACGCGACAATCCGATGTCTCGAGTGCCTTTGGGTCTCGCTCCCTGTTTGTGTCATCGATTTGTAAGTCGATCGGCTTGTTTCTCTACCTGTCGAGGAGCACTAGTTTCATAACTTTGTTTCAAGAACTGCAATCCTTTGTAAAAGTCTGTGGCAGTTAGTGCAGCAACTAGATTCTTGAACCAGAATAGGCATTTTCTCTCTTATCCTTATGAATGCAGGCAGTTGTGTTTTCCTTTCCCCGGAATGTAAGCAGGTCGGGTAAAAGAATTCTGCATTTTTGTAGTAATCCAAACTTTGTCTTTTGAGCACTGTGCTGATTTGCTGAAGTTAAAATTAGGTGATAAAAGGAGATAAAATATAAAAATATAGAAGATAAAATATAAAGCGATAGAGCAAAGCGCAGAGCAGTAAGCAAGAGCGTCCGAACAGTAGCTGAGCAGGAAGTCATAGCAAGACAAAGAATTTCATGCACCGTTTCCTTACAGCACTTCAGGATTTAAGCAGGATTACAATCCTTTGCCGGGTGCCTTACAGGGGCAAGGACATCCAGTGCTGCATTCAATTCCTCTAGGGTAGGTTCCATATTCAGCTTATCCAGCACAGGCAGGCACTCAATAGCATCCAGGGCTTCCTCAGAGACCATGTTTTCCCTGACATATAACTCTAGTGCTCCACCCATCACTCCATCTGCTTCTTGTATTTTCTTCCCTGTGACAGACTTCAGGTGTGCACTCTTCTTTTGTGTAGGACCCAATGCCTGCTTGATGTCGTCATACATCCTCTTGATGTTTCCAGAATCTGTGGCAGACTGTATCTGGGAGCAAAGATGTAGCCAAAAATCATTGGCAGATGGCCAAGCCACCTACTGAATCTTACTTCTACTGGCCTGAAGAGCCTGCAAGTTTTGTTGACTGGGCCAAGTCTTATAAACGGCCAGTGCATGTCTCTTTGCTTCAGTGACTGACCCTGTCACCTTGGCATTGTCTTCAAACTAATCTGCAGACATTTTTGTCTTCTTGCCAAAAATGGAAATGGCAGTACTTTGGCAGTACTAACTCTTCCATTCTGTCACGGTCGGGTGTCTGGATTTGTTTTCTTTTTGTTTCCTTGTGCCTGTGGTTATTGACCCATTTACTAAGGTTATTATCACCTTAAAAACCCATGCACCCAGTGGGGTTACCAGACCGTGGCAAGGTAGCAACCAACTGGCTTGGGGCGGTCCAGCTTGAGGCAGGTGTTAGCTACCCAAATGAGACACAATGGTCTCTCCCACCATCGGAAGCAATCCCTGGCGTTTCACTTTACGCCAATCAAGCAGGAGACTTATAACCGGTAGACTGTTGCTTCCCTGCATAGTGAAGCTGGAGTGGCCTCTCTAGTGCGTGAAGCCCGGCTAAAAATGTTATGGAAAACAAGGTGTTACCCATGCATCAGGTCAGAAAGATCCAAGGAAGGGGCAAAAGCTGATACAACTTGGATTTGATGCCGTCGCAGGAGTTGCCAGAGCTGCCTTTAGGACTCCAACTCTGGATATATTCTCAGGGTTGACCCCTGAAGCCTTACCCATGGCTAGGTATAGCCACGAGGCAGCAGAGGTGTCTCACCTTCACCTCTTCTCATGTCAGTGGAAACGGTTCCGCCGGGTTTAGATGCTAAACCACATATGAAGACCATGAGCTGGACTTGGTTGTCAGAGGCTAATTGAGCCTTTTGAGGAGCAACCTTTGGAACATTCTTAGTCTCCATGGATTTCATCTCTAATTTGTATGAATTTGTACAATCACATTCGTAAGTTTTCAGACTATCTGCTTACTCCTCAGTGACGGGGTATGTTTAGGGTTGGATCTTCATGCTTAGTTTTTATTCTAATAATACGTTTTTGTACAATTCACATCATACAAATTCATATGAAATCACCACCTCAGAACATAATTATGTTCCCTGTGAGATCAGGTTGGATTAAAAATAATTATAAGGGACCGTTCGGTATTTATGGAAGGGGCCACCGGAGGAAAATAGGGGATGGTCATGTCTTTTTATTCTTTGTTGAGGGGAGGGTCATCCAACTTTTTTTAGTCTAGGGGGAGGGTCACCCAACTTTTATATTCATTAAAACAGTGGCTTGTTTGGTGCTATTTTTTTTCTTCCATTTAGCTCCATGTTGATCTCGCGTTATCAGCCCCCCTTCGATATCAGATGGGTCTGACCCAACAAAAATCCAGTTTGGCGCTGTTTGACAGTGCGCGCGCATTTCAGTTCGCGCTTAGAAAAAGTGCATCATGTCAGAACAGAATGCCAAAGAAATGTTTACCCGGCAAAGCTTTAAAGCACGAGCAAATAATGAACTTTTGTTAAGTGCACAGTGTCCTGTGAGTGTAACTCTACGGGCCCTATCTTGCACCCAGCGCAATTGACTTTGTACACCGACGCATGTGTCATTCCTATTTTGCACCCGCGCAAAGCGCGCTTTTCCCTCCACAGAAGCACGTCGCTAAACTAGGGAATGAACTTGCGCTCCCTGGGCGGTTCAGCGCAAAAAAAGGAGGCGTGTTCCGGCGCAAACGTTCCTTCATGCTATTTTGCAGGTTTAGAAAACAATTGCGCCACTATAACCAGGAAAAAATAGTTTAAAGTCAGTGGCGCGTTGCGCATGTTATTCATATGCTATTTTAAGGGCGCATGCTTGGCCATAATCAATGTAGCGTGTTCTCAACGTGCATACACTTTAATTCTCTCATCTACACACAGACGCAGCAGTTATCATTTTTGCAAATCATACATTATTACGATAGATAGATAGATAGATAGATAGATAGATAGATAGATAGATAGATAGACGCCAGTTTAACCGAAGTTAATTTGGGTGGGTTTCTCCATTTCAATGTAACTTATCTCTTTTACGACCGTGACGAGAGCGTTGCTCTCCTTGGCTGTGAACCGCTCCTGGCGCGCGTCTGGCAAATCCGCCGTTATGATAGGAATCCGCTTTAGAACAAGCGCGCCTGCTCTTAAAGGGAATGTGAGATGACGCTCTGATTGGTTTATTTCACGTTACGGCCAAACCACACCTATGAATAATGAAGCTACTTCAGACCAACCCATTTTAGATTTTCGCCTGGCGCAAGAGTCATTTATCCCGCCGGGAAAATAGCAACAGCGCCGAGACCCGCCCACAAAGTTACTTGCGCTTTGCGCTTGACACTTGCGTTTCAGATCGTTAAAATAGGGCCCTACCGCTGCATTAACATGTGATGTGAACGTACGTCGAGTTTAACAGTATTGGGACTGAGGCGCCAGATCTGCAGCTGATAGAATGTGCGCTGTAGGGCGATACTGCATATTTTAGTTTCCATTCTTATTTTGTTTCCACGATGTGTAAGATGTAGGGCTACCACATCTTTAAATTACTATTAGTATTATTTAAGTTAACATAAAATACATAGACCTACACCACAAAACTAGTTTAGGATAAATTCGTTAAAATTGGGCGATTCCAGTGTTACGGACGTGATTTGCAGTCAAAACTTAAAATAAAAATTCTCAGAAAATGCATTTAATACCAATATTTTGAAACGTCTGAAAGGAGTCAAGACATTAGAAAAATATCAGTCTACACATGCGTTTTATATTTAATATGAGGGAAATACACATGTGGCAAAATATTTTTTAGTAATTCTATAAATTACACTGTGCAAACCAATATATACCCACCGGATGAATAAAGATCGGCCTCCACAGAACATAAAACATTATATTATTTTTATTTTATTTTTCGTGTTCGCATTTATGTAAAAAAAAAAAAAAAACAATGTTACGGACGTGACAGTTCTCCATTACGGGCATGACTGCTCTGAAGCGACTTTAAAAATTTCACAGAGAGACCTCAAACAGAAAGCAAAAAAGCCTTTCTTTAAAGTGAATTTCGTTTTTTTATTAATTTTATCTTAATTTTAATCAATGTTTCATCTGGATTTAATAAATAAGAAGTAGTCTAAATATAGTAGAAAATAGATAATCATGACACGGAGGCGCGGGCGAGTGAACTGGACTCTTCCCAGCAAACATTTGGACGTTTAATGACCGTTGAAAAGACGTCCGTCCGAGACGTCCCGTCATGGTTGAAAAATAGTTCCAAAATGGAAGTTGAACCGACGTCTTTTCTGGCCGTGAATTCCACGTCTTTTCTGGCCGTGAATTCCACGTCTCTTCTGGCCGTGAATTCCACGTCTCTTCTGCGCGTCCCTGGACGTCTAAATGCGTCGTCATATGTGTTTAAATGTGTTGCAGCATAATTTAAGTGTATAAGCCTGCATATAAAATAATCACACACCTATTGTGTAACATTGTGAAAGGCAATCAAGTCTTGAGGTTTACACATCTTGACAAAGGTTCTAAAAAGGTCCAAAATTGGTCCAGTCAGACCTGAACGTCAATAAAACGTTTTAATCATGTGTACATCAAAAACAATAACACATTATTTGTGGACATAAGCAAAAAAGAAGTATGTTCTGATTAAGCACAACATTTTATTGATCTTGAACAGCCAAAATTTCTCTTTATTTTTTTCAATGTTTAACATTTCGTGAGCTTAGAATTATAAGGTTCTATCTCCACTTTTGGTCGAAATTGAGTTTTTGACAGTCTGATTCATTAGGTGTTTATTAATGCCTGTGTGGTGTTATTTTTGTAAAAAAATATATTTTGTTAGTAGTTATTAATAAAATAAAAGGTTCCATCTCACAAAACATAAACCGAGTTTAAAAACTTTGATCCTCAATAAACTACAATAAACGGAGATAGAACCTTATAATTCTAAGCTCTCGATTTGTTAACCAAACTAAATACCAATAGCAAAATACTGAATTATTATATAAAGATAGTTCACCCAAAAATGAAAATTATGTAATTTACTCACCAAATTCCAAACCTGTATGAGTTTCTTTCTTCTGCTGAACACAAAAGAAGATATTTTGAAGAATGTTTGTAACCAAGCAAATAGAGCATCCACTGACTACCATTATTGGAGAAAAAATGATTACTAATGGGAAGCGACATCTGCTTGGTTACCAGGGACGTCGTTAGGCCTATTTTAGGGGGGCTGAAGCTACCCCAAAATGTTCCTAAGCCCCCCTAAATGATAATAAGAACAACAATAACAATTCGATTTATCAATAACCGTATCCTCATTCATATTTAGACGTAACAAATGATATATATCCAGCTACAAAAAATAGCCGAAAAGTCGGAAGTTGGACCTGCCAACTCTTACGCATTCACCGTGAGACACACGCAATTGACACTTTTCACACGCTCTCACGCCACACATCCATTTTCTCAAGCACAGAAAAATCGCGAAGCAAAGAGGACGCGGAGACCGACAGACTAGACAGAGCAGGTTACTTATGATATAAATCTCAACTCTCAGATTCTGTAAATTTTATTACGAATTTCAAACAATAAATACAGTTTTGGCGCTTGTAAATGTGATGTGACAGATCCCTAGCGCACGTGAACCGATCATCTCTAGGCTAGCTAATAGTAAAAAAAACACGAACACTGTTGAAAGATACAGCAGTAGGCTACAACTTACCGAAATGTATATTCCTCATACATAATATCGATCAATCAGTGTTTTTTATCAGTGTGAAGAGGTCAATAACATAGCTGGAGAACAATTCTGTCACATTTACCTCAGGAAAGCCATTTAATGAACATAATATAGGCTATAGCATGTAGTTGGCAAGAAAAAAAGAGCTATAGAGAGTATTTTGCTAAATATGTGTTCTATATTACATATTTATTATATTTTTACTTATATCATTAAATAAAGTTGTTTTTATTATAATAAAAAAACGCATTATATTTAATTTTTTTTATTAATTTTTAACCTTAAATAATACTACCAGCTGATATAGGGCTGTCTGTATGTTTACAGAATTGGATGAGTTTTTATCTTGAGAAAAATGTATGCCTATCTTGAGTAGGCCTACCTAATATTTATCCAAATGAGTCAATATTAAATCAAATTACAATAATTGAATTGAATTGAAATAATACAAAAGCGTAGCTTACCAGAAATTGTGCATGCACCATAAAATTTACGTATTATTTTACACTTATGCTATAAAGCCTGAAATGGGCACTTTTTGTGACAGCAACCCTATCATTTTTGATCAAAGATATGGCTTAAATTCAGAATTTGAACTAAAATCAGTATTCTTAAAAAAAATTACGGGGTTGTGACGGGGTTGAGACTAGGGTAACAGGGTTGAAGATGGTAACGGGGTTGAAGAGACAAATACAGCTAAACATATCCAGTTGTTTTTTACTCAAATTCACTGTAAGATTTTCTATAAACGCAAGTCACAAATACCCTGGGGGCTAAGCCCCCCCTGTCTTCCAATCGTAGTGACGTCCCTGTTGGTTACAAACATTCTTCTAAATATCTTTGTGTTTAGCATAGAAAGGTATACAGGTTTGAAACATGAGGTTGAGTAAATTATGACAATTTTCATTTTTGGGTGAACTATCCTTTAAACACATTGTTTGGCTCATTTTTTGTATCCACCACCCCCAGCTCTTCCTGGAGCGTGTTTCAGGTGTTCTGCCATTGCTGCATCAATTTCAGTGTCTGTAGCATGTGGGCTCCACCTCTTCACAGCATCTAAGGGAAGAGAATATATTTCTTTTTAAAATAAATGAAAATTAAAAATTTGAGGTAAATGACATGCACTTATTTTCAAAATATTTGTATGGTCTTCAGCTCAATTCAAAACAGCATTTGTCCCCTGCCTCTTCAATACCACTGTGGTGCCCTTGAGAAAGACCCTTAACTAGGAGTGTAACAGTGAGAAAGTGAACAGGACATTTCTGATAAAGACAGGTGGGCTGTGATGTCCCCTGAATAGACATGTTTAGCAATTCTAAAATTACAAAATATTTTTAAAGCAGTTACTGAAAACATACATGTTCAAATCCAGCTAATTTCATTCTACTTCAGATAATTTACTTTCTGTAAGAAACTCTCAAAAGGCTATATTAATAATTTACAGTAATAACTTTGACTGTATCATTAAACATACTTTATACTATGGTATACCGTTGTATAAGTTCAAATTAACTTTTAGCCTACTAGCTAATTTTAGCCAAACTCAGTTAGCCAATTTCAGTTGACAATGTGGGCATCATTTCTTTCGGTTCATTCATGTCAAACAAGTAAAACTCAAGCACGTGAATCGAATAATACAAAATGTACGTACCCAACAGTAGATTTCTAATAATATGGGCCTCAATTCCTCCTCTCTCCGTGGTTGTTCAAACTTCAGTGTTCCGGAGTGAGTCTATGGGGAAAACGCGTTAACATCTCGTGAGATAATCTAACCTATCGCGGGATTTGATAATGTCGGGAGATCTTTTGTTACATCTTGGCAGCACAGTTTTGGCAATTACATCCAACTCAGACATAAATGGTGACCAGATATATTTCTGTTTTACATGTATATGCATACATTCCATTAAAAAAAAAAACACAAAAAAACCACACAACGTATCAGGTAGGCTACAGGTTGAAATAATGACTTGAATGCAGAGGCTTTGCATTCACTTAACCACACTAGGAACTGTGTGATTATAATTTATTTAAACAAGATAAAGTAAATATATTTACTTTGTATACAATTCGTGTATTTCATAAAGATAATTCCTGTTTTTTTTCTGTCTTGCTTGACTAGACGTGTAAAAGACATCAGTGGACGTCTATTCACAGCCTTGACGTGTAAAGGACGTCAGTGGACGTCTTCACAACCTCTTAAAAACTACTTGGGCAATTAAATTAATTTTTGCTGAATTAACCATGCAAGGATTAAGCACAGCTTTTGCATATTTCACAAGGATTCCATGATGGAGGGTCATGATGGACTATAAATGCACGTGTAAAAGACGTCGCCAGGTGACGTCCTCTCACCCGATACACTATATTGAACTACACGTAGCTAAAAGTCAAAATAACAATTATACATGCAACCCCAGAGAACTGTAGACATGTACAAATGTATCTGAATGCATTTTTAGGAAATGTTCTGTGTTACATATTTTTACCGATTTATGCCGTCATACCGCGACTATTTTTGGCCAGGGACACGACGTTGCCGTCGGACCAATGTTTGCTGGGTTGTCTCATAAATGAACCGAAACTCAGCGTAAGGTAGGCTATGCTACTTGCCTCACAGACCTGAGAAATATATAGAAAGCTTGAAATGTCTACTTTTAAACAGAACAATTCAAAACTAAAGAAAACAGACTGCTTTATGCTTATGAAATGTGCATTTCTCTCTGGCGCGTTCTGAGAAGATCGCGACGCATCGTCAACTTCATCTTTGCAGTAGACACAGAAAACACTTGTTTATTAATAAACAATTCAAATGTCTCCTAGCTATATTTGACATATTAATAATCATTACTTTTGCCAGTTCTTTGTGACAGCTTTTAGATGCTTTATTCGCAACGCCACCCAAATGTTGAACGAGTGGAGTCACACCGCATCAGCACCGAAAACATGATTTTTTTTCAAATCTAAAATCAAAAATCGTGATACGAACCGGTTTGGTCTATCGTTACAGCCCTAGTAAGATGAGAAAGCAAGAGTTTATGGTTTAAAAAACAAACAAACAATGGCTATCTGAACATCTTTGCCAAGCGCAAACCAGTACAGAATTAGGCTAATCAATAAATTATCGGGGAGGGTCATGCCTTTTTTCACAATCATTTTGGAGGGTCATAGAAAAATTTATTGCTGGCGAAGGGAGGGTCATGTCTTTTTTGACAACAGATCTCAAAACTCCTCCGGTGGCCCCTTAAATAAATAACGAACAGTCCCTAATTTTGGATCAATATGTCTCCCAAATGTGTCAGTTCAGTTCTGAATATTTTTAGGCCATCTTTATTATTAGACTAGTAATATTCAGTCTATTACAAATTTAATTTGTTCAGTTTCAGCTTATAATTTGCTCCCAAAAATATGTGTTTTAGAGCAGTATGCTTTTTAAAAATGATTGTATCTTCAAATATCTATTATCTTTACAATCCTGTCATTTCCCTCCTATAGGGCGCAAGTACCAGTACCAGTTTATAAATGAAAGCATGACATGGCAAGATGCTCAGAGTTACTGCAGAGCGAGATTCACTGATCTGGCCACTGCTGACAACATGAGCGATGCGAGTTTGCTGCTAAATACAGTGGATGCTGGATACAGTGGTTCAGTATGGATAGGTCTCCACAATGGAACAGAGTATCGCTGGGTCTGGTCTTTGGGCCCACTGTCCCAGTACAGTAACTGGAATCAAGGAGAACCAAATGGTGATGGGGAGTGTGTGAGGAGTTTTATTGGAAAGTGGTACGATGAGAGCTGCAGCACCGTTCTCCCATTTGTGTGTTTCAATGGTGAGCCCTCAAATCTGGTCAATTTTTCCCCATACTTTAGCTGATCTTGGACTAAGGGCTGGTCTTTATCTGGTGTTTCTGAACAGATAGCACTGGTTTCATTATCAATGAGACTGCTATGACATGGAGAGATGCTCAGAGTTACTGCAGACAACACCACACTGATTTGGCGAGTATCAGCAGCGCAGAGCAGCAGAATCTGATCAGTGATCAAGCATCGCTCTGGATTGGTCTGTTCCTGGACTCTTGGGAATGGCCTGAGCGGTGGAATCTCAGTTTCAGAAACTGGGCAGAAGGTCAACCATCCCAGAGTTCAGGATCTGGTGACTGTGTCGGCGTGTCAACAACTGATTCTGGGAAATGGGCTCAGTACAGCTGTGATCTAAAGCATCCTTTTATCTGCCATGGAGGTGAGTTTCCACAGTTAACAGAATCAAATGATTCAAACGAGATTTATAGATCATTCTTGAAATAGAAATTACAAACAACTGTCACTGATATATAGGGATGTAACGATTCACTCAACACACAATGCGATACGATATGATTCACGATACTGGTTTCACGATACGATATTCTCACAATTTTTTTTTAACAAAATGTGATTTAAGACAAATTGAACCAGAGTCCTTTTATTTCTCAGACAAAATGCTGCACATTTCTTTGTAAAATTGAAATGCATTTTATGCCAAATAATAACACTAAATTGACATTTTAAAATTTCAATGCTGTTTTCTTGTTTCAGCTCAGTCTGTCTGTTGCAGGCGGTGGATACTGGCACCTTCTTCACCCTCATCCTGCACAAAGTGTAATTTAGTTAAAACCCTCTGGGCTTCTTCGTTTAGGGGTCACACTTGGCTTCTTCTCGGTCTAAAAGGGACGAAGCCTTAAAATGTAACTTTTCTTTTTCAGGAAAACCAATGTAATATATTTTTGTTCAATAATATTTTTTGATTATTATTTAAAATTTTGAAAGGTTTCTATGGTACTATGCAATATTTATAAAATTTTTGAGCTATTTTCTCCATTAGAATTAATATTCATTATCATATTTTTCAAAAATATTGCCTTGATTAACACAAAGTTGATGTCATTTGAAAGCTTAGAGTCTGAACTTTACAGTGAATGTAGCCACTTTGAAAAAATCCTAAGTATTGCTGAGTTATTTGCTGATAAATAGAATTTATTTTTCTCATAATTGTCACGATCCCACACAAGAACAGAGGTAGATCCAATTTGCAGTAAGTTTTTATTGAGGGTAATCCGAATCAGTGGTCAAGTCCAGGCATGGGTCAAATTCCAATAGAGCAATCCAAAACACAAGACAAGAACAGGCAAGAAACAGAACACTGAAGTGGCGTGATAAATGCAAGGACTCCGTGACACACACTAAAACAGACAGGGTTATATACACAGGGAATAGACAATGATAATGGGGAAATGGCTGAGTGCAATGATCAGTGATAAGGAACAGCTGAGTGCAATGATAAGACAAGGATCGTGGGGAATGTAGTTCATAATGTGAATGACACCGTTGGGAAGGAGGAAATCTAGTGGACACCTGGAGAACACAAACCCGACACCGTAACAATAATCTATAAAATAATGTACTGCAATGTGTCAAAAACATCATACATCTCATGAATGCCCAAAATTAACATAATCTATTGCTTTTATGACAAGATATTCTTCATGGAGAAACAATTGCCCATGAGGGGGCGTCAAAGAGCCTACAAAAAGGCTATCTCTGTTCCAAATGCTGTAACTTTTGATTCCTTCATCCAAAATTTTTTTTTTATCCAGATGCAGCTAACATGTAGGGGGACTTCACCAAAAAAGAATTTTCCTCCTACCTTATTTCCTTCCTGAGTTATTCCATCACAAATAAGAAATATATGCAAAATCATAATAAAAATTAAATATATATTTTGTCTTTTATCAGCAGTTTCTCGGCAGGACAATGTCCAAATGTAATCTAATTTATATTTTCAAAAAACTTAAGTGTTCATTCAAACGATACCTATCTTTTGACTCTCCTTGCTATAGTTTTGGAGTTATGATTATATAGTTTTTATATCGTTTGGAGCAAAATTTGCTGTTGCAGTCTTACCAGTTCATTTCTCTGTGTGTGTGTGGGTGTGTGTTTGTGGGTGTGTGTTTGTGGGTGTGGGTGTGTGTGTGTGGGGGGGGGGGGGTGTCTTATTTGCATTTTCATGTTTTAGAGTGTCACCCCTTCATTGCTGTGCACTTTTTTTCTGCACAGTGGCTGATTTGTAGTTTGTACCACCAAAAGTTTCTCTGAGTTTTCGTATTTTTTCGCATTTCCCATTCATTTCCTATGGCGGTCATTTTAGGACGAGAAGAAGCCAAGTGTGACTATTTTTTTTACGACCCTTTAACATATCCGAATCATGTCCATGATTTTTTTTTTTTTTTTTTTGTGTTCACATAGCTAATACAACAAAAGTCACCAAGTGTCATCCCATTCCGATGAAGCAAAAAAAATGAAACAATTCAAAACATACAAGTTTTCAGTCATTTTAGCCCGAAGAAGCCCAGAGGGTTAAAATGTAAAATAATTTACAGGGGTTTCACACTGTGATAAAGGCAAGATTTTAATATTATTTCTTATCATTTGTATCATTACACTTGCAAAAGTTAGAAAAACAGAACACATTGAATAATAATTCAGTGTCAACAACTACGCTCTTGCCATGTTTGTTGCTGTTTGACGGTGCGTGCACACTGGCGCGGCGCAGAGCAAGCTTTTTCAATTAATTCAAGGAAGTTGAGCTTCACGCTCACGCGTACTCACAAACTCAACTTCCATTGGAATGAACATAAAACGCTCGTTCTGCCCGGCACCGGTGTGCATGCATTGTCCGTAAAGCTAGCTACAACTTACTTGCTGCTAGCGTGCCTGTAAAGCGAGTTCACAGTATAGTAAACGCCCCTACTGATTAAAATGTGTATCGCGATTCGTTAAACATCTCAACCGACTAGCTTGAATCGTGACATTTTATTATCGATTAATTTCAACCGCCTCGGAGTGAATCGATACATCCCTATTGATATATCTTCTGTGTTGATGATGACGAACTTTTAATTTCTCTAGATGACACATTAATTAAAAAGCAGATCGTCAGACTGAAATTCTCCTGTAATGGAGAATGCACATTGAATGATCCTTCACTACAGACTGCTATTCTGAATCAGGTTTGTATCTGCCTTAAAAATTGTGTTCAGTTTCAGTGTTAAACTTTGGATGCATACCATGACAGCCGCCCACAAAATCCAATACCATTGTGCTTGTGAGTTTTGAGCAGGCAAGCAACTCTCGTATCACATGGTTGCTGTTATTAGGTTTGGACTTTTTTTATTATTATTTTGCTGTTATTATTATTTTCCAGATCAGTGAAAAGCTGAAGAGCTTGGGGCTGGAAAGTGACAGCAAAATAAACTGGAGAAAAGGTGAAGGTGAAGATGAAGATGTGTTTCATCGGAAGATCACTCGTACAGCGAGTTCTAGTGATAAATGTCATGAAAAGTAATCTATTATTTACATCTTTATATCAAAATTCAAAACAGCCTTGAAGAATATAAAGGGAGTTTTATTTTTAGTTAAAGTAGATTGTTTTGTAGAAGTAGATTGTGAAGTAGTTACTATAATAATTATCTATATTATTTAAACACAATGAAGTGTCATTTTATGTAAAATATAACCTACCATTTACTATATAGCTTCTAGTGTCTTGTTTCTAGAGTACATGCAGAAATAAAGAGTGAAAGTATGATGATTTCTTTCTCGTAATGAATCTGAAGGAAATTTGATTGGCAGAAATCAATGAGCATATTAGGCTATTTCCATTTTCAGGTGATGCCTAGATAGTTTTAAATTTAAATTTATATATATTTTTGAGGTTTTCTTTTGAAATTGGTGACACATTTAAGTAACTTTAATATACTTTAATAATGTGTTTAAAATCAAATTCACTTTGTAAAACTAAAGATTAGAAACTCAGCTATTATTAGGCTAATTCATCGACACTGGGGGAATAAGTTTCTCTCTCTCTCTTTCTCTCTGCATTCTGAGATACATGAATGATTAATAATAGATATAGCCTAGTAAGTATAGATATACTATAGTATATACTAAGTAGATATGATATATGTGTTCAAAATAAAATTTACTTTGTAAAACTAAAGATTGGGAATTCGACTTTTATTTTTTTATTAACATTGTATTAACTATTTAATGGAAATCTCTCTCTCTCTCTCTCTCTCTCTCTCTCTCTCTCTCTCTCTCTCTCTATATATATATATATATATATATATATGCATTCTGAAATAATAATAACATAAATGATAAATAGTAGCCTAGATTTATTCGCATGGTCATGACTTGCATTTGATACAATTGTGAAAATGACTTTAATATGCACATACACTGTTTTATGTTTTTTGATGTTGCAGGTTTTGTTGTTTATACTATTATTATTCTTACCCCATCATTAATATATTCTCAGCCATCTTAATTTTTTTGTTTTGTTAAGTTTTTTAAATCGGATGTACCCGGGTAGCCTATACTGGGTTAGGTTGTACCAACAGAACTCAGGTTAGGTGTTATTCATCCTTTCACCACCAGATGACCACAAATTACACCGTTTTGAGAACCGCAGAGAAATGAACTGTTTTAAAGCATCATGTTGCTCCCAAGCACTGAACATGTCTCCCTAATCAGAACACACCTGATTCAGTCCACAAGTTTGTAAACATGAATGGCCATATTGTAAAATATTGTATATTTTACACTATTCATTTATGACATTATTTTTCTGAATGTTGTTCTTTGTCAACAGCTCTATTAATAGTAATAAAATAATAGTTGTAATAATTGTGTATTATAGGTTTTATTTATTAATGCTCTAGTTTTAAAAGCAAACATTTTTGATAACATTCAATATTTTTGTTAAATCACCATTACAAGTAGCCTATACCAACGATAAAAAAAAAACGCTCTGTAAAAAAATATGGTCGTAATTTTAACTGTAAAAGACTATATCCTTTACTATATACAAGGACAACTGATATAACCTTACATTTTACACTAAAGAAAAGCACTCAAAAATACAGTCAAAAACAGTAATTATTGTGATTTATTATTACAATATAAAATAACTTATCTATTTAACTCTTTCTGTGATGGCAAAGCTCCATCTTCAGCCTCATTACTCTAGTCTGCAGTGTCATTGTCACGATTTCCTCTATGTTTTGTTATTTTGATACTCTATGTCTTGCTGTTTCTGTTTTTTTCCCTGTGATTCAGTTCCTGTTTGCATTTGTTTCCTAGTTACCCTTGTTTGTCACCATAGTAACTAATTACCCACACTTGTTCCTTGTTAGCCTCTTATTTGCCTGTGTATATATACCAGGGGCGTGCTGTCCTGCTCTGCATACCCAAGCCATTTGCTGACTCGCTAATTAATATTAAAGGTTCTGTCTGTAAGAATGACAGCTATTGGTCGAGATAGTCACTGCAGTCCAAATTCAAAATATCAGAGATCGTTGTTTCCTCCGCCCCCTCCTCAGACTCTATGCTCATGCAAGTTGCTGGTTTGAGGACACGCAACAGGAACGAGCGCAATTTGACAATGAAAGCCGAGGAGACTTACAAACTGTATGATAATGAGTTGATTTATCCGCACTTATATGCTCTTGTTCATAGAGATTTTTAGATGGATATCGAGGCTTTTTGGTTGTGTGGAATCTGCAATCTCTGACCCAGTTTGTTTGCTCATTTCCACGGCTGCAATAGGCTGTGTTTCCTGCAAAACTGGCATCCCGCGGTGTCGAAATACTATTGGGTGAACTGGCAGTGGGCGAGATCACACAGACCAAAACAAAAACCGACTGACAACACGGAACGTGTAAAATAATAAGTAGAATAACTGTCTGTAGAAGTGTTTTTCAGAGAAACGAGTATGTGAACTAAACATGTTTTCTAAATATCTGCAAACATATTATGGTATTTGTAATGAGACTGAGACTTAATCCATTGAGTGCAAGACAGTAATGCTTTAATCAAAACAATAACATCCCGTACAGCAGCTACTAGTCTGTGAACATTCATTATACAACAGCGCCCTCTTGTGTCCTGAATATCTTATATCATTACAGTATTTTTATGCTTTAGTAGAGTAAAAAATTACATACAGCACCTTTAACACTATAAATGACTATAAATTCCCTTGGTTTAGGTGTACCATAAAGCTTACATGATAAAATGTTGGTAATACGTATGTAATATCCCTCATTTATTTATTTGCCAAACAAAGGTAATTTCAAGTGCATTTTAAGTTGTGTTAAGCTGATTTATAATAGTCCTTTACGATTGTTGCTTGTCAGACTGTACAAACCTGATCATCGCTGTAAGTCATGTCACATATGTGACCCTGGATCACAAAACCAGTCTTATGTTGCACGGGTATAGTTGTGGCAATAGCCAACAAAACACTGTATGGGTCAAAATTATAGATTTTTCTTTTATGCCAAAAATCATTAGGATATTAAGTAAAGATCATGATCATATTTTGTAAATTTCCCACCTTAAATATATAAAACATTTTATTTTTGTGAATGGATGCAGCACAATCACATATTGAAATGTAGATCTTTAAAGGCGATTTTCTCAATATTTCGATTTTTCTGTACCCTCAGATTCCAGATTTTCAAATAGTTGTATCTCGGCCAAATATTGTCCTATCCTAACAAACCATACATCAATGGAAAGATTATGTATTCAGCTTTCAGATTATGTAAAAATCTAAATTTAAAAAAAAATTACACATAAGACTGGTTTTGTGGTCCAGGGTCACATATAGGATCTCAGTTGTCATTAATGTCAGACTGTACAGCAGTCAAGGCACGTTAATAACAGACATCATCAATCATGGACTTGTCCACCCATGGCAACAAACTGCCGGTCTGATGGGTAAGACTTAAACCCGTTTAATGCAGTCTCAGTGATACCAAACACAGATTCCATACGAATGAGTACAATGGAATGATTGATTGATATGATGATATCATTCTTATAATACATTTGAAGGAAATAGGGCAGGAAATATTCAGTAGCCTACATATTATTTTAAGATTATGTTTATATATGTACAATTTAAATATTAGAAATACACTGCCTTTCTTTTTAAAGTGATGAGTAATTAAGTACAATAACTTAAATAAACTATTTGTTTTTTTGCATATGCAAAGAGAGAGAAAATTTACATTGTAAATCTAAATGTTGGAAATTCTAACTCTATGAATTCAGCATGGTATTAGCATTTTCCTGTTGACTGTAGCCCTGTTCAGGCTAGCTATTATGCAAAGCTGTTCCTTTAAAATAAATTACCCTTTCATGGAAATGACTAAATATTCTGGAACAAAAATAAATGTTGAAAATTATGGAGGACAAAACCTGAAAAAAACATAAATAAATGCATAAATAAATATATAAAGATATAAATAAATCCACAAACTTCTTCATAGATAAATATATAAATAAATAAATGTGCAAATAAATACATAAATCCACATATTCCTGCATAAATAAATATATAAATAAATAAATGTGCCAGGAGAAAAATAATTAAATAAATGAAACCCAATGTAGGGGAAAATTAACAAAATGTTAAAGGAAATGCTAAACTGAAAGTTGTCTTTTGTCCTTCAAACCATTTATTCATTTTTGAATATAGCTCTGTATTTATTTATTGGCGCAACATGCTAATGAGAGGGTGTCAATCAAGCATCAGAAGGCAGTCTGTACGCCACCATTGGCTGATCTCTTGACTGAATAACTCTTGTAACTTTAATAAGGATGAATCAATGTTTAATTTATACAATGAAGACTATGCTTTGTTATTTTACATTCGATTACTTTATTTAATTTCTCTAACTGTAAAATACTTTTAAACCTACCAGAACATCCTGAAAAGCAAGAGTGTTTATTTCATTTGTATCTTTGTAGTGTATTGTATTTATTTGTGCTATTGCTTAAAGTTTGCCATTTACTTGTCTTTAATAATGCTTGGAACTTATATTAGTTAGTAGTTTTAGCTGTGGTATCGAAATTTGTGAAATTTCACTGGAATCTAACATTTTGGTGACATAACATTTATTTCATATCATTTACATGGGTCACAAACAACACAAACAATAAACAGAGCAATTCCGAGAGGGTCCTCGTGCCATCGGTGCTTGGGCCCTAAAAATAATATTTTATTAATTACTTTTTTGTGGTGGAGCAAGTGAAAATTATTATTTTGAGTCAAATCGAGAATCAAATCAAATTGAATTGGGACATCTGTATCGTTACCCAGCCCTAATGATGACAGAATTTACATTTTTGGATGAACAATCTCTTTAAATGCATAAAAAAAAAGAATTATCTAAATAACCTTTTTCAGAATGGAACGGTTCAATGGATGTTGGAGGTTCTTCTTCTATTGTCAAGAGTGTATTTGTATAAAATAAATATTTGAAAAAAATAGTTTTGACCTCTATTTGAGGTCCAACCCTCCCCACAAATCAGTTTCAGTTTTTCAGTATTCCTGGGTTGTTTTGATAGATAGGTTATGCAACAGCATTTCAATTTTCTCTGGAGGAGATAGTGAAAAAATACAGCCTCTAGGGGGAATAGTGCCTGGAAGCATATATGTAAACACTCAATTTACTGTGTTAAATAGTGCAGGGAGTACTGCACTCTCATTGGTATCTGGAAGCATACAGTATTTATCAAAACATCTAATAAACAAATATGCAAAGGGCAGGGGGGTTGTTTTGACTAAATGGGAATAGTGCCTGGAAGCAGATTAATGGAACAATCATAGGGATGATGAGGGGGTAACACGGTGGTGGCCCGGTGTTTGCTGAAGACCTCCTGATAAGGATGATATACAGGGGGCACTTGAGAGTAGGGGTTGCACTACTACTGATTTCTGCTAGTCGATTTCTTATCAAAACAATACTCGAGTTACTCGACTACTCGTGGTTCATGCTACTGTAAATGAAAAGACATGAAATAGCTAGATCATATCAATAAACATTTATTAATTCATAGCCTAATGCAACAATTACATAAGTAAACTCTCAAAACACATATCGCGTCTTTTTCGCGCTCAAGTTCGTTATTTCAAATGTAGGCGCGCAGCGAGCAGGTCATGTGACAAAAACCAATCAGCTTCGGCCTTTCCGTAACATCATCGAAAGCTCGGTCGAACAGCTGATCGCAGCTGTACAGGGCGGCTTTTTCCTTCTCATCTCCAGAAATATATCTAGTAGTAAAGCTAGTAGTCGATTGTTTCCGACAGCGTCGACTAGTGGTTGAAGTAGTCAATCTATCGACTACTCGACTAGTCTATTCAAGCCCTACTTGAGAGTGATCAAGGGGTTCTTGGGACTGTGAACAAGCATCTGGGGAACTCGAAAAAATGCATGTGGCATGACAGGTGGGTCCCCATCCAAGGATAGTGTTGGTGGACTAGATATGGGGGTTGTGCTGAAAAAGCCAGGGGTAGCCCAGGATTACAGGGAAAGCAGAAGATGGGATGAGATGGAAAGATATCTCCTCTTGATGTTGCAGAATGGAGAGATGTAGTAGGAGTGTTTTAAGAATGATTTCTCAATGGCCCAGAAGTCGCCCATCCAGGGCAGTAACAACCAGGAGAGACAAAAGGGACTCAAGAGGGAAGACTTAGCTTCTTGGCTAAGGAAATATCCATAAAATTTCCAGCCGCACCAGAATCCACCCAAGCCTGCAGAGAATGTCTTTCATTGCCCAGGAGAGTGTGACCAGAAGGATCAGGCCAGTGTCGGTTAGGAGAGAGATGTTAGGAGAGAGATTTGGGTAACTCCCATCACAGATCTCTCCTGTCTGCACAGGACGAAGCTTTTCCCAAAAGCTAGGGACAGGAGACTCTGAAATGTCCAGACTGGCCACAGTAAAGGCAGTGGCTCTCGTTCATGCACCTATCGCATTCAGCAGGTGACAACCTGGTACTTCCCAACTGCATGGGCTCTGGGGTTTCTTGGGAAGCTTGAGTTGTGAAGTGTACAGGGGCATGGGGATGGAAGACTAACGGGCCCATTCTCCTTCTCTAAGTCTATTGTCCAAGCGGATTCCCACCTCAATTAGAGTCTCGGGACTACCAACAGGATCTGTGGTAGCAAGCTCATCCTGGATGGCCTCTGAGTGACCATTCTGGAAACATACAATGAGGGCCTCTAGATCCCAGCCAGTAGCTGCTGCAACAGTACGGAAATGGATGGCTTGGTCTGCCATGCTGCGTTTACCTTGCTGGATGGACAACAGCCTCTTCGATGCCTCCTGACCTCGGAGAGGGTGATTGAGGACTCGTTTGAACTCTGCCACAAAAGCAGAGTAACTGGTACAGATGGGACTGTGGGCCTCCCAGATAGCTGTGGCCCAAGCCAGGGCTCTTCCAGAGAGGAGGGTGATAATATAGGCTATCTTAGCCCTGTCTGAAGGGAAGGATGATGGCTGTAACTCAAAAGTGAGAGCACACGGTGTCAGGAAGCCGTTGCAGGCACTGGGGTCTCCTGCAAATCGTTGAGGTGGAGGGAGCTGGGGTTTTACTCATTGGAATTACTCATGTCTTGTCACAAAAATCAGCATATAATATTCGGTTACATGTGCATGTGAACAAAGGCATTTAAAGAGATAATTCATCCAAAAATGAAAATTATGTCATCATTTACTCACCACAGGTTGTTCCAAACCAATATGATTTTCTTTTTTCTGCTGAACATAAATGAAGATGTTTTGAAGAATGTGGGAAAATGAACAGTTCGGCGGCACCATTGACTTCCAGAGTACTTTTTTTTCCTATTATGGAAGTCAGTGGTGCCCCAAAGCGTCCTGGTTACAAACTTTCTTCAAAATATCTTCCTTTGTGTTCAGCAGAACAAAGATATTTATACAGGTTTCTTTAATTCAGCAATTTTCTTCAGGTAAACAGGTAAATTTAAATGTTAATATAATTGTAATTTGTTGGGTTCAGATGGGTCAGATTCTGTTTCAGATGTTTTTATAATGACTCACTTTCTGTTCCAGGCTAATATGAAGGAAAGCTATGTATGTAAACACTCAATTTACTTTGTTAAATAGAGCAGGGAGTACTGCACTCTCATTGGTATCTGGAAGCATACAGTATTTTTCAAAACATAAACAAATATGCAAAGGGCAGAGGGGTTGTTTTGACTAAATGGCCTGGTCCACATTGCAGCTTATTCTGTTCTGGACAAGAACGGAGAAAAAAATGTAAAGTAACCAAAGATAGTTTATTTTGTTTTACTTGCCATTTATGGGCAGGTTTAACCTGAAATAACCAGTGCTGCGACATCACACTTGTACATATATGACCCTCCAGAGGTGACTTTAGCGTACGTCTCTGTGAAAAAAATATAAAGGATTTACAACAAAAAAAAGTTGAGGTAAGAAATTACAATTTTACGTTTGACCGTAATTTACGATCATGTTAATGCTGTAGAAAAAAAAAAAAAAAAACATTTTACTTTCCCGGATTTAACTTGTTCAGATAACTCAAATATCCAAGTTGTCACATAATACAACTTCATATTTCATGTTGACTTAAAATTTTACAAATGAACACAAAGTTAAATCAACAATTTTTACAGTTTAAAGGCAGCAATTGCCAAAAACACAGTAGGCTAAACTCTATAAACTTAATAGACAATATGTTTTGAGTATTTCCATTTGTTTCCAAATTGCTGTTGTCTCTTATGTTTACCATTGTAAATTAAAATGTTTCAAATGAAATAGGAATGGGGGGTTGGTGATGGAGAATGGCTTAAAAAATAGTTTGAACAAGTACATTTGATTTCCAGAGTATATGCATGCCCAAGATGTAAAATGTTTGTTTTCTCTTTACTAACATAACATACTAATATTTGAAATGAACTGTGTTGCAACACTTATTGGTCACCCCTGATCAACAATGTAAATTATAATAATAGTAATAATATTAATGATGATAATTTAAAGGGATAGTTCATCCAAAAATGAAAATTTTGTCATCATTTACTCGCCCTCATGTTGTTCCAAACCTGTATGAATTTCTTTATTCTGCTGAACACAAAAGAAGATATTTTGAAGAATGTTGGTAATCAAAAGTTGATGTATTGTATTTTTTCCTACTATGGAAGTCAATGGCTACTGTCAACTGTCTGGTTACCAACATTCTTTAAAATATCTTCTTTTGTGTTCAACAGAACTCAGTAACTCATACAGGTTTTGGACAACTTGAGGGTTAGCAAGTAATGACAAAATGAAATATTTTGGGTGAACTATTCTTTTAATGGCATAACTTATATTCTTTTTTATATGTTAGAATTTTGTGTTAAACAGTAGTGTCAAGATATCTTCAAGATTATGTTTTTTGCACATGTGGATTTTTTTGCGCATGATGGAAAGTTTTGTCCATCGACAAGATGCTACGTGCAAAAACATCTTCAATGAAATAGCCATTTAAATATGAAAATTACTTGTATCTTGTCATCACAAAAATTAGCATATATTTACATGGACATAGACAACTTACATTTACATGTAGATTTATTACTTTTATCCAAAGTGACTAACGAATGAGTAACATCACCAGCAAATTGTCATAAGAACCAACAATATTCAAGTACAGCTATATTCCTGTATCTCAAAAATGAGAGCATGTTACTAACAACATGGGTTCGATTCCCAGAGAATGCATGACCTGATCAAAAAAGTATACTGTAAGTTCCCTTTCAGTCGGTCACTTTCGACGCCACGTCAGAGTGATCCGACTGTATAGGAATCTCTCTAGAGAGCAAATCTACTTCGAGTGAAACTAAACGAGCCAATGCACATTGGCATACAATCATTTGCAGCAGCTGCTCTGCCACACAGCGCGGGTATATAATGAGCAGAAGGTGTGATTGCACTTCAGCTTTTTGCTTTGGAGCCGAGTGTTTCGAATGCTGATCTTACTAAGAGTGTTGACATTCAACGAGCAGCTCTTCAGGAGAACCTCTGGCTAAGGCTGGCTAAGGGTTACACGTGCATCCATCCAGTGGAACGTGCCGTTGCTAGGCAACTGCCCTAACTCCACCTGGCGGGGGGAGCTGTGTCTCCCTTCCCGGGCCTGTAAGCACTCGTTGGACTTAACCAGCAAGGCTTACCGGGCCTGTGGGAAAGCCGCCTCTGCCTTATACGCCATGGTGTTGTTGCAGGTCCATAAGGCCAAGGCACAGAAGGACCTGCACGAGGGTGGTAATAATCAGCGAGGCGAGATGATTAAATCCTCCTCTGCCCCCCTCGGGACCTTGCCCTGGTGTTTAGAGCACTTCAGGATGCTCTAGAGTTCGGGCCAGATGACGACCATGTGGTATTGAGACCCCGGCCTGGCTATGTGCCCAAGGTTCCTACCACTCCCTTCAGGGACCAGGTAGTGAACCTGCAAGCGCTGCCCCTGGAGGAGGCAGACCAATGCGACTGTACGTGGACAGAAGTCGAAGCCTCAGGACCTCAGACCAGCTCTTTGTCTGTTACGGAGGCCAGCAGAAGGGAAAGGCTGTCTCCATGCAGAGGTTGGCCCACTGGATAGTGGATGCCATCGCCTTGGCTTACCAAGCACAAGGTGGCCTCACTCTACGAGAGGCGTTGCATCCTCCTGGGCGTTGGCGCATGGCACCTTGCTAATAGATATCTGTAAAGCTGCAGGCTGGGCGACACCTAACACGTTCACTAGATTTTATAGCCTACATGTAGAGCCGGTCTCCTCCTGTGTTCTCACCCTAAAAGGGTAGAAGCACTGAGAGGCCCGGCTCTGACGACTTGCTGCGCCCTACTGTGCGCTTATTGCTCCAGAGTGAAAAACATGTTGAGTCGTCCACCACCCTCGGAGCCTATAACTTCCTATAGGCCTTTATCTGTTGAATCCTTAAGAACCAGGTCTAGGCTGGGTTCCATTTGTGCAACCCTGCAGGGATTGCATATTTGTATTCTTCCACAGCTGCTCCTAAACGGAAGCCCGTGTCTTTCTCTTGGGCTAAGTCACCCCAGTATTTCATATGCAGTACAACTTTCGGGTTAGTCCATATGTATATCTCCACATAACTCCTTCAGGGAAGAATGTGGCTTCAGCAATGTTCTCCTTCCTAAACGGTAAGGGCACGCTTTCCCAGTGTTATCCAATAGTCTCGCTGTATGGGTTACCATGGAACACCAGTGTCAGACATTCTCTGTGTTAGCCCTCTCCTATCATCCTTCCAGGCAAGAAGGGGCAGGAGGCTTACTCAGGGCACTAGAAGGGGGCAGCTGCTGTGGTGCTTTGGTGGGGATTCCTATACAGTCGGATCACTCCGACGTGGCATCAAACGTGACTGGCTGAAAGGGCAGCTTGGTTACATATGGTAACCCTCGTTCCCTGAAGGAGGTTACCATACGTAACCGAGATGTTACTTTGGATAAAAGTATCTGCCTTTAATCCTGTATGTTCCAGCAGATTCAATCTTACTAGACCGAGAAAGTACCAGTTCCATCAAAGGTTACACTCTACACTCTTTCAAAAACTGCATGGACCAGTTTTAGACTGCAGATTGTTTAAATAGTACCTTTTCAAAACTTAATGTAATGGGTACAATAGTTCAAAGTTGGAGAATAAAATGCAGAAATTGTTAAAAGAAAAAGTAATGAATACAAACCAAAGGGTTTGGTAAGTTCTAATGTTTAATTAAACATATTTGGGGTGCATTTCTTGACATGAAGTATGTGAAGTCGCGATAAATTTGCTGTCATGATAGAACAGACAGGAAACAGTTTGCAGGTGCTCAAAACGTTTAATATCTCAAATGGTCAGAAAACAGTTCAGGAACAAAGAAGGGCGGCGACTCAGGCTCGTGCAGGGACTTAAGATGGTCTGTGGTGCTCTGGTGCTGTGATGTGCAGAATCCCGATCCCGGTGAAGTGCGGTGTATCCAAAGACAAGGAACAGGACGGCAAGAAGACAAGGCAGGCGAAACACAGACACGGCAACTTCACAGGACGGCGACTTCACAGGAACACGGAACAGCAACACAGGACCTCAACAAACAATCCGACACTGGAACAGATAATGGTGTGAGTATATGTAGGCAATGGGAATGAACAGCAGCTGTGAACAGTGATTGAGATGATGATGATCAGCTGGAGCGCTGACAGACACGTGAGCGGGACAACGCCCACTCACACACACAACAACAATGACACGAGACAAGAAGGAAACAATGCATTCAACAACCGTGACAGTACCCCCTCCTCTAGGAACGCCTCACGGCGTTCCCAGACTCCCTTACCTGTCGATTGTAATCATCGATAAGAGAGTGATCCAGGATGTCACGAGCCGGAACCCAACTTCTCTCCTCCGGACCGTAACCTTCCCAGTCCACCAGGTACTGGAATCCGCGTCCCCTCCGCCTAGAGTCCATAATGCGACGGACCGAATAGGATGGTTCCCCATCTACGAGTCGCGGCGGTGGGGGAACCGGGACAGGCGGATTAATGCGGGAAAAAAAAACGGGTTTAATTTTGGACACATGGAATACCGGATGAATTCTCCTGTACACTGGAGGGAGGTTGAGGCGGACTGCCACCGGACTAACAATTTTGGTGACAGAAAACGGGCCAATGAATTTAGGAGCCAGTTTATTGGATACGGAGCGGAGCGGAATGTTCTTAGTAGAAAGCCACACTTTGGAACCGACGACATATACGGGAGGCCTAGACCGGTGGCGATCGGCTTTGGCCTTGGTGCGCGCCCGCATACGGAGGAGAGTCTCACGGGCTCTTGTCCATGTGCGGTGACACCTCTGGACGAAGGCGTGAGCGGAGGGGACCGCGACTTCGGATTCCAGACTAGAAAAGACCGGTGGCTGGTATCCTATACTACACTCAAAAGGAGATAGGCCCGTAGCTGACACTGGCAACGAATTGTGGGCGTACTCCACCATAGGCAGTTGCTGACTCCAGGAGGAAGGATTCCTGGCAGCCGTACATCGCAAGGTTCTCTCCAGATCTTGGTTGGCTCTCTCAGTTTGACCATTGCTCTGAGGGTGAAACCCGGAAGACAGACTGACCGTCGCCCCCAGTAACTTACAAAACTCTCGCCAAAATTTGGACACAAATTGGGGACCCCTGTCGGAAACCACGTCTGTCGGGAGGCCATGTAACCGAAAGACGTGATTAACGACTGCAACCGCTGTCTCCTTGGCTGAGGGTAATTTGGGCAAGGGAACAAAGTGGGCTGCCTTCGAGAATCGGTCCACCACGGTTAAAACTACCGTGTTACCCTGGGAGGGTGGGAGGGCGGTAACAAAATCTAGAGCGATATGGGACCAGGGTCTCGAAGGCACCGACAGCGGTTGGAGTAACCCATCTGGGGGTCGATTGGAAGACTTACCAATAGCACAAACTGAGCAAGCCAAAACAAAATCGTGAACGTCGCGAGCCATAAGCGGCCACCAGAATCGTTGTCTGACCAAATAGAGGGTGCGAGTAACTCCTGGATGACAGGCTAGACTAGAACAATGGCCCCATCGAATAACGTCTGGACGTAGTTTCTCCGGCACAAATAAGCGGTTCGGTGGGCACCGGATCGGAGGCGTTACCCCTTCTAGAGCCTTCTTGACTCTCGATTCGACCTCCCAAGTGAGCGTAGAGATAATTAGGGTCTCAGGAAAAATACGCTCGGGAGTAGGTGCGTGTTCGGATCGATCAAAAATACGGGACAAAGAATCGGGTTTGATGTTTTTGGAACCCGGACGATACGAGAGGGTAAAATCAAATCGGCCGAAAAAAAGTGCCCACCGCGCCTGCCTGGAGTTCAACCTTTTAGCGGATCTAATGTACTCCAGATTCTTATGATCCGTCCAGACGATAAAGGGTACCCCGGACCCTTCTAACCAATGACGCCATTCTTCCAAGGCTAACTTGACCGCCAACAACTCCCTGTTGCCAATGTCGTAATTTTGTTCAGCTGGTGATAAGCGATGGGATAAAAACGCGCATGGATGCATCTTGTTGTCTGAAGGTGAGCGTTGGGAAAGAACTGCGCCTACCCCCACCTCTGACGCGTCGACCTCCACCACAAACTGACGTGAGGAATCAGGGGCGATTAAGATGGGAGCCGAAACGAAGCGGCTCTTGAGGTTGGTAAAAGCAGTCTCGGCTGCTTCCGACCACCTGAACGCAGTTCGGGGGGAGGTCAAGGCAGTCAGAGGTGCGGCTAGTTGGCTAAAGTTGCGAATAAAACGCCGGTAGAAATTGGCGAACCCCAGAAACCTCTGTAGGGCCTTACGGGAATCTGGGTTTGGCCACTCTACCACAGCCTTAACCTTGTCAGGATCCATACGCATACCCTCAGCCGACACGATGTGTCCTAAGAAAGGGACCGACTGTGCATGAAAAGCGCATTTCTCCGCCTTGACAAAAAGCCCATTCTCTAGCAACCTTTGGAGAACTCGTCGGACGTGCTGCACGTGTTCCTGGAGAGACGAGGAAAAAATCAGAATGTCATCCAGGTAAACATAAATAAACTGATCGATCATGTCTCGCAGCACGTCATTGACGAGTGCTTGGAAGACTGCGGGACTGTTGGACAAACCGAAAGGCATGACCAAGTATTCAAAGTGCCCCCTAGGGGTGTTGAAGGCAGTCTTCCACTCATCCCCCTTCCTGATACGAACCAAATGATAAGCATTACGTAAGTCCAGTTTTGTGAAGATGGATGCTCCCTGCAACCTCTCGAAGGCTGAAGACATCAACGGCAAAGGATAAGTATTCTTTACCGTGATGTTGTTCAACCCCCGGTAATCAATACAAGGTCGCAGCGATCCATCCTTCTTCCCCACAAAAAAGAACCCCGCCCCCGCTGGAGATGAGGAAGGTTGGATGAACCCGGATGCTAGAGAATCAGAAATATATTTCTCCATAGCCTCCCTCTCCGGAACCGAGAGTGAATAAATCTTGCCTTTAGGCGGAGACTTACCTGACAGTAAATCTATAGCACAGTCGTAGGGACGGTGCGGAGGAAGAGAAGCAGCCCTTGACTTACTGAACACTTCCCTCAGGTCACGGTACTCCGCGGGCACGTTTGATAAATCCACTGCTTCCTCCTGCAATACAGGAACAGAGACAACAGAACAGGCAGACACAAGACAAGAACTATGACATTCAGTGCTCCAGGCTGATATGGTTCTTTGTTTCCAGTCAATGCGGGGGTTGTGTTTCTTGAGCCAGGGGTGACCCAATACAATGGGGGTGTGATGGGAGTCCGTGATGTAGAATGATATTGTCTCTGCGTGATTTCCTGAGATGATGAGTGTAATGTTCTCGGTGGCCTGGGAGATGGTGGGTAGTGACTGTCCATTGAGTGCATGTACGGTGATGCTCTGGGGGAGTGTTCTGAGTGGGATTTGAAGCTGAAGTGCAAAGGTGCGATCCATAAAATTACCCTCTGCCCCGGAGTCCACCAGTGCGGTGCAGTGATGATCGTGGACAGACCATCTAAGTCTCCCCGGGAGGATGGTGGATGTAGATGAGGACTTTTCGGCGGAGATCCCACCCGATAGTAGCCTCATACTTACTATCGGGCTTGACCTTTTACCGGGCAGTTGTTGGCAAAGTGTCCTGCTCCCCCGCAGTACAGGCAAAGGCCAAGGGATCTCCGCCTCTCCCTCTCCTCCCGGGAAAGCCGAGCTCGACCCACCTGCATGGGCTCGGGATCGGAGGGACCGACCGCGTCCATGCCGCTGGATCGCTGATGTTCCACCCCCCCACGAGGCAGGCTGGGTGGAGCGCGTGGTCCGACCCGGGCTAGTCGAGCGTCCACCCTCAGAGCCAGATCGATCAGTCCATTCAGTGAGGGGGGTAGATCCAGGGCGTAGATCTCCCTCTGGACGCGGTCAGCCAGCCCATGCAGGAACCTATCCCACTGCGCTTCCTCGTTCCAGCGACACTCGGCCGCCAGGGTCTTAAACTCGATGGCATAATCAGATACCGAACGCTCTTGCTGGCGTAGCTCTGATAAGACCCTGGCAGCCTCTCTCCCCGCGACCGCGCGGTCAAAAACTCTCCTCATCTCCGAGGAGAGCTCCTGGAACGAGGAACAGCATGGTTCTTGATTTTCCCACACCGCCGTCCCCCATAGTGCCGCTCTCCCAGTCAATAATGTGAGAACGAAGGCCACCTTGGTCTCTTCCCTCTCAAATGTCCGTGGCTGGAGAGCAAAGTGCATGCTGCATCGAGTCAAAAACGGCCGGCAAAAGTTAGGCTCACCAGAATAGGGCTCAGGCGTAGGAAGGCGTGGCTCCGACTGGGAGGCGGTCATCGGTGGTGTGGGAGGGACGGGCGGTGCGGCTGGCGCAGCGGGAGGTTGCAGCTGTTGAAAACGCTGGGTCAGCTCGGACACCTGCGTGACGAGAGCCTGAATCGCGCGCGCCGCATCCCCTTGCTGACGGTCTTGGGCGTCCATCCTTTGAATACTTGCACGAACAAAGTCATCCATTGTAGCTGCGGCGCCACCTGCTGCTTCCATCAACTGGTCGGATTGTTCTGTCATGATAGAACAGACAGGAAACAGTTTGCAGGTGCTCAAAACGTTTAATATCTCAAATGGTCAGAAAACAGTTCAGGAACAAAGAAGGGCGGCGACTCAGGCTCGTGCAGGGACTTAAGATGGTCTGTGGTGCTCTGGTGCTGTGATGTGCAGAATCCCGATCCCGGTGAAGTGCGGTGTATCCAAAGACAAGGAACAGGACGGCAAGAAGACAAGGCAGGCGAAACACAGACACGGCAACTTCACAGGACGGCGACTTCACAGGAACACGGAACAGCAACACAGGACCTCAACAAACAATCCGACACTGGAACAGATAATGGTGTGAGTATATGTAGGCAATGGGAATGAACAGCAGCTGTGAACAGTGATTGAGATGATGATGATCAGCTGGAGCGCTGACAGACACGTGAGCGGGACAACGCCCACTCACACACACAACAACAATGACACGAGACAAGAAGGAAACAATGCATTCAACAACCGTGACATTTGCAATGTACTATTTGTATTCACTCCTTACAGAACTGGGAACTTGAAAATGTATGTTTGATCATCTCTTATTAGAATCCAGCAGAGAGGATCTGTGTGTTCAGTCATGGACAGGAGTCTGTTTGTGCTGCTGCTGTCAGGTTGGTGTGGTCATGTGTAATCTGTATTTATGATGATGTGTACACACATA
Organism: Squalius cephalus; assembly: GCF_949319135.1. Taxonomy (NCBI): domain Eukaryota; kingdom Metazoa; phylum Chordata; class Actinopteri; order Cypriniformes; family Leuciscidae; genus Squalius; species Squalius cephalus. Next base: position 41,443,227 of record NC_137128.1, on the reverse strand, counting down.
GATGGTTTAACATGTTGATTTTTACAGGGCTCTTCTGGAGCAGTTCTGCTCTTTCTCGTCAGTACCACTATATAAATGTGAGAATGTCGTGGCCAGAGGCTCAGAGTTACTGCAGAGCGAAGTACACTGACCTGGCTACTGTAGACACCATGGATGATGTGAACAGACTGGTGAATATAGTGGATGCTGGATACAGTGGATCAGTGTGGATTGGACTGAAGAGAGGGACACAGAAACGCTGGGCTTGGTCTAATGGAGAAAACAAATCTACTCAATACTTTAACTGGTATTCAGGAGAGCCAAATGAGAATGCAGATTGTGTATGTTCTTATTCCGGGTTATGGTGTGATGATAAATGTAGCAATAGTCAATTTTTTACATGCTACAATGGTGAGTTCCCCTTTCTTTAAAAAACAACTGTGCAGTTTAACTGGGAAAGAAGAGCTATGAAATGATTTTTTAAAATAATTTATCTCTCAATAGAAAATAATGAATACATCTTGGTAAAGAGACGTAAAAATTGGAGGGATGCTCAGAGCCACTGCAGACAGTATTACACAGATCTGCCCACTATCCACAACTCTGAGGAAAATAAACAGATAACTAAGATTCTTTTATCTGGATATTACATCTGGTTTGGGCTGTTCCAGGACTCTTGGGAATGGTCTGATAAATGGAGCCGCTTCTTTAGATACTGGACACAAGGACAACCATCCCAGAGTTCAGGATCTGGTGACTGTGTTGGCATGTCAAGAACCAATTCTGGGAAATGGGCTCATGAAAGCTGTGATCTTAAGTATCCTTTTATCTGCCATGGATGTGAGCATCTAATATTAGATCATGTTAGACAGAATGACTATCATTTCATGTTCTGTATAGAAGTATTGTGCATTACTGTATTTAACAGTGAGTGTGTACAAGCACTGATCACTATAAAAAAATTTTTTTTTAAAAATCTAAAAACCTTACACTCAAAACAGCACAAAAAAAAGTTCTTTCAAATTGTGAATAACTATAGGCTGACCTATACAGAAAGTGTGCAAGGAAGCTGTGACTATTCCCAAACAACCGGATCTCATGAGAAGATTTAGCTATTTTCCGAGTTGGTGATTTTGTATGAATTCGTATCATTTATATTATTATACGAAAAGATTGAAGGTGTATTTTGATCACCTTCACAAATGAACACAACTTTTATTTTTTGAAGCATAAATACAATCTGCAGAAGTCTAAAGCTAAGCGTTGGTTATAAACAAGCTACACCCCACTCACATATGTTTAAAAACATTTTCCCTGAAAGTTTGAGTTATAATAGTTTGCAAGAGTGCGATTATAAACACAATGAGGCTGTGAAAGCAACTAGTCAGTAGCAGTTTTTACCTGTTTGGCTGATGACGTTAATGTCCCCGACAACCTCTGTGGTCCAATTTAGCCACTTGTAAGTAACAGCCTTTTCTAAGACAAGTAAAAGCTTTAAAAAAAATCTCAAGACTACTCAATGGACTACAGAGGTTGTCTGGGACATTAAGGGCCAAATTCACAAACAGCTTGGGCAAGCTCAAACCCTCTTTTGGTGTTAAAAAACTGCTGTCAGGATTTACTAAAGACTCGCAGTGAAAAATGATCGCTGAAAAGGCATGGAAACAGTTATTTTTGTGGCTGGCCATATTGCATATGCATTTGTAGGAATTTCCCTATCAGACGGCAAATTTATGGGAAAAGAATATTTAAAAAAATAACCGAATAATGCAAGGTGATTTACTAAGGTTTGTGCTTGTTAATTTACTGGTGTTTGCGCCATTATTTACCGCCCAAAAAAAGTAAACACTTTTTATGCATTTTGGCTGTTTATTTACACGACAACAGCGTTTTGGGTGCCAAAAACGCAAACTTTTGAAAACGGTCTCTGTGTAAACAACAAACAAGTGAATCTCTGAAAACGATGACGTCATGTACATGCGTATTAAAGGGATACTTCACCTCTGGGAAGATGAATATGTATTTAAAATAGGTCATTTAAGTAGAAGAAATGTGAAGAAATTTTTTAATTTGGAGCTTTCTAGACTGAGAAAAGCCAGAAAATGTATTTTTGGCTTATGTGGATGAAAGACAACAACTCCCAGAATGCACTTGCTTCGCTGCCTTAGGAGGCCACGCCTACCGGTAAGAGTGCGCAGTTGAAAACAACAAGGCTTAGCCTACGTGATGAGTTTGCCAGGGATCTCTAGAGATCGCCCAGAATGTCCGGGATTCGGCTTTTGCGTTCTACAGTCGCCATTCATCATGCTTACTGTGGCGAGCAGGACGAGGCTGACGGCCGCGGGAGAACAGCGCGAGACCGGTGGCGTCGTTACTGTGACGCGCCGGGTCTCGCATCTCTCACGGAGGTGCGGGAATTTTCTTAGCAAGGGTAAAACGCACATCAAACGATCACTTGTTTAGCGTTCATGTAAACACTACATTCAGATTCACCAATCGGAATGAATTCAGTTAGATTGAAACAAAAGGTGAGCTGCATGTAAACAATGAATGGCGACCGCAGAACGCAAAAGCTGAATCCCGGACATTTTGAACGATCTCGCCCGCCGGACAAGTCCGGGAAAAGGAGGATGGTTTTTCCTACTTACTCAGCTTTCTCCTACTATTCAGCTTTCTCCACAGAACAAGAGCCTGCAAGCTTAGCTTCCAAAGAAAGACGGCTGACACTGTGTACATTCTGTGAGTGAGATCCCACCTCCTATGGGCGGGCTGAAAACATGCGGAACAACGCCATCTACTGGCTGTAGTCTTTAGCCTCTGGCCAGAAAATCCTCCAATGACGCAAAATGACGATTTTTGCGTCATCGGAGGATTTTTTCCAGACAAAAAATACATAAATCTCTCCTCTCAGGGGGATATGAGGGTGGAAAGTACGGTAATTCGAAAATACTACAGGTTTTCTACTAATACAAAGCTTAATGCTAAATCCTGAAGTAACCCTTTAAGTGTTCAAACTATAGTGTTTCATCGCCATCTAATGACCTGGCAGCAGAATACAGCATTTTAGTCGTTTTCGTGGATCCGTGTGAATGGGGGATCGATTTGACAATGTCTGTACGTGGAAAACTCAAAGGAAAAACTTTTCCGTTTTAACCATCGTTGTCGTGTAAACGTACCCTTAAACTAGACGCTAACTGATAGATTGTGTTTGTCATTATGGAAATGATCCGGCTGCGTCTGTATTCTTTAATTTGTGAGTCAAACTTTCAGGGAAAATGTCTCTAAACTAAGACTGAAAGAATTGTAGGAGGCTTGGTGATGATGTCGTTGAAGTGATGAGACCATGGAGTAGTTTGTTTATTGCATACCTTTAGCTTTTTGTATTTGCTTCAAAATTCAATAGTTGTGTTCATTTGTGAAAATTATCATGATTAACAAGAGTATAAGAACCATAAGATTCTGTTAGTCACAGACCTTATTTTCTGAAATTATCCAAAAGCCAATGGAAAAAAGCTATTTGAATCGAATAACAACGCATTGTAACATTTTTGTCGAGATGCACTGTCATATTCCCACGTACTTTCAAAATTAAAAATCAAAAAGTAAAGTATTGTGCTATCACGGTTGCAATTCAAAGGGAACACTTTTATTGATAAAAGTAACACAATCTCATGGCAATTTAAGTTTTGACAATTTGGTGTCTAATTTGTTTGAATTCGTACAAACTCATTCGTACGTTTTCGGACTATCTGCTTACTCCTCAGTGACGGGTATGTTTAGGGTTGGATCTTCATGCTTAATTTTAATTCTAATAATACATTTTTGAGAAAATCACATCGTAGAAATTCATACGAAATCACCACCTAAGAACAGTTATGCTTTCCCCGTGAGATCCGGTTGGATAAAAGAATAACTTGAATGTCATTCGTTTTGGATCATTAGGTCTCCCAAACATGTAAGTTCAGTTCCAAAAAAATGTTTAGGCCATCTTTATTATTAGACTTGTAAAATTCAGAATACTACAAATTTAATTGGCTCAGTTTAAATTTTTAAATTGCTCACAAAAATGTTATGTTATGTTAATGTTAATATGCTTTTTAATCATGATTGTATCTTCAAGTATATATTATCTTTACAATCCTGTCATTTCCCTCCTAAAGGGCGCAAGTACCAGTACCAGTTTATAAATGAAAGCATGACATGGCAAGATGCTCAGAGTTACTGCAGAGCGAGATTCACTGATCTGGCCACTGCTGACAACATGAGCGACGCGAGTTTGCTGCTAAATACAGTGGATGCTGGATACAGTGGTTCAGTATGGATAGGTCTCCACAATGGAACGGAGTATCGCTGGGTCTGGTCTTTGGGCCCACTGTCCCAGTACAGTAACTGGAATCAAGGAGAACCAAATGGTGATGGGGAGTGTGTGAGGAGTTTTAATGGAAAGTGGTATGATGAGAGCTGCAGCACCGTTCTCCCATTTGTGTGTTTCAATGGTGAGCCCTCAAATCTGGTTCATTCTTTCCCCATACTTTAGCTGATCCTGGACTAAGGGCTGGTCTTTATCTGGTGTTTCTGAACAGATAGCACTGGTTTCATTATCAATGAGACTGCTATGACATGGAGAGATGCTCAGAGTTACTGCAGACAACACCACACTGATTTGGCGAGTATCAGCAGCGCAGAGCAGCAGAATCTGATCAGTGATCAAGCATCGCTCTGGATTGGTCTGTTCCTGGACTCTTGGGAATGGCCTGAGCGGTGGAATCTCAGTTTCAGAAACTGGGCAGAAGGTCAACCATCCCAGAGTTCAGGATCTGGTGACTGTGTCGGCGTGTCAACAACTGATTCTGGGAAATGGGCTCAATACAGCTGTGATCTAAAGCATCCTTTTATCTGCCATGGAGGTGAGTTTCCACAGTTAACAGAATCAAATGATTCAAACGAGAGATTTATAGATCATTCTTGAAACAGACATTACAAACAACTCATCTTTTCATTTATTGATGTATCTTCTGTGTTGATAATGACAAACTCTTAATTTTTCTAGATGACACGTTAATTAAAAAGCAGATCGTCAGACTGGAATTCTCCTGTAATGGAGAATGCACATTGAATGATCCTTCACTACAGACTGCCATTCTGAATCAGGTTTGTTTCTGCCTTAAAAACTGTGTTCAGTTTCAGTGTCAAATTTTGGATGCATAATAGTACCATGACAGCCGCCCACAACATCATAGCATTGTGCTTGTGAGTTTTGAGCAGGCAAGCAACTCTCATTTGACTTTTTTTTTTTTTGGTCTTCTCTAGATCAGTGAAAAGCTAAAGATCATGGGACTGGAGAGTGACAGCAAAATAAACTGGAGAAAAGGTGAAGGTGAAGAGGTGTTTCATCAGAAGATCAACCGTACAGCGAGTTCCAATAATTAATGTAATGAGGAGTAATCTTTCATTTATTTCTTTATATCAAAATTCGAAGAATATAAGACTCGAAGAATATAAAGGGGGGGTTATTTTTAGTAACAGTAGATTGATTAAAGGAATTGTAAAGTTGTTTAGTAAAAAAAAAAAAAATGTAAACACTATGAAGTGTCATATAATATAAAATACTGTGTTTTCCATTTACTTTTTTGAAAGGTGATTTTTTTTTTGTAAAATCATCATTAAAAATATACAGAATATTATATAGGTTCTGCAGAAATAAGGGGTGTAAGTTTGATGATTTCTTTCTAGTAATGAATCTGAAGGAAATTTGATTGGCAGAAATCAACCTGAGCATATTATTTCCATTTTCGGGTGATTTCCAAATTTGCATTCATATATATTTTTTGTGGGGGGGTTTTTTGTGCTTTTATTTTGAAATTGATGAGAGATTTAAGTAAATTTAGCTATATGTGTTAAAAATAAAATTCACTTTGTAAAACTAAAGATAAGAAATTCAGCTATTATTAATTCATTGACATCGCTCTCTCTGCATTCTGAAATAACATGAACGATACATAAAGTAGATAAAGATATGCTATATGTGTTTAAAATAAAATTTACTTTGTAAAACTAAAGATTTGGAGTTCGACTATTATTTTTTTATTTATTTTTTTATTAGCATTGGAACTCTTGCATGGAAATCTCTCTCTTTCTCTCTCTCTCTCTCTCTCTCTCTCTCTCTTTGTCTCTGCATTCTTAAATAATAATAACATAAATGATATATAATAAGTAGCCTAAATAGAGATTTATTCTCATGTTCATGTCTTGCATTTGATATAGTTGTGAAAGTTACTTTAATATGCGCATAGCCTACACTGTTTTGTTTTTTGTTGTTGCTGCTTTTGTCATTTATACTATTGTTGTTCTTAGCTCATCTATAATATATTTTCAGTCATTTTAATTCTAAGTTTTTTTAAATCGCATGTACCCAGGTATACTGGGTTAGTTTGTACTAACAGCACTCAGGTTAGGTGTTTTTCATCCTTTCACCACCAGATGACCACAAATTACACCGGTTTGAGAAGTACAGAGAAATGAACCATTTATCTCAGTCGCTTTGGTGCATTTCTCACATCACTATTTACATTTGCACAACAGTTAGTTCAAACTCCACAACATTTAGTCATTTGTGCACATCATAGTAGCAGTTTCTCATTCCTTCCAACAATTTGCAAATGCTTTTGGACATGCATCAATTGCTTTCATACAACTCTCTGTTGTTTTATAACATTATCATTTGTCATGTCATGTCAGTCAAAATTAACTATACTTGTTAATGCTGAATAGTCATTCCATATAAAACTAATAGTCCTCATTTCATTGCTTGAGTCATTACATACAAAAAATGTTGAACTAGTTGTCAAAATCTGTCAAGCAAATTTTACACATTTTTTTAATCTTTTTTTTCCTGAAAATGTCTCCTAAATTGAACAATTTCTCTCAGGTGAATCTCAGCTTTCACTGATGAGAAGGGGTGTGTGAAACATTAGTTGCAACCAATGATAAGCCACTTCTCTACAATCACTGTCAGAGCAGAATCCCATAAACCCCCACTTATATAGCATATATAGCACTTACAAAGCATATATGAACCAAGCCGGACATAGTGTGTACCATTTCTACAATACTGTGACACAGAAATGGAAGGTCAGCCTCGTGGAAGAAGGGAAGGGGAAGGGGAAGGGGAAGGGGAAGGGGAAGGGGAAGGGGAAGGGGAAGGGGAAGGAACAGGGGAAGGAACAGGGGAAGGAACAGGGGAAGGAACAGGGGAAGGAACAGGGGAAGAGGAAGGGGAAGGGGAAGAGGAAGGGGAAGGAACAGTGGAAGAGGAAGGGGAAGGAAGGAACAGGGGAAGGGGAAGGGGAAGGGGAAGGAACAGGGGAAGGGGAAGGGGAAGGGGAAGGGGAAGGAAGGAACAGGGGAAGGAAGGGGAAGGGGAAGGAACAGGGGAAGGTGAAGGGGAAGGGGAAGGGGAAGGAACAGGGGAAGGGGAAGGAACAGGGGACGGGGAAGGGGAAGGGGAAGGAACAGGGGAAGGGGAAGTAACAGGGGAAGAGGAAGAAGAGGCCAAGTACATTGTGGATCATGTTGTCAATCACGGCCTTACAATGGCTGAGGCTGGTCGAAGGGTGCAGCCAAATGTTGGGAGAACCACTATAAATTCAATTATTCAAACTTTTCGTCGGGAGAACAGGTGTGTATAAATGGACAGTAATTCAGCACTAAACAATCTGCACTGCACTACTGTCATTGTGTCATACATGAAGCTTGCAGTGGGACAAGAACTTGTCACTGTACATTTTACATTTAGATGTACAGCTTTACTGCATCACACATTTAGTGTATTGTAGTGTACAGTAGTGTTACAGTAAAGATTTGCCATATTTACTGCAATTTTACTCTGCACCCCACAGGATTGCAAGACAATCTTGCAGAGGTGGAAGAGGGCCCTTTTTTTACTCCGCAACAAGAGGAAACCATTTGTGCAATGGTGATTGCAAACAATGCCATAAGGTTGAGAGAGATACAAAGTGCTGTTATAGAGGATGACAACATCTTTGGGAATATTGAATCTGTTTCAGTCGCTACAATTGACAGAGGAATGAAATGCGCATGAAACAATTGTACAATGTGCCATTTGAACGGAACAGCAACAGAGTGAAGGAGATCCGTCACCAGTATGTACAGGTAAAACATGTATGTGTTCTATGCATATTCCAATGTTCAGTGCTGTAAACTGTTTACTTTGTGTAGTGTCATGCACTACACTTACATGACAGTTCTGTGCATGTGTATTCACAGTGCATACTGTACAATAAATATGTTGTCCAAAATGCATTATGTTACACAGGAAAAGTTGTTATAGTTTTTCTCACTCCCTCTTCTGTAATAAAGCATGTACTGGAGCTGGAGGCCAGGGAACCGCTGCACACATTCATATACCTTGATGAGGCGGGTTTCAATCTGGCAAAAGGTAGAAGACGTGGAAGGAAGACGACTTTCGGTCTTGTGGATTTACAATGGCTGCCGCGTACGCGTGTCCGTTAAGTCCGTGAGACCGTAGGGCAGGGATGGGCAACTTCGGTCCAGGAGGGCCACTGTCCTACAGAGTTTAGCTCCAACCCTGAAAAAATCACCTGCCTGTAACTTTCTAGTAATCCTGAGGACCTTAAATAGCTTGTTCAGGTGTGTTTGATTAGGGTTGAAGCTAAACTATGTAGGACATTGGCCCTCCAGGACCGAAGTTGCCCATCCCTGCCGTAGGGTGTCCCATTTGTCATTTTAGGCCTCAGAAGGGTGCTCGCGAATGCCCCCTTTACGGTCGATATGCGCAAGGCATTATACCACCCCTTTAATTTGGTCATGGCTTGTCATGAAAAACTAAGACAATTTGACAGTCGTCGTGGAAGAAGTCAACACAGCATGACTGTGAGTCAAATCTTCTGACACTGCCAGAATTTCGTCAGAGGTAAAATTTGATCGCAACGATCATTATTCGGCTGTCGGTGGACATGTCAATCTAACAATCAAAGACTTCTGATTTTGGCCTAGGATCTGAGGAATCTTTTAGGATTAGCTAAATTTGTCTTCAACGGCCAAATCGTGGCCGATATCGTACAGTGTGCACCCGGCTTTACAAAATGATATACGCACATATGCTTTATGTGCTAATAAAGTTTAAAAGTATGCTTAAGTGTGCTTCTTTTTAGGCTTGCCGTCTATGAAGATAAAGGCAGCAACCTTCCAGTTACCAGCTCCAAGCTTGCAAAGCCCACACTGTCTGTGTTTAATTAAACAAATGTGTAATCTGCCTCTCAAAGCATGTGTACAGTACATGTACAGTGTTCTGTATGAATTCACCACCACCACCCTTATCAATGACTTGTTTAATCATCTTTCAGTTCCTCTTCTTTTCCTAGAACAGTAGCACACATAAACAGCAGAGAGGATCTGTGTGTTCAGTCATGGACGGGAGTCTGTTTGTGCTGCTGCTGTCAGGTTGGTGTGATCATTTGTAATCTGTATTTATGATGATGTGTACACATATAGATGGTTTAACATGTTGATTTTAACAGGGCTCTTCTGGAGCAGTTCTGCTCTTTCTCGTCAGTACCACTATATAAATGTGAGAATGTCGTGGCCAGAGGCTCAGAGTTACTGCAGAGCGAAGTACACTGACCTGGCTACTGTAGACACCATGGATGATGTGAACAGACTGGTGAATACAGTGGATGCTGGATACAGTGGATCAGTGTGGATTGGACTGAAGAGAGGGACACAGAAACGCTGGGCTTGGTCTAATGGAGAAAACACACTCACACAGTTTAGTGCCTGGGATAAAAAAGAACCAATCAGTCATAACGAATGTGGTTATTTTGCCTTTGGAGTTTGGTATAGTTATCCATGCTCATCAAATTTACACTATGTTTGCTACAGTGGTGAGTTTTGAGTTGTTATCTGTGTAAATGTGCCATCTATCTTGGGTTGAAGATGATTCTTCTTTTCCATTCTTCAATAGAAAGTGAATACATCAGGGTACAGATTTCTAAGAACTGGAGTGATGCTCAGAGCTACTGCAGACAGCGTCACACAGATCTGATCACCATCCACAACTCTGAGGAACAGAATAAGATAAAGAGTATTATTCCATGGGGATTGTGGGTCTGGATTGGTCTGTTCCAGGACTCTTGGGAATGGTCTGACAAGTGGAGCCTCTTCTTTAGAAACTGGGCAGCAGGACAACCTTCCCAGAGTTCAGGATCTGGTGACTGTGTCGGCATGTCAACAATCGATTCTGGGAAATGGGCTCATGAAAGCTGTGATCTAAAGCATCCTTTTATCTGCTATGAAGGTGAGTGAAAGGAATCAAATTATTAAAACAAGAGGATTGTAGATCACTCTTGAAACAGATTTTACAAACAACTCAAACATCTTCTATGTTGAGGATGACTTGAGTAACACTCTGTATTTCACTAGAGGGCAAGATCATTACAAAGCAGATCGTCAGACTGAAATTGTCCTGTAATGGAGAATGCACATTGAATGATCCTTCACTACAGACTGCCATTCTGAATGAGGTTTGTTTCTGCCTTAAACATCATGTTCAGTTTCAAATTCAGGTGCAGCAACACAGTTTGCTGAGTATGCACTGGATGAAATGGTGTTAAGAAACAAGAATGTGTTACAATAGGTTACATTACCTTACATCCAACCTTCGTTGTTGTTGTTGTTTTTTAGAGTTAAAGATGAAATGCAGCCTAAAAAGGTATGGCATAATTTTAAGTTTTATTTAACTTTTAAATAAACTTTTATTTAACTTTCAGATAAGTGAAAAACTAAAGAGCATGGGGCTGGAAAGTGACAGCAAAATAAGCTGGAGAAAGGAGGAAGGCAAAGAGGTGTTTCATCAGGACAGCAGTTTCAAATAATAGGCTAAATGTACCTCAATGGATACCTTCACTGTGTCTCTTTAAAATTAAAATTGAATAAAATGTTTGACTCCAAAGCTTGGGTCAAAAAACAACACATTTCACATTGATGCATTTTTTGTAACACCTAATTCAACCCAGTAATTAGTCAGGAAAGAATCCAAAAAATGTAAATGTAAATGTACTGTATGTAATTTGTGTACATTTTAAATGATTGATGCGGACCAGGGTTGGACCAGTAGTAGCCTACGATCCATTATTTAAAAATCATAAATGGTCATATTTAATTACTAAATTATTGAAATTGATTGTGAAATGATTTTTCTCAAAAGTTGTAGGCCTTCAATAACCAGCCTGCCTACATAAATCATTCTAGCTTAACTTAGAATTAGCCATTCTTACACTTTTACGTTTAGTTTTTTACTTATGTGTGAATATTGATATAACAACAACATGAAATACTTAAACATTAAAATAAACATTGAAAGTATAATGAATTAAAAAAGTTCTAGGAGTATACTCTCCGAAAAAGGGAACCAAAGCTGTCACTGGGGCAGTCGTACCCTTTCAAAAGGTTCACCTTTGTACCTTACACTGTCAGAAATAGGGGTACAGTAGGAGTCCATTTCTGTCCCCCAAGGTACAATCTACACTAACGTACCCCATAGGGCTTATTATTGGACCTCAAGGTACATATACAGTATGTACTTTTTGAGGGTCAAAAAGCATTAAAAGGTGCACATATGTACCGTTTCTTTTAAAGGTTAAGGTACAATATTGTACCCTTGAGAGTACAGCCCCAGTGACAAGCCATTGTACCCCGAAAGGTACAATTATGTACTTTATTTTCTGAGAGTGTAGTTAGCCTACCCCTGAAGAGTACATATTTGTCAAATTGACCGCTTTTGTATATTTTTTCTGATAGTGAACAGTTTGAGATGTGTGAACTAGTGTATTCTCCCATTTGATATGTAAAATATTATAATAATAATAAACTTTGTTTTATATAGCACCTTTAAATATTACTTCTCAAATCGCTTTACACAGAAAAGGATACACTGTAAAGGTAAAAAGTAAATTCAAATAATAAGAGAAATAAAAACATTAAAACAATAAACTTAACATACAAACATCCAATGTACAAAATACAACATATACAATATACTAATACACTACAAAATCACATATAAGCAAGTATAAAAAAGCACTAAAAGATTCAGCATGTCTGCATGGACACCCATAGAGCGCAAGTGAGTTGAAGGAACATTCAAGGCCAGAGTCAGAGGAGCGGATATCAGCCTTGGCGTGTATACAGTTAAGAGTTCAGATCAATAATGGGGTGCTAGGCCATGCAAGGCCTTATAAGTAAGCGTAAGTATTTTAAAATCTATACGAAACCTGTCAGGGAGCCAGTGTAAGGATTAAAAATTGGGGTGATGTGCTCTCTAGTCCTGGTACCTGTCAGGATTCTGGCAGCTGAATTTTGGACAAAATGCAATTTATGTCCAATGCAAAATGCAATTGATTTCGAGACCCCTGCAAGCAAAGCATTGCGATAATCAATATAGGAGAAAACAAATATAGATCAATTTCTCTGCCACACATGGGGGGCACAATCTTGCAATATTTCTGAGATGAAAAAATGACGTTTTAACAGTGTGTTCTGGACATGAGGGTCAAATGTTAAGTAAGCGTCAAAAATCAACGTTTCGTTTGGAACTCCAAGACAAAGCCATCAACATTAAGCGTTAAAGATCCAGCTGTACGTAACTGGTGGGTTGAACCAATTATTATAACCTCTGTTTTATCACTGTTAAGGCAAAGACCATTTTGATTCATCCAAATTTTTATCTCAGAAATGCAGTGTTCCAGAAAAATAACAGCCGCATGATCACCCGGTTTTGAGTGAATGTAAATCTGGGTGTCATGTGATACTTAAGTCCAAGAGTTATATGTTAAAAAGTAATGGACTTCAAGTCGATCCCTGGGAAACAAAATTTGACCAATTTGACCATTTGAGCCAATTTTGGACTTGTTTCCACCCATGGCAACAAACTACCGGTCTGATGGGTAAGACTTAAACCCGTTTAATGCAGTCTCAGTGATACCAAACACAGATTCCCTACGACTGAGTACAATGGAATGATTGACTGCCAAGATGATTTCATTCTTATAATAAATTTGAGGGAAATAGGGCAGGAAATATTCTGTACATATTATTTATAGATGATGCTTATGTCCAATTTAAAATTTAGAAAATCACTGCCTTTCTTCTTAAATTGATGAGTAATTTAATACAATAACTCAAATAAACTATTTGTTTTTTTGCATATGCAAAAAGACAGAACATTTGCATTGTAAAACTAAATGTTGGAAATTCGAACTCTATGAATTCAGCATGGTATTAGCATTTTTCTGTTGGCATTTGGCTAGCTATTATGCAAAGCTGTCTGTGTCTTTAAAAAAGTAAATTACACTTTCATGGAAATGGCTCTATAAGTATTCTGGAACAACAATAAATATTGAAAACCCATTAGGAATGAAAAGCATGTAGAGTCAACTGTTTATACTAGTAAATAAAATATATCTGACAAACTCCACAGAGGACCAAAAACTTATTTTGGGGTTTGGCATGACATGTCATTTTGCATGCTGGGTAAGTTCCCCTTTATTTTACGGTACGTAAAATAATTTTTTTTACGTTTTTGTTTTATGGTATGTATGGATCTTTTTATCTGCTCATTACTAAATTTCTTGAGAAAAGGATTTAACCAATCCTGAAGCAGGAGGCAACTTGGTCAGTTCATCAGTCGAATTTGCTGTTACCATACATGTCATAATATCACAAATGCTTTATCTTATAACTAGTGCTGTCAAATCGATTAACATAAAAGTTTGTGTTTATATCAGGGGTGTCACTAGGACCATTTTATGAGGGCTTTAGGTTGTTCAGGTTATGAAGTTAAAACATGAAATGGTTCTAAACAAGAACTAATTCTCAATTCTAAATTCCCAACCCCATTCCTAGCTGATCTAGTGTTTTGCTAGTGTTTTGACACCTGATGTATTGGTGTGTTGAGAAAAGTGTTTAAATGTGTAAATGAAGACATGCATGACCTTCCCAGTTCTCTTACGAGAGGTTCTCTCGTATTGCGTAAGGAACTTACGCTACGGGAAAAGTCATCTTTTCTCGAGATACTGAAGCCAAAAAATTATCCTTAATTTTTCATAATTTGTCAACGCAGTGCAGCAGGCAGCACAGCAGAGCTAGAGCGGGCAATACTGCGTGCTCATTGGCTGCCGCGCGGCAACTGCTTAAGCCTACCAGTGAGCCCCGCGTGACGTCACGCCCAATCAGGGTGCGCGCGCCCTCGCGCGTCACAGCCCGCCAGAAGGGGCGACGTCAGAGCGTATAAAAACAGGGCTCGGAGGCTTAATTATCTGATTTCTGTCTCTTCAGCGAAGCTCTTCGCATCGCTGCTCTCTGAGAGAAGCCGTCGCCGTCGAAACCAGCAACGAGCCAGCCTAGGACAGCCTGAGGAAGCCGGACGAATCTTCGCCGCCTTCAGCCTGCCGTGCCAGCTCAGCTATCCGGCGATATATCCTTTCTCATTATGTGTTTTACTGATGTATCTTTACACGAGGCGTTGTTTCAAATGCCTCGCACCACTCCCCGCTCTCTCTCTCCCTCTGTCGAGCCGCGCAACTGCGCCTCTCACAAGGTGTGTTAGAGATGCGGATGATTACGGGGCTCGCTCTCTCCCTCTGTTCGAGCCGCGCAAAACGTGCCGCTCACAAGGGATCGCAGACGCGTACGGTCACGGGGCTAGCTTTCTTTACGTTACAAGAAAGCTACCCCCCCTCCCCCCCGCCCGCCGTCTCCCGGCGAAAGGAGAAAAGAGTGTTCTAGACCCGCCAAGGCCGGTCTAACCTCCATCTCTAACATATTTCTCAGTCCCCTCCTAGTTCAGGCTACTGGGAATATCTATACTGCAGTAAACGAGCCTGTCACAGCACACGCACGCCTGCAAACAGGATAACGCTCTCTGGCTACTCGCCCTCCCCGCACTCTCTCCCTCTGTTCGAGCCGCGCAGACTGCGCCGCTCACAAGGGATTGCAGAAGCTGACAGTCGCGGGGTTAGTTTTCTTTACGTACAAGAAAGCTACTGTCCCCGCGTCCGTCACTCGCCGGTGATAGGAGAAAAGAGAGTGTTCGAGTCTCACCGAGGCTTGGCTACCGCCTTTCTCACATATTTCTCAGTCCCCTCTAAGTTCAGGCGGCTGGAAATATTAATATTGCAGTAAACGAGCCTGTTACAGTACACGCACGCCTGCAAACATGATAACGCTCTCTGGCTACTCGCTCTCCCCGCACTCTCTCCCTCTGTTCGAGCCGCGCAGACTGCGCCGCTCACAAGGGATTGCAGAAGCTGACAGTCGCGGGGTTAGTTTTCTTTACGTTACAAGAAAGCTACTGTCCCCGCGTCCGTCACTCGCCGGTGATAGGAGGAAAGAGAGCGTTCGAGTCCCACCGAGGCTTGGCTTCCGCCTTTCTCTCATATTTCTCAGTCCCCTCTAAGTTCAGGCGGCTGGAAATATTAATATTGCAGTAAACGAGCCTGTTACCTTACACGCTCGCCTGCAAAACATGACGACGCTCCGGCTACTCGCCCCGCTTCCCGCGCAAACTGCGCCGTTCTCAGGGATGTCAGAGCGGACGGTCACGAGTAATGCTCAGCACCCCGCGTGCCTCACTCACCGGCGGAATGAGGAGGGAGATGTTTGTAGCCCCGCTGAGGCCGGGCCATTCTCCAATTCCCATACGTTTCTCAGCCCCCTCTGAGTTTAGGCGGCTGAAAATGTTAATGTTGCAGCAACGAGCCTGTTATAATACACGCACGTCTGCACGCTATCGCCGACGAAAAACATGACCCGCACTCTCTTATGCTCGAGCGAACCGATAGCCTATGCACTCTTCCCCTGTGGCTCAGTGGCAGAATAACAGGCTTTCACACCAGAGACCCGTGTTCGATCCCGGCTCTGGCAGCAAAATTTTTTATGCTGTTCGCTGATCCAAGCTCGCGGCCAGCTTCTCACACGCAGAAAGTGTGTGTATTGCAGCCAATGAGTCAGTTATACAACTCGCTCGCCTGCACACAAACGCTGTTCGTACAGCGGCCCAGAAAATCTGGCAAAGAGTGTTAATTCTGGTTATTCGGCTCACGCCGACGGTGTTTGAGTGTAGTAAATATGCCCACGACCCAGTGTTCATTTCTACACACAAGCACAATTCCCCCTGTGTACCCCACAGAGCACACTCACATAAAGCGCGCACTTGCCGCTCGAGTGTTAAGTGTAGGAAAGGTGCCCGCTCACGAGTGCTCACAACCACACGCTGTTCGCTCTGTCTCACACGTTCAGGGTTCAGATATCGCCACTGCCACCGGCCGTGTTTTAATAAAGAGTCCTGTGCCCGCTCCCCTGCGTTCACACTCTGCTATAAACACTCACGCGCGCTCTCTCAGCGCAATCCGGCCGGTCACTGCTATCAGCGAGTCCCCGTCTCGCAGCACTGTCTCAGCGCGCACCGCGCGCCCGCCACTGCAGGTCCCTCGTCCCGCGCTATGCAGCGGGCAGGACTCAGAGGCCATTCGACCCCTAGCTATGAGTGCGAATGCATGGAAAGCTATTCCGGGTGTGTCGACATGGGTGCTGGACACGGTAATACAGGGCTATTCGCTACAGTTCAGTCGTCGGCCTCCGCGCTTTCAAGCCCGGACCGAAATGAAAGTGAACGCAGAAGCAGCCCATCTGCTTCATGCAGAAATAGCGAAGCTGCTACGAAAAAAAAAAAAAAAAAAAAAAAAAAAAAAAAAAAGGCGATAGAGAGAGTTCCTCCTTCTCTGACCGAGGCGGGCTTTTACAGCCGTTATTTCCTCGTGCCCAAAAAGGACGGTGGGCTCAGACCCATATTAGATCTGAGACATTTGAACAGGGCTCTCATGAGACGGCCGTTCAAAATGCTTACGACCAGGCAGATCCTCGCGCTAATTCGCCCGAGGGACTGGTTCATATCTCTCGATCTGAAAGACTAGCGCAGTCAAAAGAGGAACTCATCTCTCACAAGATAGCGCTTCTCAGTCATCTGGAAAGCCTGGGTCTTTCGGTGAACTGGGCCAAGAGCTCACTTATCCCCAGTCAGTCAATTTCCTTCCTAGGATTAGAACTGGACTCGGTGGCGATGACGGCCAGGCTGTCAGAACAGCGCGCGCGCTGTGTTCGACACCTCGCCGCATCCTTCCAAAAGGGCAGATACCTCCCTCTGAAACGTTTCCAGAAGCTGTTAGGCCATATGGCATCAGCCGCAGCGGTCCTACAGCTGGGTTTACTTCGAATGCGCCCGCTTCAATGCTGGCTGAAATCGAAAATACCCCGCGGAGCGTGGGTTTCGGGCAGCGCTCAAGTCAGCGTGACTCAGGTCTGTGTCGCAGCCCTGGCTAGCGCCCGAATGGTACCGACAGGGAGTGACAATGGGAGTCATCTCACACCGCAAAGTGGTCTCGACAGACGCGTCCAACATGGGTTGGGGAGCGCTTTACGGGGGCAGACCAATCTGCGGCCCCTGGTCGGGCCCAGAGCGGAACCTCCATATAAACTGTCTGGAGATGTTAGCGGTCGAGAAGGCTTTGAAGCATTTTCTCCCATACTTGCGGGGACACCACGTGCTAGTTCGCTCAGACAACATGTCAGTGGTGTCCTACGTGAACCGCCAGGGCGGACTCAGATCCAGAGCCCTGCGCGCTCTAACAGAACGCCTTTTGGTCTGGGCTCAGGGCTCGCTGCGCTCGCTGAGAGCCGCGCACGTGCCCGGGCACCTGAACGACGACCCGGACAAACTGTCCAGGGACAATGTTACCCCAGGGGAATGGGCGTTACACAGCCAGACGGTACAGACGTTGTGGCGCCGCTTCGGCGAAGCGAAATTGGACCTTTTTGCCACAAGCGAGAACGCTCAGTGCAAAAGGTTCTTTTCGAAGAGCAAGGATGCACTGGCCCAAGTTTGGCCCAGTGTCCCGTTGTACGCTTTCCCCCCGATCTCAATGCTGCCTCAGGTATTAGCAAAGATCAGGGAAACGCGCTGCGCAGTGCTCCTCATAGCCCCGCACTGGGAGAACCAACCCTGGTTCCCGGAGCTGGTGAGCCTGTCAGACACAGCCCCGTGGCCGATTCCGGCGAGGAGAGACCGTCTCTCTCAAGCCCGAGGGTCAATTCTGCATCCCCATCCAGAGCGCTGGTCTCTGCATGCGTGGGTAATCAACGAATATTCGCTGATCTGCCAGAAGGGGTAGTTAACACGACCTCGCAGTCCAGAGCCCCCTCGACGAGGCGGCTCTATGCGTCTAAATGGTCAGTGTTTAACAAATGGTGTGCAGGGAAGAGTTTGAACTCTCAGTCCTGTGGGGTTCCACAGGTTCTGAACTTCCTCCAAGAGCTCTTGGACGCGGGCAGGTCCCCCTCCACGCTCAAGGTGTATGTTGCGGCGATTGCTGCGTTCGCCGACTCGGCGCGCGGCCGCGCACTAGGAAGAAACAAACTCATTACCCGTTTCCTGCGAGGCGCCAGGAGGCTGAACCCTCCGCGGCCACCTTCGGTTCCGATATGGGATCTGTCTTTGGTCCTGGAGGCCCTTAAAGCTTTTCCCTTCGAGCCGTTAGACTCTGTGGGTCTCTAATACCTCACTTTCAAAACCGTTTTTCTGCTGGCCCTCGCCTCAGTAAAACGTGTGGGTGACTTGCATGCGCTATCAGTTAGCGCGTCGTGTCTCGAGTTTGGACCTAACGACTCGTTAGTCATTCTCAAACCTAGACATGGCTATGTCCCTAAAGTGTTGGGTACTCCTTTCAGAGCACAGGTTATCTCCCTCTCAGCCCTGCCGCCGGCAGCCAGCGAGGTCGATAATAACCTCCTTTGCCCTGTCAGGGCGTTAAGGCTTTATATTACGCGCTCTGCAGCCTTCAGGCTCTCAGAGCAGCTCTTTGTTTCGTTTGGTGGGCACACCAAGGGTCTCGCCGCCTCGAAACAGAAGCTATCCAGATGGATAGTGGACGCTATTGCGACAGCATACGCGTCCAAAGACCTGCAGTGCCCTCTGGGCATACGGGCTCATTCCACCAGAGGCGTTGCCTCATCGTGGGCATGGTCCAGTGGGATTTCCATTTATGACATTTGTACGGCAGCAGGCTGGGCCTCCCCGTCTACATTTGTTAGGTTTTATAACCTGGAAGTTCCCGCCCTGCAGGCTAAACTTCTTGCAGTCTAAAATCATGTTCATGCCCTGCTCTTCGCAGGCTGGATATTAGATTTGACTCTTCTGGTCGAGCCGCACTTTCAGGGAAAGCTTTTATATACAGACCGGCTGCGCCGCTCTGTTTCTCCCTACGGGTGCTTATGTACATGTGTTGGCCCGCATTGCTGGCCACCTCTCTCCCCACTCTTCACTCCCCGGGTCCCCTCCCCCTGGAGTTGTGTGTGGATGCATGGCGCGCACGGCGTTGACAAAGGGTTCCCGTAGCGTAAGTTCCTTACGCAATACGAGAGAACCTCTCGTAAGAGAACGATACTCGGTTACTCACGTAACCTCGGTTCTCTCTAGAGAGGGAACGAGTATTGCGTTCCCTGCCGTGCTTGCGCCTCGAGCTCATGTCGCTTCATTCGACAGAAACCAGAGAATTAAGCCTCCGAGCCCTGTTTTTATACGCTCTGACGTCGCCCCTTCTGGCGGGCTGTGACGCGCGAGGGCGCGCGCACCCTGATTGGGCGTGACGTCACGCGGGGCTCACTGGTAGGCTTAAGCAGTTGCCGCGCGGCAGCCAATGAGCACGCAGTATTGCCCGCTCTAGCTCTGCTGTGCTGCCTGCTGCACTGCGTTGACAAATTATGAAAAATTAAGGATAATTTTTTGGCTTCAGTATCTCGAGAAAAGATGACTTTTCCCGTAGCGTAAGTTCCTTACGCAATACTCGTTCCCTCTCTAGAGAGAACCGAGGTTACGTGAGTAACCGAGTATCGTTTTATTTGCTTGGTCTTCCAGATCAGTGAAAATCATGGGGTTGGAAAGTGACAGCAAATTAAACTGTCTTTAAATTAAATTAAAGAGCACTAATCTATTACCTATTATGTGAAGGCGGTATTGCTATTTCTTTTTGTGTGTGCTTAATGATTCACTCCCATGTTTGACTTGCAAAAAAAAAAAGAAAAAAAAAGCAGCTACTATTATTTTGTTAACAAAATATCTGTGAAGGACTTTGTGACCTATTCAAAACCACCTGTGAGGATCCTGCCACTCCCTGTGGTCACGGAACTCACACAAAAAATCTTCTTGTAGAATGTATTAAATTAGCAATGTAATTAGCAAATCAAGAGATTTAAATTCAACTGGATAAGTTGAGCTCAGACAGACCACATACACACACACAGCTCCCTTTGTGTGGTGTTCCTGTTCCAGGTCATACAAGAGTATCAACAGTTTGGTATGAATCTTGTGGAAACACACCATGGTTCTTTTGATACAATGCTACTTTAATTCTTTTCCCGCCAGCGTTTTTGTAAAAAGTTTCCAGCTACCGGCTATATGGAATAAGCAATATATCAAAAGAGAGAACAGAGCACGTTTTATTCTAGCTTCATGTATTCCTTTTCTATCAGCACTTGAATGTGGGTAAGTTTAATAAAAAATCAATATTTTGAGAAAAAAGCAAAGAAAATCGCATTTTTGTCAAAGACTACGTCTTGATCGGATGATCAAAAGGTAGCCTAGATGGAGTAAATTGTGTCTATCAACACCGCCAAAGCTTCACAGTCCTATAGCTCATCCTGGGTTGACATGTCATTCGGCAACATTAGACCGTTTTGATTTATATGCTGTTTAATGTTGATGATGATCACGTTATTTTACATATGCATTATGATATCGCTTGTTTCTGCTTCTTCACATGTCCTTTGATCTGGAGATTTTGTCCTCTTTCAGAAGATGCGTAATAGCACCCCCTACCATATAACAGTGATAACATGGAAAGCCGGAAAATTCAGTCAATGGCGGTGAAAGAGTTAATAGTAATGTGTATTTATACACAAATTGAGATGAAAAATAACAGAACCTAAACTGCAAACTTAGAAGTCGCTCTTAAACAACAGCTATCAAACAAATGCCATATTTGCATTAGTGTAACATAGTGTATCACTTTTCAATGAAAGCACAGGACAAAACTGAATCACAATATATGGAGAATTCAAAAAGAAAAAATATTTGAATGCCTGCTCATCTCTGTATTGTACAGATTAATGATAATTATATTCACTCAGGATCAATCTTATTCGTCTTTTCTTTGCTTTAACATCAAATAATGTAATCTCCAGACTCGGTAGCAATACATGGTAAAATGTAGATCCATATTTAAAAAAAAATATGTTTACCAATACATACAAATCTCTAATAGGGTCCTGATCATATTTTACAGTCTGTATATATTTGTCCCAATAAAAGGTCTTACTGTATCTTTATTGTTTGCTATTAATTCATATTTTAAACTGACATTGTTGTGATGTCTGTGGTTTTTCCATCATATATTACATACACATTCTTATTTAATTGACCGCCATATAACAAAGTGATTTGAACTAAATGTAACTCAGTAGAAATTGTCGATGTTTTTGTTGGATTTTGACATCAACAGTTACAGTTAAGACTTGACTCATTGTAGTGTCTAAAAGATCGAATTTACTGTACAACCTTTGTTTGTTTCAAACTACAAAAACATTGAACAACTTGAATCTTCCACATATAAGTGCCCAGCATTTCCGGTCATATTCATAAAATGATATTAGTCTAAAGTTAGACAAAAATATTGGCTACATCTGATCAAATGTCAGCAGTCCCAATTGCATGATGGGTATGGAAGAAACAAATGGGGTATTTTTGTTTGCAAGATGCCTGTGAAGGACACTGTGTCCTATTCAAAACCACATGATGCTGACATGTCAACCAATCGCTGCAACATATATAATCATCACACATGCATGCTTGGTTCAGATGCAATATAACGACGTGAGCTTTGACACACTGCAGACATGAATCTGATAACTGCACTGCTATTTTTTCTCTCAGGTAACAAATCTTTGTTATTTCAATTTTATAAGTGGACCATAGAGATGTCGATGATTCTGTGCAATGGATTTACAGTGTTCTAAATGAGTTTAGTCTGTCATTCCGTGTTTTGATGCATATTCTCTCTTACAGGTCTTTTTGGGGGTTACTCTCTTCTTCCTAGGCAGTTCTATTATGTAACTAATCAAATGACTTGGACACAAGCTGAGAGCTACTGCAGACTGAAATACACAGATCTGCTTTTTGTGTACAATGAGGAGGATCTAGACAAAATGAGGGCTGTTCTTCGTCCTTGGTTTGGTAATAATGCATGGATAGGGGGGTTTAATCTGAATTCTGAGTCTGACTCACAAAACATTACGGAGAGTGGACATACCGTGACTCAGAAATGTCTCGCAATAGACACTGATACCTGGAAACTGGTCAAAAAGAGTTGCACACTGACATTTCCATTTTTCTGTAGCCAAAGTGAGTATCTCTGCATTTTGGCAAATGTAATGGTAAAATTAGATCTGACCATATTTCGTTTTCTTTGATGTTCGTATGCATGTTTGTTTGTACCTGTGTCCTTAGGTCAAGGCAAAAGGGTGACGTTGCGAATGAAACTGAATCCTGATGGACAACTGGACCTTAATGACCCTGAAATAAGATCAAACATCTTAGCTAAGGTAAAAGTGATTTCTTCTGTGTGCTCTGAAATGCTTCAAAGCCAAATGTTTTAATGTCATCACATATCATTTCATGATGAAATATAGCAATATATTTGTCAAAAGTGGGTTTGTTATTCCATTATAGTCCTTTTTTTTCCTTCAGATCAACAAGAAATTCAACGAAATTGGGTTTGGTGATGCTATCAAAATACGGTTTATCACAAAGCGAGAAACAGTGGGGAAAAACAGAGCAAATGACACAGTCTGCAAATAAGTAGTTTTTATTATTATTTTGAATGAATTTGTAAAATACAATTGCAATAATTTTGTATATGCTAATGACTAGTTATGCCATTCATTGTATAATTTACACACTGTAAATTTAGGCTAGGCCTACTGTACAGAGCATTTTAGGTTATCAATAGGCCTACGTTAAAGTTTGTTAGAAAACCGTAACTTCATATTAAATGAACAGTAGCCTAGTTGTATTTATCTTTCTAAAACAACTATTTTACTATTTTAATCGTAGAATTTATATGATAACTTACAGGAAGCTTGAGCTTTTATGAATACGTAGTAGGCTACTGGTTCTGATCATAGGTTCTGATGGTCAACAGACATCGGAAGTAGCGTGAACTAACGTCCAGCGTTCGGATTGTTTTCATCGTAACTGTGCAGTAAGAGGGATAAAGTACAGGCAGTCAGTCGTTATTGCAAATTGAATTGTGTAAACTGTGAATTTAGTAATTTAATCATGTTTTCTTTTAGTTGTCGGTTTAGGGACAATCCTTCTATCAGTCAGCAGAGGGCGCTATCACACAGATCACGGCCGTATTCACGCTCAGCACGGTTATATCATATCCTAGTATAGAAATATTGTTTTGAAAGACCTCAATGGAAATAAAATGTATCAATTAAAAAAAAGTGAGTTTTCTTTTTTTACGTGCGTCATTGGCCTATCAGAGAGCAGCACAGACCAAGAGTGAGTGGCCAGTTTCATTCCAAACAAACTTGCACACAGAAATATAAAGACTTAGGCCTATTTGTGCTGATAGCAAAAACAAAGACATTGTGTACAATATGAATAATGATAAATCAAAGGCATTATAAAACAGACTTTTGTGGCTTTTTGTTCTTAGTCTCAGTGATTTGGCTGGTTAGCATGGCCCTGTTTCCTCCTTCAAGAAAAAGAAAAAGGTTCAGGTTCTTTCCTTAAAGTGAGCACTAATAAGGGATCATTTGCACAACATATTGTGTAGAAACCAATTACAGCTAGAATTGTCAATGATCACAGTCACAATATCGTATTAGTGCTCTTTATCAACAATAATAGCTAGTCCAAAATAGCTTAAATGGTGTTGTACTGAGTAAATACAATCATTGCTGTAATAGTTTGTTGTGTGTATAATCTGAAAGCTGTTCCATGCATTTTCAAAACATATCAGCTGTGGGCCTAATCGAAAATGTATGTCTGTGACGCACATAATACGACATTCTGAGGAGGAAAAAAAGCAAACCCTGCCCACCATCTGCGTCAAGTCACACCGTGTGTGGTTTCCAAGCGTTTTCACAAATGTGGGATTTTGAAGCTCCCACCTCCTCCATGATAGCACAGTCGGTTAACTTCTACAATAGTGACATCTGATTGATGCTTTACTTACTTTATTTGTTTGAACAAGTTTCCTTGACTTTCAGGCCACATTGGGATTTTTTCATTAAATTAAACCTGCAAATAAAGTTTTAGGATTTGCAAAAATGTTGGCGTCAGTATCAAATGATTATTCTGGCAATGCCAGCTTGGTTGCTTGCTGTCATTAAGGCAAAATGGGGCATACCAAACACTAAAAATATTGTTACATTTTAATGTAAAATGTTTACACTATTTACATATTAAATGCTAAAGAAAATTGAATAAACATGCAAGTCTTTTTAACATTTAAATTTATTTTAACACATAATAGTAATTTCACTTAAATTGCAATGAAAATTACCTATGAATTGTCATTTAAGTGAAATTACTTAACTTAAATATACGAGCTTGATAAAAATGATCATTCTAGAAGAAAATTTCAGATGGCACTTAGAGGCTTTTGCATCTGAACTCTTCATATATATATATATATATATATATATATATACATTAACACTGGTTGAGACTTTTGTTGGATGATTTGACTTTATTGACTGACATGAAAACTACAACACGTGTAATGATTCAGTGGGCAAATGAAGGATGCCAGAGCCGTGGGTGTGTGTTAGTAGGAGTGTGGTGGCGCGTGATCGTTGAAACGGCTCTGGCGTGATCGTGTGTGTCTGTGTGCAGGGGAGGTAAGAAGATATGCATTTTTAAAGTGGGTGAATTGTGATGCATTTCCGCCGGTTCATTAGGCGTGGGAGGTAGAATCAACTCTCTGTGTTTAGACTAATGGCTTGATATGAGCATGAATTTTAAGAAGGGGAACTCTCCTTTTTGCATCAGCTCAGATCCATGATGCATCCTACTGACATCAATCATTACAGGAAAGAACTGCATTTGCTCTGGACCGTGACTGTTTTTACACTCAGATTGGCTCAGCCTCTGTTTTAAAGTTGCTATGAAACGGAAGTAGTGTCAGATCCTCCCCTCTGTATTGCAATGTACATCCAAGTTTGACAGAATAATGAAAAAGAAAAAAAATATATTTAAGCATTGCACTGGAAAAGGGAGGCAATATGAACATGAGCTTTCAAGGCCGAGTTCAACCAGACAAAATGATTGGAGAAGTCCTGCATACCTCAACAGTGACAAATCTATTGTTTTCAACGGAAGATCCAATTATTATAACAATTGCGAGATATATAAAAAACACATACACAGGGATGAACTGTTCACAATAAGATCTAAAACAGAGATCTACAGAAAACACAATTAATGTTGCACATATAGGCCTACAATGTTCAGGATAATGCCGAAATAGCCATTCTGTACTGTAATGTCAATGTGTCATACAAATAAAAGGGATTAATTCAAATTTAGCAAGATCTGTAATAACCCATAGTGTTCCTAGAGATCTACCTTCCTGCAAAATTTAGCTCGAACTCTGATAAAACACAACTTAATTACAGTCAGGTTGCAAAGGATGCAGCCCCTGAATTGGGATAGGCTACAGCTTGCAGGTAAGGTTGATCTCCAGGAACAGACCCCTATAGTCCATAGCCTCAAATATACTTTAGAATCAAACTATCAAAACAACTGATTTTTTAATTTTTAATTACCTCATCCGTCAACACATGATGCTGGTGAATTGCAGAGCTCGTGCATATGGATATCCACATTGCTATGCTTTCTTAACTGCTGCGTTCAATTATAAAGGTATTTATAAAAAGGTATTTCCGACTAATTTTTACTCCGAAGCAAAGAACGAATAAGAACTTCGCCGTGAGTAATCGGGATCTTGAATCACCTTCAATTCTTGTTTGCTAGTGCGAGCACGATCAATAAGTTGCTGGCTGCAGTTCACTTAATGGCCACTGGTATCGCTAATAACAAGGGTTTCTGAATACTACATGGCATTTTCATAATATTTTCTCCAGGCCTATAGATATGGCTTTATTTCCCCTGCAAGCACCTGTAGCTGTCAGATATCGGAATTAACTGTCTCAGAGATAAATGTATCTGAAATGTTTAGTTCTAGATCTCAAATCACCCTTGAAACCACTTTCCCCTGGTTTCACAGACGAGGCCTCGTCTGTGAAACCAGGGGAAAGTGGTTTCAGGGGTGATTTGAGATCTAGAACTAAACATTTCAGATACATTTATTTTGTCTCAAGATGCACAATAGCATTTTTTTTTTTTTCTAAGGCATGTTTTAAAAAGCTACTTAAATGTTCTAATTGAACTACGGCATAATCCTGGCTTAATCTAAGCAATGTCTATGAAAACGGGGCCTTTATATTCTACTATATTCTAAAATCATATTCTAGCACAATGTTTATTTTGTCATAAAATCTTGTGCATTATTTTAATAAGCTACTTTAGTACTTAAAAGCCTTAATTTTAGTTGACTCAAGAACCTTAGGGTTCCATATAGAACCCCATTTGAACTTTTTTCCAAGAGTGTAGCATGCACTCAAACAAGCTGACAACATCTTAAGCTACTTAAAGATCTAGTTGTCATGACAACAAGAACGCAACTACCAAGTACCAGAATCCTATTAAACCTTTTTTTTTTTAATGGTTATTCAAAAAAGCAGCATTAGGTTTATTTTGAAGCACCAGCAAATAGATTTGCTGAACAGGCCTTAGAAATTAGTTTTGGCTAAATCACCAACCTCAGATGGGGGAATAAAATCCTGGGACCTTGTAAGGAAATGCAAGTTTCTGATATTACATAATGGGAACATCTTAATGCTAAAACAGTACTTTGTGGTTGTTGTTTGATTGTCATTGTTGTGTGTTGGTTTTTACATGTCCTCTCCCCGAAGCACTCCACAGATCTCCACTCCTACTGATAAGCCATGAACAAACCCACGCATCTAAGGATTTACGTCATGCAGAGGTGGGCATATACAGTTAATTCTTGTTCATGCCTCTCTGCCTGTAGTCCTTCATTAACACTTTTGTCAATGGATTCAGTTTTCTATGTCTGAAGGGGAATGATGTCATATCTGATCCTTTGGCATATTGTTAAGCTACAACCCTGAAAATGCTTAACATAATCATTTAAATCCTTTAAAAGGAGCTCGCAACTTCAAGGTTTATATTTTATCTATTTATTTATTTATTTATTTATTTAAAACTTCAATAAAGAATTGTGTGTACTTAAATCCTTCTACCATTGTGAATGACGTAAAAATATAACATACTTTTTTTTTTACAATCACTGATTAAATATATTATGTCATATTCTGATCCTCTGACATATTGTTTTAAACCCTGCAATTGCTTGTGAATTTAATCATTTAAATCCATAGAACTCACAGTACTCTTTATCTATCTGTCCATCAATCAATCACACTGTAAAAAAATTCTAACCTCTCCAAGTCAAAATTTTCTAGTGACTGGTCACATCTAAATTTTTAAATTGGCCCAAGTGCAATTCTTGTTGCAATAGTCTGTTAACATTGGCTCAATGAGAAATAATACGTCAGACTAATTGAAAAATTTAGAAGTGATCAGTCACTAAACTGTAAAAAAATGTTACAGTGCAATCAATCAATCAATCAATCAATTATATCAATCAATCAATCAATCAATCAATCAATCAATCAATCAGTCTGTCTATGATGTGATCATGTGGAAAATATTATAAAACTTTTCACCAATAGCCGTTGATTAAAAGTATAAAACATCCTTTTACATACAATTATTTAGAATCCGATACAGTATACAAATAAACGCAGTAATTGCAGGGAGAACAACTCATAATTTGATTGTCATTCGCAATGCTTCATGGGAGAGGTCACTTTTACAGAAGCATGTATATCTGGTTGTTTTTTTTCTTTGAATGTTAAATGTTAGCTAAAACCATTTTTTGGGGAGAAAATTAGGGTTTTTATTTATGGATTAGGCTATTTCTGTTGCACTGTGGCAAAAATGCTGGCAGAATAAAATGTTCTGTTATAGCAGCATTTAGATGACATAAAAGGCTGTGTGACTGAGGTCTATGACATTGCTTCACAAATAATGACAAAGTACATTTTCTTTTGGCTCGCGTATAGCTTAACTCATACCAAACTCCACTATAAGCGCAAAAGTGAGGTGAGATGAGGTGAGGGAAGGGGTGGTCACTCCAGGAAGTTTGAGGGAGGAGGACAGCATGCTTTCGCCAGGCACCAAGCCAGAACCTTTTCCGTCTCGGTCATGTCTGCTGCTGGGTTATATTTATGTTTGGTGATGTAATGCTTAGGACAGGATCCAAAAGACAACTCCCCTTTCCCTATTCCAGACAGATGTAATGGAAAATCCAGGCAATAAGAGCTTACTGCGGAGGAGTTCAAAATGTGCTTGTAAAGTTTAGAAATGATTTGGTTCAGGAATGTGCTACCATGCTGTGTCCATTAAAACACAGTGGATCTAATACTAAATCCATAATCTTGTATTTGTAAATAGCAGCATGGAATCATGCCATAGTTTCGTGGGAATCAGTCGCATGGTGTCTATGTGTGTTTGTTGCATACAAAAACACATATGCAGCTAATCAATCATTTGGTGCAACCTGAGGACACCTGGCTCCTCCCATGACTGGCTACGTCATGTGATCCCAAAATGATTCTTTAAAAGTGCTGAATATGCCATATATCAAAGAAGTTTAATAGAGTTTTTAAAGTGTTGTCTTACAATACAGGAACATAAATTAAGAATCTGAGATGTGTTTTAATTTCCCCCAATGAAACTGAATCCTACCTATAATGTGTTCTTTTAAATACACTCTTAAAAATACAGCTCTTGATTGGCATCTATGATTCCATAAAGAACTTTTAACATCAATGGAACCTTTCATTGCACAAACGGTTCTTTATAATGGAAAAGTGTTCTTTAGATTATAAAAATGTTCTTCACACTAAGAAAAATGGTTCTTTCTGATCACTGAAAGGTTACTTAGACAAAATAGCATCGCAGCCAAAACCCCCTTTCAGAACCTTTAGGAAATCATAGCTTCTTCATTTAGGGCCAAAGAAATGGGAAACTCTGTAGTACATGAAATGTGTAGGTACAGTTAGTTTAAATACAATTCACAATTAAAGCAAACAGACAAAAAAAGTTTTCTGATCTTAAATATCTGAGAAAATTGTTTCAGCATTTTTATTGTGTTATTTTATGAGATATAGAGACAAGAAGAGATCATGTTACAGAGTTTATGTCATGAGAATGGAGCTCAGTATGGCAGTTTTGATCAAATTAGGCCAAACAGATGACGTTAAAAATAGCTAACCATATGAAAGGTTACTGAGTGTGAGTTCAGTATAGGGCATCAAGCCTTTTAATGCAATTAACCTATTTTATGCTTTTAAACATTAAATGAATTGTAATTATAATTAATATTTTTGCTGCATTCACCATCTTGGATGGATTTTTTTCCCCACCAAGGAAGTCATAATGCATTATGAGATCGTCTTCTCAATGAAGGATACATTCTACCTTTGATTTCAACCAAAAGTTGGTCTCTTAGATTTGACATGCAGAAATATGACATTTCATTGTCTATAAATGTCATTCATTGCAAAACAAAACCTCAAAAAACAAATGGTCACCCCATAATAAAACAATAAGTGCACTTTTTGCTGAACACCACTCAAATAATGCGTCATTTAAGAGTCTTGTTATAGGATTGTTTTGGCCCTCGGTTGTCTTTTATGTGCGTCACTTTCACACCATTTCACAAAACCCAAAAGAACCAATGACAAACACACTCAAACAGCCTTGATCTGTCGTGTATCTGATAAAAGTGGAACTATTAAAGATGGTCCACTCAATTCACTGACTCATGGCTTTTTCAGTTATAAAGTGCTTCCGCCAGCACTGTAAACATTACACCCACATGTCCCTGTTGGATCGACTGAACGTTTTTAGAGTGTATTTTTGCTTGCATCCTCATTCAGCCCATGAATGAGGACTTCCCGTTTGATCTGTCGTGCTATTCATTTGTATACTCACCATCAGACCTCAGTTACAGGATAACCTGGGCTGGAATTCGGGGAGACAGAGTTTCAGTTCAAAATGTAAAGGATTTACATATTTTATCAATGTAATAGATTTTCTGAATCTCTGTTTTAAAAATATAAAATATGTTTAGGGTCCCCCTGTAGTGAATCTCGGCAATTTCCATCACTGAGAATAACATTTCGTTTTTCAATTCAGTACACAATTGCTTTCCTGTAGCTCAAACAGTGCATTGGCACTTGTAACGCCAAAGTCATGGGTTCAATTCCCAGGGAAAGCAAGAACTGATAAGAATGTAAATGTCTACCTTGAAATGTTAGTCGTTTGGATAAAAGCGTCTGTCAAATGTATATATTATCTGTGCTATCTGGATCAAATGTAATGGCCTTTTGCACTTTCGGAGTTCATTAGTGCTCAGCAACTGCTGGGAACACTAATGATCAGCTATTAATATGTATTTGCTTGTATAACAAAACACCTACTGCTTATTGTGCATCAGAAAGCTTCTATGGATTTATTGTGACTATGTTTTTGCTTAATATTCTCAGAAAGAGGAGTGAGAAACAGAAAGATAGTGTTTCTGGATCTGTGAGAGTTTTTAGAAATGGTCTGGTGTGATTTGATGTCCAATCTTGTGGATCCATATTGGAAGAGATAGAAGCCATCTGTGCCATCTGGTGTTATTGAGATTTATTTTAAAGAGATTTGTGTGCATGTGAGAAAAACATCACAGAAAACATCCCATTCATCTCCTGATCACCTCAAGAGGTCTTGTCCTTGCAGATTATTTTGCAAAATGCAGCCTAGTGTCATATTCAGAACAACAGCACTATTGCTTATGATATTGCTTAAATGGAACTGATATAATGAGCTACGCAAACACAACTGATTGGAAATCATAATCACAATCGGCATAATTCGTCAAAGAATAAAACGGGTTTACCCATCACATAAATAGCTGTTTCAGCAGGTCAAACCAGAACATTGCCTTGAAGTAAAAATAAATGAATGCAGGAAGAGAATAACAATTATTGGCAAAAGGCAAGATGACTCCTCTTCTAACAGATGGAGATGGAGAGAGTCCAAACAGAGAAAGAGAGAGTGTTTTTCGCTATTCGTACTGTTTATTATTGTGGGCTCTAATAAACTCACATATCCAGGGTGCTTTCTAAAACACATAGCCTTATACTGTATCATGGTACAAATAAAAGACCTCCCTGGGAAAATGGATTTGTTGCAGAGGATGCTCAGTGTGACAGTAAAATATCAACATTGCAGCTCAAACATAGGCAATATGCAGTTTGAATACTAAGGGCAAAAAAATGAATAGCCTACATGAGATGTTATGCAATAGCATCTGTATGAGATGTTATGTAGCCTATGTGTTATGAAATGGCAAAAGTTATTGAAATAAACCAGAGTGCAGTCGGGTTATATATGTATATGTGTATATGTACATTACTCTAACGTAGAGGAACTTCACTGAAAGAAAACAGTCCCTTGATATACCTATAAAACCTACTGGATAATTTCGAGCATCCACCATATAATACAGGCTCACATGCCGTGTTTCGCTCATACAGGGCGAGACCACATTGACTATACACACACTTGTATAACCGTTTGTATAACGTTCGGCGTACTCAGCTTCCTAGGACCAACCACAGGCTTTTCCCTCTTCGGTGTCCCATTCACTAGCTTTCTCTTACTACTGATTTGTCCATACGCAACGCACGTAGTCGTCACTGGTCATTGATGTCCACGTGAGGCGTATGACATACTTATGTAAAAAGACTGGCGGCCCTCTGAGCCAATCACAGCGCGTTCCTGGCATTTCCGCATTTTTCGCATGCAAATTCGCGGCGTTTGGCCAATAGGAGTGTACGTTGGGAGGAGTTTGAATGCAGGTCATGCTGCGAGCTCGGAGAGATCCAGGGCAGCGGTGTGAGAGACTAGAGAGCAGTCTCCAGCGATGTGTGTCAAACTGACGCTGTGGCTTGACTGGAATTTCAGGAATATGTTTAATTTAGCCGGACAGGACGGAGACCTGCTTTGAGGCAGCCAACCTGTACGAAAAAGAAGACTGTTTAAGTTGTCAGGTAAGATACATTCATGTTGTTTAGATTAGAAGACTCGGTCGTTGAGGAGTTGTATAACATTTTCCATTGACTGCAATGTGAACCATTCTCTTAAACAAGTTTACTTCGTAAACACAAAGTGATGTTCGTACATATACACTGTAACATATGTGATATACATCGGTTCAGTCATATATATGTCAAATATGTATGTTACGCGTTGCATAACTGTGTCAGTGATTGTTAGGTCATGTTCGGTCAGTGCTCCGGACCAAAGCCCTTTAAATCACTAGTTTTGTCCTCATTGTTTACCTTGACGAAGAAATGCCATATCACTTTTTTTTTTAAATTCACCCTAGTTACTATGAAACTGCAAAATATTTTGCTAAAAAGCGAACTCTATAGGTTATGAAACAGCCTCGTTTGTCATGTAAAGCCATTTTAACATTTATTCCTTGACGCACTATTATCTGTACTATTAAAAATTGTAATAAATCCAATAGTGCATAATAACTTGCAGCTATTCATTATGTGTTCAATCTTCTAATACTGACTTCTTTAGTAGTCACTTCTCTAAAAATCTTTCTATAAACAACTGGAATAGATACTAGTGTTTAATAAATTATAAGTTTAAGTGTCTATTCAGTTTGTTATAACTACAATATATGCTAGTACTTATTCTAGTAACTAAGAAATATTGAATATTTCCTAATGAATAGTTATGTAAGGAGGAATAATAGTTTGTGGATAAATACATTTGCCAATTAATAGTTTCAAGTAACTAGTATTTTAAAAAAGAGAAGTACTCATAACAAAAATATACACTATAAAAGAATAATTGCTAAAATAGCCTGCCACACATTTCCCTCCCAAAATGAATGAATCTTAACCTTTCATACTGTTGTATGGGTCTGGATGTGAACATTATGTCACTGCAGGCTGCATAATTGTCAGGGGTAGAGTCATGTATGTTAGATAATGCCTTGCTGTAACACATGCCACTGATGCACACATCAGACTTATGACAATGAGGCACTTATTGCATAAGTTCTAGTTTACATTAATTAATTCAAAAACCAGTATGTGGTCATTTTAACTAATACTGGAAACCTATAGTTATATTTTCTGTATAAAACAAAGAAATGTTAGCCAGAATTATAGTCTCAGTCACCATTCACTTTAATTTGAATCTTTTTGCCATACAATGAAAGTGACTGGTTTGGAACAACATGAGGATGAGTATATGATGGCAGCTTTGACTTTAAATTGATTTTAAAGGCGTAAAAATAGCCTGAAGTTGGCAGTTGACCATGTCACAGTGTATGCTGGGTAAGTTGTTTGCAGGCTATTAAAACTGACCTACTCATACTAGAGGTGCTCCAAATACCTTAATCTGCCTCTAATGTAATGAGCACATAAACTGCATGTGCATTGTGTTTCTGCAAACTGTTTATTTCATTGCATAAACTGTTTTATAGCACTTTTCGGTTTCAAAGCAGCTTTATAGAAAATCATGATGTTCATTTTTATAATATCTTCATCCTTTATTTGCATTTAGCAGATTTGAGCTGGGCGATAATGCAGTTTACATTTACCTATAGCAAGTAGTTTAAATGTTCTATATATTACCTTAGTATGTCCAACTTTATCCACCTACACTATACTCGAATATAGTGTAGGTGGATAAAGTTGGACGTACTTAAATATCCAACTTTAAATAAAGAGCTGAGCAATAATATAGTAACATTTTGTGACAAAATTAAAGAAAATCAGGTAGTTGAGATCTTTCCTTTGTATCCCTGTTTTTTGTTTAACTGGTCTTTTTCTCAAAGCTGACCTCTAATTGTATTCATCATAATTTGTTTGCAATCATTTCCCAAAATCTTTTGTGTGATATAAGCTAATTTGCATTTTAATTTGCATATGTCATTATCTATTCCATCTAAAATGTACAGGTTTAAAGTACATTTTGAGAATTTACAGTTTTGTAGATGTTTTCATTCAACATCTGCTTTGATTTACCAGAAGTAGAATGCCAATTTTCTTGCTTTTTTGTCTCGTATTTAATCTATTTTCTTGGCCAAGACAGTGAATGTTGCAGAGCTTGATCCAAATGAGAACCTAGAGACACGTAATTGTTAGATCTAATTTTGGTGATGCTGGAATAATGGTTGCACATGCAGCACTGACGTAATCAGAAACTGATCATCATCTTCTCTAAACAGTGGTTGGACACCACTATTAAGAATAAAGTACGGATAAATGCGTAGATAGCATCTGTAATTGATTCTTTAAAGGGGTAGTTCACCCAAAAATTTAAATTATGTCAGTAATTACTCGCCCTCATGTTGTTCCAACCCCATAAGACTTCCGTTCATCTTCGGAACACAAATTAAGATATTTTGGATGAAATCTGAGAGCTGGCTGCTAGGTAATTTCATCTGCCGGCCCAGAAAAGTTAGTAAAGACATCATTATAATAAGTGATCACAGTGGCTCAACCTTAAGTTTATCAAGCGACGAGAATACTTTTTGTGTGTTAAATAAAGTTAAATAAAGTCGTTATTTTTGTTTTTTTGCACACTAAAAGTATTCTCGTCGATTGAGGGTGAGTAATTACTGACAGAATTTTAATTTTTGGGTGAACTAACCCAATAAATGAAATAAAGGATGTGCTTTGGGTGATCTGTCTGAGTGGAAACATTATCTTTCTTCAAATATAGCTGTTTCTAGTACATGTTGTAGGGCCACATGGGTCGTTGTTGAACTCACTCTGACTATAAAAGAGAAAGTGTGGGCGAGCAGTTTTACGTGATGTGTCCGGAGTTGCTCAACAGGATAGGCTGAAAGCGTTGGCACTTGAGATGGGATTGGCTGCTCGGGCAGAGTATGCAGTGGGAGGGTAGGAAGTGATGACGCACGAAGAGTGTCCTCGGGTGCATTTTTATGTATTTAGACTATTCCTGGCTCAGAGCCACACGAACAGTCCAAAGCTTTCATTGATGCTATCTTTCCAAGTTGCAGCATTATTTTGTTGAGTGGTTGGATGGGAATTAGATGAGGAACAGAACGGTCATGGAATTAGATTACGCAGAGGATGCGATTTGTGTTAAACTACAGTTTTATTGCCAGGTGTGAGTTTGTTCTTATCTCTTTTTGTGAATTATTATTTTTTTTTTTTTTTTAAAGGCTTTAAAAGTATTTTTTCTGCATTAAATCATTTTACCTTTAAAGAAATGCATAGTATTATGTTTAAAATTATGTACATTCACATAAAATGCGGAATGGCGTCATATTGGTATAAAGTCATTTTATTCTACATCAGTCGTTCACCTTTTTGCTCCAAAAAACTTCTGTATTCTGTAAAACATGGTTGCATCGTTTTTGGTACAGTTATTTTGTATAGGCTATGCTTCATTATAGAGTTATTGCCTTCAAAGGAGCTACTAAAGATGAGCATAATCAATGTCCATTGCATATGCAGATTGATATCTAAAAGTGTTTTTTAGTTTTCTTCTTCACACTATCATGCGGTTAATTAAACTAGGTAAGCTGATAACCTTAAAAGTCCATATATCGCCAGTTACTGCTTTGCTTCCTCCAACAAGCGGATGTAATGAGACATGTTTCCTGTTTGTTCATGTGATGTTCGACATAAAGCCTTCATGGAATAAAATAACATAATAAAATAATAATAAATCAAATTTAACATTGGGCATTTGTAGCCAAAAGAAAAAAGAAAAAAGGCTGTTGCAAAATTATTGATTGCACATTTAGGTTATTTGTACAATTGTAGGCTAATTGTGAAAAAAGTGACTTCTGTAAGTATTTCCATGTGAAGAATATATGGCAATCAAAGTGAGTGCTGTTTCATTTGTGGCTAACTTTCAACTATTACAAGTGCTTGGCTTGCAAACTTGGTTTTACTGCATTACATAATTGACTTGTGCAAACAGAATCTCATACAGACATGTATATCATACACTGCAATCTCATTGGATTTTATTAGTGTATAACTTGAGAAAAGCCTCCCCTTCCAGAAATTAGTCTGACCCACGCACAGCGTGTGAAACCACTGCAAATACATGCTTTGATTTCCCTGGAAGGGTTTTCCAGCTACTGCCCTGGTCCTGCTGCTTTCACCTTCTCTGTTGGCTATTCATACACCTACCGTAGATAGACAACCATGAGCGCAGATAAGGAACTGATTGATAGTGCTTTTTTTTCCTAGGCGTAGAGACTGGAAACGATATAAGGTCATCCTGTCTTGGCTGAAACCAGTTACAGCTGGATACTCTTGAAGTAAAATCAGGATAAAGGCTTTGCCTTTCTTTGCTTTGCACGCATGCTCTGGGTTTGGAGATCACCAGAAGCCACAAGAAACTCTTATTAAACAAGTTACTATTCGTTTGCTCACCTGTGTGAAACCCATTTTTTAAAGTTGTTTCAGAGAGCTCAAAAAGTCCCAGGTTCTCGGCTATGCATTGCGATAATGCACAGAGTAAATAAAACATGCTGAATTTAGCTTTAGCAGGAGGATGAAGACACTTACACAACCTAATCTGGAGGTCTCACATGTGTCTTCTTGGAAAGATTTGGTTACCTGCTGCCAGCATTATTACCAAACAGCTGTTTACAAGGGCACTTTGCAATATGACTACCAGAAAGACCTTAGTATTATGTAAGTGCAGGCGACACTCAAGCAGCTACATCATTACAAACATTTTGGTGAGTCACATAATAGGGAATGGCTTGTTGAAAGTTATTCAGCCATGTGCGTAGGTAGTTTTAATGACTAATGTGCTTGCTTTCTGCTTTTACAAAGTAAGCAACATTTATAAACGACGTATTTACTGACTGAAATAAGTCGCAATCATGTAGTTAATAAAATAAAAATTCCCCAAACAACATCAGGGCTCAATGCCAAAGAGTTCTGCTAGTCTGATTGGACCAGTTCAATTTTCACTCTTCAACCTGTTTGAGTTTTGGTACTGATGATACTCAAACTAAAAGTACAAAACTAGGATGATGTATATTGTGGTATTGCATAGCAACACTGTAAGTTAATGAATCTGTACAGTTTCAAACTATTTTAATTTTATTCATCCAGAAGCACAAATGTGTGTCAGCAGATTTGTGTAGTACAGCCTAACAACAGTTTTCCCGCCGCACACACACACACACACACACACACACACGCTACTCCGGAAGAGTGTGCTCTTAAGCCGTGACCTGGTGACAGAGGATTCACATCATGACATCATGGAACACAGACATCAATCTCTGTGTCTAATCTTTTCAGGATTGTTGAACTCTTATGTCTAAATATCAAGACTTGAGTCAAAACATATGCTAATAAATAATAATCACTTATTTAAGTAGGCCTATATGAAATAATGTTGAATTGTTTTGAGCTCCTGGAATATTTGATGAAAAATCATACATTGAATTTTGCATATTATAAATTTGGTTTTGATGCCAAATGCAAGTACTGAAGTGTGTCAGAGGGTTTTGATATGAATCAGGTTTTCTAGCCTAAGAAATATTTTCACCATAAAATATGCATATTTGTGTCACCACCTACTTTAATTTGTGCTAATTGTGTAAAATTGTATTAAAATGCAAGCATCCAAGCAATATTAACTATTTCCTTTCAGAGCTGTCTGTAAACTTATGTAAGTCATTATAGGTAGTAGCGCATGTGCCACTGCTACACATTCAATTACGTAAATGTCTCACTTGATACTGAGTTATAAAACCATCTGCAAGGTGGTTGGTTGTAAGGTTCATTTGTATATCATTAGGTGTAGGCCTAGGCTTTGTTTGTCTGATCTTTACTTGGTTAACATTACAGTATATTATAATTTTTTGGTGTTGAGTGAAATATTAATATTAAATGTGCAATTGATTGAATTAATTGCAATGCTTATTATTCATATTGGTCAAAATATAATTAAGAAACATATTATTAAGTAGTTATGTTTGGGTAAGAGCTCATTATTTGTCATTTAGCCTATCATATAGGCTACCACAATAAATTGATGACTACTTAGTGAATGTTCTTTTTATATAGTCTTTTTTGTTGAAGAAACTGCTGAATTCAGCTAATTACACCAAGTTTTTGCACAGTATATGGGGTAGTA
Source organism: Squalius cephalus (assembly GCF_949319135.1). Classification (NCBI taxonomy): domain Eukaryota; kingdom Metazoa; phylum Chordata; class Actinopteri; order Cypriniformes; family Leuciscidae; genus Squalius; species Squalius cephalus. The sequence continues at coordinate 41,404,658 of NC_137128.1, read as the reverse complement.
GTCGTTGGTCTTTGAGCTCAGTGTCCAGAATAAAAGTGCTGAATCAGCAGTGAGATTGTGACTTTGAACTTGTTAAGCAATGCTGTGGTCTTTGACATTATATTTTTAGCAGGGTACGTTTACTTAAAAGGCCTGGAAAGGTACATGAATTTGCCTCGTAAAGTAAGGATTTTGAATATTATTGGCCTGACTGCTTTGAATATCATTGCATAATTTGTCATTGTGTCTTTTAACAATGCAACATTAGTTCAGATGTACGTTTTACATCTAATGGATACAATTGACATTCCAAACAGTTTTGTTTTTCCGTTATTATCACTTCATTTTTACTAATCATTGATTTTTAGACTGTAGATCTGATCCCATGTGTTAGCCAGTGTGCTTTTCCCATGAGCACCTATGATTGTATTATAAAGAGATAACAATACAAGTCTGTCAGCTGTAATTATATTAAATTGCCAGTGTTCTGCTTTATGGCCCCCATGCAAGCAACTATATCTCATGAAGATGCCCCTAGGGTTTGAATAAAATCCACATTAATGGATTATAATGTGTCATCTGCAGGTCATGTCTAGAGAGCACTTACTCTGACTTTAAGAAAGATCTAGAGAACTGGTTCTGTCATTTTCTCTAGGTTAAAAGTTATAGTTAAAAGAGTCATACTAAAAAGCTGAATGCCACATTTACACGTGCTGAGGTTTACAGCTTTTTTGCTTGCGTCAAATATATGGCATATTAAAAAATTCTGTTAATGTTTACTTAATTTTCTTTCTCATTCAACAGTGTCAAAGTGCTTGGCCAGTGTGTCACTATGCAACAGAAAATTCAAAGGTTAGCGTTGTTGTGTCATCATCGCCCTGTGGGTTACTAGGTTACAGTAGGCACTCAGCCAGACATAAGATTATATGTTCTCTTTAGTCAGACAGGTGTGATTTGGGTGGAGCACCAAGTGATATGCGTCAAAAAGTTATTGATACCGGTAGGGCAGGTCTTTCGTTAGCAGTTTGTGATTATATCAATTATATATTTTGCTGTACTTTTTATATGGGTGGGACTGCTTAATTTACACGTGAGAATGACAAAAAATAAATAAATAATAATAATAACATGTGCCAAATATGTAATGATGGAAAACAAGTTGTTAAGTGGCAGAGATTAGCCAGCAAGCATGCAACATTGAATATTAATGTAGATTATAAATACTGCAAAATGAATGCAAAAATATTAGTTATAAGTGGCTAATCCAATCTGAATCTGAATTGAATCTGAATGAGTTAAAAAAAAGTATGCATTTTTAAAGTGCAATTCACTATATTTTTCAAACATATGCATTGCCACATGATTATTTAATAATTTCAATGAGGATGATCAACTGGCCCCAAAGTCATTTTTAGTGCATGTATGATATGATTTGTATTTTGTAATTTCCTTTCAAGTTCACACAGATGTTCTTGCAGTACTGTGTGTGTGTATACATACATATATGTTACAATGTATGTAATGGTCTACCTGAAACAATATATCAGTCATGCATGGTAAATCTATTCAGTTCTTGGTCACACAGGTAATCCACTAACGTACTCTACTCTCTGGCAATCCTACAGGTGTATTTTAAGCTCTTGAGTAAAAGAGTTGTGAGTCTTGAAGGTGTCTTTCCTTAATATGGTCCATCTATGGTCCATTAATATGGTCTGACCAGGAAACTTGGCTCAGTCTTCTCTACTCTGTTCAGACAACTATTTATTTCTTTAGAGCAAAGGGATAAGAGTTTATTTTTTTCCCCTGCCATTTTCATGGAAACGTTAAGGGATAAAAACCAGTCAGGGCCTGCTGTTCCTGTCTAGGCCAACACCTTTAATGTGCACATGCTGGGATTAATCCTTTGAAGGAGGCAGTGTTTACAAGCCGAAATGCCACATCTATTTAGTTAAAGGACACAAGGGGACACCAGGATCGTCCACCTTTGAACTCTAAGTTTACGCTCTTTGGGTCCAGACAGAGGCCGGCCTGCCTATAGATTTTACTTCAGTATTTGATCAGACAGTGTTTTGCATGCTTTACTTTGATGCACAATCTGGCTTTGTGATGAACAGTCATGAATTTGCAACTAAAACATGATTGTATCTCCTGTACAGGGATGGCATGCAGATTTTCTCTGCCCCGTCTTGCCCTGGTTTCTTTTGACGTGCTTAAGTGCATCATCTTGTTCCTTTGTCTAAAGGGATGGTCACACTTTCCATTGACATCAATTCAGTTTTGAATTTCGCTGCGTTCCAAAGTTCAGGTTTGTGTACTTAGACTTGTGAACTCGTGAATTTGTGACCATTGCAATTTCCGTAAAAAAAATGTGTTCTCAAAGTCTAGTTTGACTGTGTTTTATGGACAAGATTTCCTGATGTTTTCAGATGAAAAATGCATTTAATTTTAATGACTCATGTTTTGTCTTTTTTATTCCCATAGCAAACCGTGTGCTCGTCTGAATTCCCTCTGAACGCCACACACACTTGCTTCACTTCTTCAAACCAAGTCTGATGTCTGAGGACTCAGATTCCAAACCGTACCTGTTCTCCTCCCTGGAGGGGCAGAACGAGGCAGCCGGCTGCAGTTCGATGGCAACGTTGCATCGCATGGGCAGTTTCGCGAAGGGGGCCGAACTTGGCCTGGCATCTGAAGGAAGTGACAGTAGTCAAGACCCTCCCTCTTCGCCCCATAACAACCGGAAGATGAAACATTCCCTCCATGAGGATGTGGATATGAAGAGTAGCGGGTCCAGTGGGAGTGGAACAGAGTCTCATGGTAACGAGTCCCACGGTAATGATTCCCATGGAAATGAGTCCCATGGCAATGAGTCTTCGGGGAGTTCCAATAGCCGAAGCAAGGACTCAGCACTAATAGAGTCATCGGAGAGTAACAAAAGGTAATTTAGTGATATTCTGTTTGTCTGTGACATGCAATGGTCCCAGAAAATATTTGGACCTGTTTGGACAGTTTTGACAAAACTTTTAACAAAGTGGCCCAATACTTTTTGACTTTATTTTGCACATTATATCCATTGGTTTATCATGTATACCTAACAAACTTGTTTTGGGGGGGTAAAAAAAAGTGTGCTTGTGCTTCCTGATTTAGTAATCTGATGCATTTATAATCAAGCACTTAAGTGTCCAAATTATTTTTGGGGCCACTGTATTATTGTGGGTGAAATTTTAATAAATGTCCTTAGACCTGATTGTTCTAGATCTGTATATCTTTCAAAAGGTTGGGATCAGTAAAATGTTTATGGAAATTCTCTTATACTCACCAAGGCTGCATTTATTTGATCAATAATAGCAATATTGTGAAATATTATAACAATTAAACTATAAAATAACTTTTCAGTTTTCATATATTTTTAAATAATTTATTCCCGTGATGGCAAAGCTGAATTTTCAAGTCATGTCACCTTTATTTATGTAGCACTTTATACAATACAGATTGTTTCAAAACAGATTTACAGTGATAATAGGAAAGCGATTCAATGATGCAAACAGTTCATTTGGGCTGTAAAGCAGCTCTAAAAGAAAATAGTGTCGGTTCAGTGTTGATTCAGTTCTGTTTTAAAAATCATTGATTAAAGAAGCTGTGCATAAAGTTCTCATTCAACTGCGTCAGTGCAGTCAAGTCAATAATATTGTTGAATATTAAGTGTCCCCAACTAAGCAAGCCAGAGACGACAGTGGCAAGGAACCCAAACTCCTTCAGGTGAAAGAATGGAGAAAAAGACCGTGGGAGAAACCAGGATCAGTCCTCAGGCAGTTCTCTGGCAAACGAAGGAACATGGTGTTATTGTGATTCAGGCAGCATCACAAGTCAGAATTCTATGGAAGCTTGTTTCCGCCACAGAATAAAACATTTTAAAAGATAATTGCGACTTTACATCTCGCAATTTTGACTTTATTTCTCAGAATTGCGAGATGAAGTCAGAATTGCGTGAAATAAAGTCGCAATTGCGTGTTATAAAGTCAAAATTGCGAGATATAAAGTCAGAGTTGCGTGAAATAAAGTTGCAATTGCGTCTTATAAAGTCAGAATTCAGACTTTTTTTTCTCGCAATTGCGACTTTATATCACGCAATTCTGACTTTATATCTCGCAATTCTGACTTTATAACACATAATTGCGAGTTTACATCTCGCAATTCTGACTTTATTTCTCAGAATTGCGAGATAAAGTCAGAATTACGTGAAATAAAGTCGCAATTGCGTGTTATAAAGTCAAAATTGCGAGATATAAAGTCAGAGTTGCGTGAAATAAAGTTGCAATTGCGTCTTATAAAGTCAGACTTTTTTTTCTCGCAATTGCGACTTTATTTCACGCAATTCTGACTTTATATCTCGCAATTCTGACTTTATAACACATAATTGCGAGTTTACATCTCGCAATTCTGACTTTATTTCTCAGAATTGCGAGATAAAGTCAGAATTGCGTGAAATAAAGTCGCAATTGCGAGAAAAAAAGTCTGAATTCTGACTTTTTTTTCTCGCAATTGCGACTTTATATCACGCAGTTCTGACTTTATATCTCGCAATTCTGACTTTATGACACATAATTGCGAGTTTACATCACGCAATTCTGACTTTATAATACGCAAATGGGAGATATAAAGTCAGAATTGTGAGATATAAACTATTCTGAGGTTAAAAAAAAAGTCTGTCTTTTTTCCCCCTTAGAATTGGACTTTATATCTCACAATTGTGAGATAAAAAGTCGCAATTATCTTTTAAAATGTTTTATTCTGTGGCGGAAACAAGCTTCCATAGAATTCAGATTGTGTATTGTAGCATTCAATATTTCATCCAGTTCCTTTTTCTTGAAGATTGGATTCATCACGCCAGTATGGAGACGCAGCTGGTCATAGGTCTGTGCAGAGGACCTGTCAGGTTCTCGTGGGCTTTGCTGAGGATCTGTGCCGATGGCTGTCGTTGTCTAGTAGCAGGATCTCTGCTGACATTCAGGGCTTCGTTGTGGTCGTGTCTAGGTGCAGGTCCACCATCTGATCTGGATACCGACCGGATACGGCTGACTACGGTAACCTCGGGATAAACAGAGAGACTAATATTAGCATAGATACATCTTACGATGTAACAATAACATCGGGTGTTATGGGAAGTGTGTCTGGTTTGGTTGACCTAGATTGTGCAGCCTAACAATCTTTTAACGGATGTGAATTATAGAAATGTGATCATGTGTATGACAGGTTAAAGAGATGTGTTTTTAGTCTAGATTTAGTGTGTCTGCTTCCTGAACAAGGCAACGAAGACTATCCCAGAGTTTGGTGCTAAATAGGAAAAGGGTGTAGTGCATGTAGTAGCTTGCTCAAGTACTGGGGAGCTAAACCATTTAGTACTTTGTAAGTAATTAGCAAGTATTAAAGAGCACACCATTGTGGAAGTTTTTGGTCCAATAATTAAAACCTGTGTTTTTTTTCAGAATTAAGTAGTAGGAAATTACTAGTCGTCCATTTTTTTTCAGCAGCCATCACTCCAGTTTTCAGTGTCACATGATCCTTCAGAAATACATTTCTGATACATTTCTTAGACATTTGATTTTAACATCAAATCTTGATGTTGATGTAAAATAAGATATATTTTTTTACATTTCCATTACACTGTAACATTTATTTAAAGCCAAGCATAATTTGGATTGCACAATTTCTAATCACCATGGAGACCGTTTGTTTGTGTGACGATCTCAGCTCTGTGCCAAGAGGTTGCATGCGATTTGTTTAAAGATTAAAGCCATCTGGAATTGTTTTGGTTTGGCAATAGACATTAAACCATAACATTTGTATAACCATTCATCCCCGTCGGTGCGTCCTTGCGTGTCTAAGGATCTTTGACGTCATTTCTAGCCTCAGTTCTTACCGACTATTTCTGGGGTAATCGTAAGGTCACTGGATAATTGAGAATTCGCCAAAGAGATGAAAACTTTCTTCACGTTTTCTGCTCTGATTTTTGGAGATGGATGGATTTAAACATGGTAAAATGCCTATAATGGAATGGAAATCACAACAGTCTTACTGGCTACTGGATATTGCTTAAATTAATATTTAAGGAATGAATGATCTGTAGGCTTCTTTTTCCAAAACTATCTTAACTTCAAAGACATGCTAGTTTGCATTAGGTTTAACCATTTAGGTAATTTTACACAAAATTATCCTCTTCAAGGTCTAAAAATGTATTCCTTGTAAAGGAAGAAACTTCCCTGCATGTGCAGTTGTATAATAATCTTCCAAATTCTCCGATCTCTTTAGTCTCCTGAAATTACTGACTGTATCAATAGCATCGAAACACTTTGCCCTGCTAGATTAACACAGATGTGCTTTATATAATTAGCTCACCTACTGCTAATAGCTGCAACATGTGAAGCCTGTTTCTATTCTAAGCTACTTAGTGGGCTATTTGTAATTACTCCTGGTGTATTTATGCAACTGGTTGTTGTACTCGCAATAGTATCAGTGCGCTAAATTGAGCAGTTTAATCCATCTAAATCTATCTCAGTTACTAGAAGCCTGCAATACAAGCCATTCTTAGCTGTGCTAATGGAGCATGGCTGGGAATGGCACAAGTCATAGTGTTTTTGAGGCAAACAGATGAAGATTGATGGACGGCAACGTCCAAGTGACCTCCATGTGGAAGAGGAGCACCCATTTCTTGTTCCATTGTCGACAGTGATTGAAAATGTTGTGTGTGTGAAGGAAGTTTTGACCTGAAGCTACTGCATGATTTTTCTTGTCACTTTATTCAACAACAGCCGGTTTATTATGCAACAGCCGGTTCTGACTAGCTTCAGCTGGTATACCGAATTAATCGTTTCTCAGTAATGCCGTCATGTTGTTGCAATGGCGTGCAGGATTTCCAGGTGCTTTGTCAAACAGTTTGCAATTAATTCAGAGATATTCTGTGTGTGATTCCTCATTGGTTTGAGGGATGCACAATTCACTTTATACCTCACTTAATCACAATAGTAAAGCAATCAAAGGTAGACATGCCTGTTAAAATAGCATCTGCCTGATTACTAGTCATAAAGTGTCTGTCTGTAGTTTATGACTTGTTTTATGATGGCTTATTGTATGTGTACTCTTTTTACAGCTCTAACTCTCACAGTCCCTCACCACCCAGCAGCTCAAACGCCTTCAGCCTTCTGAGTGCCAGTTCAGAGCAAGACAACCCGTCTACCAGCGGCTGCAGGTTAGACACGAACACACCAGACTGCCCTTCTACCAGGAATATTATTTATTTTATTTTAATTTTAATTTTATTTTTATATACAATATACAAATATATATTCATTATATTATATTTTATATATTTTATTTAATTATATTAATTATATTAGATTTAATATATTATATTATACTATTATTATTTTCTAATATATAATATAATATTTCAGTTTATTTTATTTTTAGATTATAACTATCTATTTATATTTTATTATTTGTATATATATAGTCATAAATTGTCTGTGTGTATATATATATATATATATATATATATATATATATATATATATATATATATGTACACACACACACACAAATATATATATATATATATATATATATATATATACTTTTTTTTCTGCCATAATTTTCACAGAACGCTTTAAAAAATATTTTTAGCCATGCATTTTTATATTTACTATAAATATGTATTTATTTATTTTCAATATGTTTACAAAAACAAACCAATTTTTAATTAAAACTTGATGTGTATTGTACTTTGCATAATATCAATTCCAGTTATGTTTAACAGTAGTGCAGAATCATGTGTAGACAGTGGTTTGGTGGAATGAGGAGTTATGTACTTTATGAATCATTTGTACGCATGTTGTTAACATTTGATTTTAATGCTTTTTAGAATGGGTTTTATTGCTGACATGTGTGTGTTTTGCGCACCTGTAGCAGCGAAGAGTCTGCCAAGGCAAAGACGCAGAAAGAGTTGATCAAAACTTTGAAGGAGCTGAAGCTTCATTTGCCGCAAGAGAAGCGGAACAAGGGCAGCAAGTCGACAACGCTCAACACTCTGAAATATGCCCTGCGCTGCGTCAGACAGGTGGAGGGTGAGCAGTGCCTTTAAATTATCATTACACAAGTCATCCATAATGCAGAAGCACTTGCCTGGCCACAGGGACATAGTCCTACTTTCTGTTAAATTATCAATCTATTTTCTGAGTTTTATTACGCTTTACTACAATGAAAATGTAGCTAGGCACATAAAACAACAACTTTCAAACCAAACAAATGCATTGCAACATGGAAGCAGTGCAAGCAGTATTTCAGCAAATCAGTGTTGAACCACTGGGTGAACATCACGCCATGTGATTAATATGCTGATATATTTAATAATGTGTCTGCCCCTTTTTTAGATCTCAATTAATAATAATCAATTATTGCAAAGGACTATGTATATTTATATCTATGTTGGCTTATTATTAGTGTAGTATAGTATGAGAATATATCTAATATAGGCTGTTTGTTATGTGTGTGTTTAGTGGATAGAACACAGGCAACCAATCAAGAGAGAGTCAAATTTACATGCATTGCAGTGTTTTTTATTAACTATTAGGTGTACATCACATATTTAATCTGTACTACATTACACCAGATATGTGAATTGGATTTGCACCATGAATTTATCTTTTTTTTGTTTCTTTTTTTTTCTGTTTCTATTTCAGCAAATGAAGAATACTATCAGCTGCTTATGATTAATGACAGTCAGCCATCAGGGCTTGATGTCTCATCATATACCATCGAGGAGATAGACAGCATCACTTCTGAATACACCCTCAAAAACACAGTACGTTTTTTTGTTTGTTTGTTTAATGTATGCGTGCGTGCATGTATTTATCCATTTTATCCATTCATTTATTTAAGGTGTTCCAGTCAATATAACATTTGCATGATTGGATATTTCAGTTCTCTTTTGTAAAAAAAAAATGTATTGTGGGATCTTTGTTGCGCAGGATATCTTTGCAGTTGCGGTCTCCCTCATCACCGGGAAGATCGTCTACATTTCAGACCAGGCCGCCTCCATCTTGAACTGCAAGCGGGATGTGTTCAAGAACGCTAAGTTTGTGGAGTTTCTTACACCGCAGGACGTTAGCGTGTTTTATAGCTTCACCACACCGTACAGACTGCCGTCCTGGAGCATGTGCACTGGCGCAGGTATGACACAAGTGCACACGATCAGTAGCAATGTCTACAGATAAGTTAAGCATCTTTAAAAACACCATCACACCAACCAATCAATCTGAACTCAGGCGTCAAATAGACTTGGTTCACACCAAAGGCCTAAAAGGGATAGTTCACACTGTCATCATTTGCTCACCCTTATGTTGTTCCAAACCTGTACGAGTTTCTTTCTTTAATTGAACACAAAGTAAGATATTTAGTTGACGGTAGCCATTGACTTCCATAGTAAGAAAAATAAATACTATGGTCACTGGCTACCGTCTGGTTACCAACATTCTACAAAATATCTTCTTTTGTGTTCAACAGAAGGAAGAAACTCATACAGGTTTGGGTGAAACAACATAAGAAAAAAATTCCTTTCTGAACTATCCCTTTAATCTGTCCCATTTTCCACACTGCGAATACAGTACAGTCCTCTGATGTGCCAAGGAAATTCTCAAAATTACCTTAAGAAACATTCAAATTAAACTAGCAATAGGCAAAACAGGCTCAGACGACTCAAAAGACATTCTGTTTCTTATTCATTAATTCACATGCTGTTGAATTAAACCTGAACTCATCTCACTCTTGTTTTTCCCTCCCTAAAGAGTCGTCACCGGCAGACTGCATGCAGGAGAAATCCTTCTTCTGTCGTATTAGGTGAGTTTGTGAGGGTTAGAAAGTAAATTTATACTGACTGCATCCTGTACACCCATCTGCTCGGCATGATTTTATTCATAGATTTACCTTATTAATTATTAATTCTGGTGAACTTTTGTCCCTGTAAATAGGAAGATTTGATTACTAATGCGTTTGATATTACAATGGAAAACATACATTCAGTAAACACAACTCTTAAGCATAGTGCAGTCAGTTACTAATGAAACCTTGGATTGAGCTCTTGGGTGGTAGAACAGATTTACCTGAGAAACCGGCAACTTTTACGTGCAGGCCAGATCTTAAACAATGTGGTAATTAAAAAAAATACAGTAAAACCAGTCAAAATTTGAACACAGTTAACGAATTTGAGCTTCTTAGGGTGTGCTCATACTTGGCAGGTTTAGTTCGATTGGTTTGGTGTTAAAAATGACAGTGTGAATGCTAAGTCTGAAAGAACCAAGAGAACCGAACTACAAGTGTGAACACACCCTTAAAAGAACATTTTACTTAAAAGTTTATGCTTAAATGCTTGAAATTAGTTTTGTAGACATAAAATGTGCCTACATATGAGTTCCTTTACAAAAGTTTAAAAAAAAAACTTTTTTTTGTTTTGGAATGGATAGGAAAAGAAAAAGGTTTTGACTTATCCAAAGTTTATTAGCAGGTTTTTGTTGAATGTGTATGAAACACTCTGTTGTTTTCTTCTCCAGTGGTGGTAAAGAGTGTGAAGGAGATCTTCAGTACTATCCTTTCAGAATGACTCCGTATCTGATGAAGGTTCAGGACACAGAACACTCTGAAGATCAGTTCTGCTGCCTCCTGCTGGCCGAGAGAGTGCACTCCGGCTACGAAGGTCAGTTCTTTTACACGTTCTTCTTGTAGAACATATTTTTTTCATGTAAGAAGTGGTGCATTTTTATTAATATCATATTATACTGCACATGCTAGTATGTAATGTTGTATTATTTTAATTTAATACTGTGAAGCTGCTTTGATACAATTTGTATTTTGAAAATAATGTTGTATTATTTTAATTTAATACTGTGAAGCTGCTTTGATACAATTTGTATTTTGAAAAGCGCTATACAAATATACTTGACTTGACTTGACATGCAGCCTTACAATCTAACAATCATTTTAGCAAATTGATTAATTTGAATAATGGTTAAAAAATAATTAATTTATTGATTATTATTTGTGTTGTGATTGGTTCCAAATAAATATGTTTTAATATAAAAATATTAATTTAATTTAAAAATACAGTCAACTCAAAACTGTGAAATAATATAGCAGCTTAGAATATCTAAACATGTTTTAAAATGGAATTTATTCCTGTGATGGCAAAACTGAATTTTCAGCATTTCTAATATGCTGATTTGGTGCTCAAGAAACATTTATTATTATTATCAATGTTGAAATATGCTGCTTGATATATTTTTGTGGAAACCATGATTGATATTTTTCATGATTCTTTGATTAAATAGAAAGGGGGAAAAAATGGAATGGATTTTTCAAATGGAAATCTTTTGTAACATTCTAAATAACTTTACTGCCACTTTTTATCAGTTGCATTCTTGTTGAATAAAATTATTAATTTCTTTCAAAAACAAAACAAGGAAAATATTACTGACCCCAAAGTTTTGAATTGAAGTGTATAATCAAATATATACAACGATAGATTCAGTGTAGACAGCTATATTTTGCTAACTTATATTTAACTGCTTTCTAAAAAGGTTGACTTAACTACTTAAAATTCTGATTAGCTTTTAAATTGGTAAGTCACAGTTTTAAAGTAGCTTCCTCAGCATGGGTATATATGGAAATGTACTTTTTCATGTAATAAATTGTCAGAAACTTTGTTCATTCCTCAGCTCCCAGGATCCCCACAGACAAACGAATCTTCACCACAACACACACACCCAGCTGTGTGTTTCAGGATGTGGATGAGAGGTACGGTTGTTAATGCTTCACTGTTGACGAAGTAGATGAAGATTAGCTGGAAATTTTAAGCACAGGGTGTTCATTGCAACAGCTGTACCTGCACACCTGCTTTTTTCCATTTCTCATAATCATGAATATTAAAGGCAAAAAAGGTTGTTGTTCAGACTAATCAGAATTCATTATGTGATGTTTTTTTCCTGTAGGGCTGTTCCATTACTAGGATATCTTCCACAGGATTTGATTGGCACACCTGTCCTTCTGCACCTGCATCCCAGTGATCGACCAGCCATGCTCGGCATCCATAAGAAGAGTGAGTGCTATTTTTGGCTGCTTTTTTTTTTTCTTTCTTTTAAACAAGAAAAGGCAAAGACCGCTTATAAAGTCATGCAACCAAAAAATTACCCATTTTGTTCATTGAATGTGTTAATATGTTTATTGGAAGGTACTTTCTCCTATCTCATCTTAATCCAATTTTTTGGAACAAATTGAGGCAGTAAAATGGGTTTTAAAGGTGCACTTTGTAACTTTCGGCACTCTTGTGGTTAATAAACAACTGCATACGTCTTTTGGGAGAACGTTGTAGCCGGAGCTACTTCTCTCTGTTTATGTAGGATATGACGATTCATGCAAGCTACTCCTCAGTGGTTTTTGTCCCGCCCGGTCTAAAATAGTCAGAATATAAACACTTATTATGGATGTTCCATAGTGATTCCGGATAAGACAAAACACGGTTCGGACAATGGATATTATGATATACTTGTTATATATTATTTTTTTTAGTTACATGGTGTATCTTTAAATATCTCATCTGTGAATAAAATCATCTTTTTTGTCTCATCAGTCTTGCAGTATGCTGGCCAGCCGTTTGATCACGCGATCCGCTTCTGTGCTAGGAATGGAGAGTACATCACCATAGACACCAGCTGGTCTAGCTTTGTCAATCCCTGGAGCCGCAAAATGTCCTTCATCATCGGCAGACACAAAGTTCGCATGTGAGTGCACAGGGTGAATGTGTCCGAATGTCCCAAGATAAGCTTAATATTTGTTTAAAAATGTAATGCTGAAATTCAAGGTAACAGAATATTGTATCACTTTTCTGTACAAATCCAGTTGTAATTGCAGATATATACTACTGTTCAAAGTTCGTGGTTTGTACGATTTTTTGAGGGAAAGAAATTAATACTTTAATCTAGCAAGGATGCATTAAATTGATTAAAAGCAACAGTAAAGACATTTATAATGTTACAAAACATTTAAGTTTCAAATAAATGCTGTTCTTTTTTCTATTCATCAAAGTATGCTGAAAAAAATTAAGCAGCAGAACTGTTTTTAATATTGATAATAACAAGAAATGTTTCTTGAGCAGCAAATCTTGAGTAATGATGCTGAAAATTAAATCACAGGAATAAATTACATTTTAATATATATTCAAATAGAAAACATTTGATAATATTTCACAACATTACTGTTTTTACTGTATTTTTGATCAAATTAATGCAGCTTGGTGAGCATAAGAGACTTTTTTCAAAAACATTTAAAAAATCTTACCGACCCCAAACTTTTGAACGGTAGTGTAACTGTGATTTTCTTTCATACTGCCAGGGGTCCAGTGAATGAAGATGTGTTTGCAGCTCCGACCACTGCTGAGGGCAAATCCATAGACTCAGACATCCAAGAAATCACTGAGCAAATTCACCGACTCCTGGTGCAGGTACGGAAACTCATTCACCATTCAAAGAGGCAGATTAATGGATTCAATTGAAATAAGAGGGTTTTGACATCCTTTCACATAAAAAGGCAGTGGAATAGACAGTAACAGACTGGGAAGCAAAGAGTTTTATAACGTATGCCTGTTTCTGCGTGAGTTTGTTGTGTTCAGAACGACTTGAAAGTCTTGTAGTGCGTGATCCTCAGTGTATGATGTCCAGTTTTTCTTTGTAACTATCTACAAAGTTGACAAGTTTAGGATGCCTAGTGTTTTAAAACCTCTTAGTGTTGTGTATTCCAGCCTTTAGAATGAGAGAAATGAAAATGACCTGTTAAATCTTGTTTTTGTGTCTTGTAGCCGGTGCACAACAACGGCTCTAGTGGCTTTGGGAGTCTGGGCAGTAACGATCACCTGATGAGTGTGGCGTCGTCTAGTGACAGTAACGGTAACGGAACACGTCAGCGGCAAGAGGAAGAGGATGGCAGGAGAGCCAAACCGGTGAGTCACATGATGAATTCTAGATAAGTGGTTCCCAACTGTTTTTGTTTTTAAATGATCAGAGGAGCCATTTTTACTAGTCAAATGCTTCACGGTCACCTGCATTTAACCATAGCTTTTTTTATTCATGCAATTAGAACCAAAAGGGGCTCTGGTGGATTTATTTATGTTTGTATGCATGTGTTTTCTCAGAGGAGCTTTCAGGAGATCTGCAAAGGAGTTCACATGCAGAAAAACCAAGAGCAGCAGTTGAAGAAAAGCCCTACAAGTATGTACCAGTATCCACCACCATCTGTGCATCCTCGTCTGTCATCAAAGTCTGTGTGTCTTTTTGTGTGCAACAGAAATGTGAAACTATGGCTTCCATGATATGGTACCAAAGTATTATAGTGAGATTATATCAACAAGTATTGCAATTGTGATTTGAACTGTGGAACAAAAATTCGTCAAATCACATTGAAACATCATGCATGTTAAAACCCTTCACACCTTTTCCTCTAAAAAGAATCAAATTTTCTCTGAGTGAAAAACATCCAACATCTGTAGTCACATGCAACATGTTAATGATTTTAACTTGAATATAATACAATATTATGTATGATATAATGTAATTAATATATTATAATTTATTTTATATATTATTTACTTATATCGTTTAAAATACTGTATCATTCAAAATTCTGAGGTCTGTAAGATTTTTTTTTTTTGAAGAAATGAATACTTTTATTCAGCAAGCATGCATTTTTATTTTATTTAAATGCTGTTTTTTCGAATTTTTCTATTAATTAAAGAATCCTGAAAGGACGTGTATCACGTGTCCACAAAAATATTAAGCGGCACAACTGTTTTCAGGAATTATTTCTGAAGGATCATGTGACACAGAAGACTGAAATAATGATGCTGAAAATTCAGCTTTGCATCACAGGAATAAATTACATTTTAAAATATATTAAAATAGAAAAAAGTTATTTTAAATTGTAATAATATTTCACAATAATATTGTTTTAACTGTGTTTTGATCAAATAAATGCAGTCTTGGTGAGCAAAGAGATTCTATCAAAAAACATTAAAAAACATCTTACTGACCCCAAACTTTTAATGCAAGCATATATTTAATATCTATTCTCTTTAATATAATATAAATATAATATAAAATTTGTTTCATTAAATTTCAATAGTTAATAATCACACTAGGCCATAAAGCAATTCTGATTTTAATTAGACTGATTGTGGAACCCTTTCTGAAAACCCTACTTTATTTCCTGCAGAGTTTCAACAGAAAAGTCCAGTGGTTCGGCCCAAAGACTCGGCGTGTCACGCCATCGGGAAAGAGTCTCCTGAGGAGCAGCGTGCCACTGTGCAAGAGGAGCTGGCCTTCAAAGACCAGACCGTCTACTCCTATCAGCAGATTAGTTGCCTGGACAGCGTAATCAGGTACAAATGCATAAAGTCACGGCACTGTGAGAACTGATGGGGCATGGTCTCGACAAATTCAATCGACGTATTGACCCTGTGGTGCAAAGAGAGTATGAGCAACTGAATTAAGCATGCTATGAAGGATAATGAGAACTTGTTTTCATGAGATGGCTGAGAACATTAAGTTTTGCAGGATGTGGAATCTCATTAGCACCTTTTCACATCAGCATAATAGCTTAAAAATGACGGAAAGTAACACAAAATCATGCCATGCTCAATTTTAATGCATTTTGGCTATGTTGTGTTTTATATAGTTTAAAAAACTCCCTCATAAAGGTTGAAATCAAATATTTACTACGAATATACACCTGAGATTTTCATCGGCAATTTGTCCATCCTGCCTCCTGTAGGGTAATCGAAGACCTTTATTTTCAATGAGGGGATTGCGAAGAGTTTAGAGCAAACGTAATAGGATTGTGTTGTACACGTAAACCACAATAAACATTATTTTAGGGACTTAATGATTAACAGTGCTATAAAGACAAAACAGAGCAGATCAGACATGCTTTTATGCAACATTCATCCTGGTTAGTCATTTGCATACCTTGTTTCCATCGATTATGTCTTCAGATATTTGGAGAGCTGTAACGTGCCTATAACAGTGAAGAGAAAGTGCCAATCCTCCTCAAACACGACCTCCTCAAACTCAGACGAGGACAAGCAGAGAGGAGTCGAGAGCTCCATGCAAGTGTCTGAAGGTAATGGAAAGGTCCAGTTTGCGCGAAGAAGAAGATAAAAACCCATATATTGTATTTAGATATAATTTTTAACAATAACATATAAAATGTTTAAAACAGACCAGCTCTGATATTTTAAAGAAATAGTTAACCCAATCATTTATTTTAAAAATTGAAAATTAATTTTT
The DNA here is from genome assembly GCF_949319135.1 of Squalius cephalus. Taxonomy (NCBI): domain Eukaryota; kingdom Metazoa; phylum Chordata; class Actinopteri; order Cypriniformes; family Leuciscidae; genus Squalius; species Squalius cephalus. The sequence continues at coordinate 41,388,300 of NC_137128.1, read as the reverse complement.
AAATATTATTTTATTTATTCTTTATTTGGAGATTGTCCTTAAGAAATGTATTTGCTTTTTAATTTTGCAATAATATCTGAATTGAATACTGCTATATTATGCCATGATAGTTATTAATTCATGAACACAATTTTGCTGGAAAACAATGGCACTTTGAACGTATCAGACAATTTTAACAAAACTCTGGTGACATATTTAAATCAGCTTAATTTGCAGTTCACTCAAAACAAAATGCTTAAAAACACTTTTACAAGAATAATAAATATACAATGGATTATCAGGCTATCTTTGGTGTTAATCCTGTATTTACAACAGTTCTGTGTGAGGGTTGTTGAGTGACGGCTAACCTGTTTATTTTCTCTGTAATCAGCGACAGGCCTTCTAAAGAACCAACCAGGCCTTTCGTCATTAGATGTATCTAAGAAGCCTCCAGGCTCTGGTGTAGTGCCTCCATCTCTGACCCCTCTCCCGCTGCCCAGTAAACCCGAAAGCGTTGTGTCCATTACCAGCCAGTGCAGCTACAGCAGCACAATTGTACACGTGGGAGACAAGAAAGGTAAATTGATTTGTTCCTGTCTGTCTGTCTGTCTGTCTCTGTCTGTCTAGCCTGTTTGTCTTCCCTGTCTGTCTATTCTTATAAATAATGTTTCTATTCCAAAACCTAGTGAGCTGCCTTGATGTCTGCTGCCTGCGTAGGAAATTGCCTATATGCTACCTATGCAGCTCACTAGGTTTTGGATACGTTTATCTGTATTAGAGCTGTATGTGTTTTCTCTGTTCCTTGGTAAAACACCTTTTTTGTTTTAGTCGTATCCTCAACAAGACACATCTCTGCAAAGCAAGAATTCTCTTCCAAACTTCACTTGCAAAGTTAGTAAAATCTTACCATGGGGACAAAAAATTGATTGGAAAGACTTTTGATTGAATTGATGAGTAAAATAAAGGTGCGAATCAGCCATGCAGGACTCCATAAATTGGAGCATCCTACTTGCATTTCCCCATGTTCCCATCCCAACATGCATGAGATGCACTTGAGAAATCTGTGAGGCAGCTCATAAACAAGTGCTGGTCGTGTCACCTGTAAGAGAACACTGCACTCATTGCTGAGTTAAATGTCTTTTTTGTTCTTTGTAGAGATCATTGAAGACGTCCCCAGCGCTGAAGGCACTGAAGGTCAGAGTCTCGCTGTCCCTCCGGCCACACTCTTGCCGCACAATCCGGAGCGAGAGGCTTACAAGAAACTGGGCCTGACCAAGCAGGTTCTGGCGGCTCACACCCAGAAGGAAGAGCAGACGTTCCTCAGCCGCTTCCGAGAGCTGCGAGGTGTGCATGCTTTTAAAGCCGACTGCTCCCTCTATCTGGAGAAACAGAAAGGACAAGTTACATCTGAGGGTAAGGAAGGATTTAAGTCTAAACCTGAGGTGGAAGCTTCTTGTGTTCACAGAAATTTTCCATTTTCTGCTTGTGTCATTGAAATAGTGTATAACATCAGAATAGAGAATTTTGTAGGGCTGCACGATAAATCGAAATAAAACCAAATTTATTGTGATTATAAAATCACAAAGACTGTGATTTAATTAAATATATGTACTGTGTGTTTCAGAGTGAAGCACAGCACTGTGTTCTTTTACAAGCTTGTGATTATGTGTTTTTAAGCGTCTCAATGCAGCTCTGTTCTGCTCTGAGTTTGAGTCGCTTATGTGCGTTTGGGTATGCAACGTGCAGTCGATCACTTGGAATTTTACAGTTGTACTGTAAATAATTTTTTTAGATACATTTTTTTCAATAGACTTTTTTTAAGGTCTTCTGCACACTTTACAGTGTAAATTTGCATTTAAGTACTTGGTGATATTAACAACATGTTCTTAATATAGGGTTACGATTAGGGTTTGATTAGTTGCATGTAATTTTGTCTATTTTACTGTTATTGGTATAGTAAGTACATTATTATTTTATAGTTATATTGACTTCATTGTACCCAAGTTGTGCAGCCCTACAAACAAGCACAGCAAACCTGAAACAGTTTTTTTCATTTAATACCATAATATTAATATTTAATTATTAAATATTTAATAATTCATTTATATCCATAGTTTTGTTCCTTACTACATGTAGTACTTCCTAACTACACTTTTTACATAGCTACTTTTATTAACTTGACTGTCAAGCAAAAAAATTCAATCAAAATGTATTTTAAGTCAATAACAGCTTCTCATCTTTCTCTCCAGCTGTTCCTGCTGCTCGCTCATGTAGGCACGGTGGTCGTGGTGCACCGGAGACCACCGGAACCCGCCGGGGTCGCAACAAGAAGACCAAGTCCAAGCGGATCAAGCCTAATGAGTCCTCCGACAGCACTCCTTCGGGCCGTAGGCCGACACCCAGACCTCAGTTACAGGGCCTCAACCAGACCTCCTGGTCTCCCTCGGACACATCCCAATCCACCTTCCCCATCGCCTATCCCGCTGTGATGCCCGCGTACCCATTGCAGATGTACCCGGGAGCCGGCGGCATGCAGCCCAGGGTGGAGGCTCAGATGCCAGGCTTCAGGGAGAGTCAGTGCAGCCAGGATCCATGCATCCCGATGCAGCCCATCCAGACGCCGTACTCGGCTCCTCTGGTCACGCCCATGGTGGCGCTTGTACTGCCCAATTACATGTTCCCACAGATGGGCAGCCCTCCACAGCAGCCATTCTACCCCAAAGAGGGAAGTTTCCCTGCGCAGCCTTCCTTTCAACCTCAGCCTGGTTTCACCACACAGGCACCATTCCCTCCACAGTCGAACTTCACCATACAGACCCAGTTCACCTCCCAGATCCCCTTTACCTCACAGGCTCCGTTTCAGCCACAGCCATTCCAGTTCGCTAGCCCCAAGGAACCCCCAAAACCATCAGAGCCTGAGCTGAGGGAGGAGCTGTTACGAAGCCCCACTCCACAGTCTGCAGGAGGAAGTGGCCCGCCATCACCGCCTTTGTTCCAGTCGCGCTGCAGCTCGCCTTTACAGCTCAACCTGTTACAGTTAGAGGAGACCCAACGCTGTGCTGAGAGGCAGGAGAGCACGGCGCCATCTGTACTGCAGGGGAACTACAGCAGTAGTGTGGAGAAAACAGGGAGCGCAACCGGGCAAACCAAAACTGACAAGAATGTGCAACAGGTTGAGACTCTTTTTCTCACTTTCTACCATCATATTACAGTACATTTTTGTACATGATTACATGCTAATACCATGGTGCTCTCATCAAATTATTTTCTTACTCTCAATTCTCATTCTTTCATTATGTCTTTCATCTAAACAACATGCAAAAAATCCCCCAAAAAATATCAAATGCAAAACTTTTGATTGACCAACAGGTGGCAGTGTTTACAAATTTGTTTATGCAAGACTATCCAAAATTAAGCTTTGCATTCTTGCATCATGTTGCAGTTACATTAGGCTTAAAGCATGCAAAATTGTTGCATGATTATTATTGCAAAATAATCAATATTTAAAAATAATAATAATAACTGCATTTAAAAAAAATTATAAAGTAATTAATTAAAAAAAATTATGCCATCCACTCCACTTTCCGTACTGCAATAAACCATGCAGCTTAAAAGTTGTTATTCTTCATATGGCTATTTAGGATCTCCCAACAGTCACATATGATGTCACACCCAAGTCCTCTGTATTAAAAATAAATAAATAAATAATTATTTAATAATAAATTAAAATACACTAACTCCACTTTCCTGTAATGCTGCAAGAATAAAAGTTTGTTTTCTTCACATTGAGCCCAGAGGTCATTCTTGGACATTTAGATCCTCAAGTATATCATTTCTGTATACAAATGATATACAGGGGATAGAAATTGGCAATTAAACAACTACGCTGTTATAGTTCTGAATGTGTGAATAGTGAAGAGTTTCTATAGTGTGTACATGTGCATATAATGCATTTAGTTTTACATAAAGCTGTGTATAAATCTGTCAAATGAATGTTAATGTTATACTCTGTTTTTATTGTTTTTCTAGTATGAAGGGTCACCTGTCGATGGTCAACATAGCGATGGGTTCTCATCATCTAGTGACCTGCTGGACAATCTCCCAGAGGACTCGCACTCCGGCACCAGCTCTGCCACCTCCGGCTCCATGCGCTCTGGCTCTAACGGCTGTGGAACGTCTGCCAGTGGCGGATCTGCCAGTAGAACTGGTGAGAATGGGAGTTTATAGTGGTAGATCTGATATGACACTTGTGTCCTGTTAAATGCTGATCTGAAGTGTCCTTTGTAGTGTGCAGATTGTAGTGCAGGGTTTTCACTATGCCATATCAGAGAAAAGTAATGATTTTTGATGCTGCAGCAAAAACTAATATGCTATTGAACACACTTCTTAAAGCATTAAAGATTGATATTCACTACCGTTCTAAAGTTTGGGGTCAGTAAGATTCTTTTATTCAGCACGGATTCATTAAATTGATCAAAAGTGACAGTAAAGACATTTATAATGTTACCAAAAAGTTATATTACAAGTGCTGTTCTTGAAGACTCCTGAACAAACTGTCACAGTTTCTGCAAAATATGAAGCAGCACAACTGTTTTCAACAGTGATAATAATAAGAAATTTTAACTTTCCTGTTAAAATAGTGCTTATAAAATAGTGCTTTTCAAAAGGTCCGCTTCCCTCACCACCCCTTTCTGCTGTTTTTTTCTTTCTCAGGAAGCAACAACAGCAGTAACTACTTCGGCAGTGTGGATTCCTCCCAGAAATCCCATAAGGCCAAGGGGCAAGGCTCTGTTTTGCGCTCTGTGGCGCTGGCGCTGGATGGGAAGGAGAAACTGAAGTGTGTACTGCAGGACCCACCGTGGCTGCTCATGGCTAACTTAGACGAAGATGTTATGATGTCATATCAGTTACCATCTCGGTGAGTGGGTGGACAAGGGAGAAACAGACACACACACACACACACACACACAAACCCCACCACTACCAGTTATGCCCGCTTACCAGTAACCTCTCCTCCCTCTGCCATCCTACCCTTTATCTTTAGACCTTTAAGGCATATACACACAGAGCTCTTGGTATTTAAATGTTCGTTTTCATTCTTCGCTTAGGGGTAAAAAGAAGTTTGAAATACCTTTTCAGTGTATAGAGACAGAGGGACAAGTGTCATAATCTGAAAACCACGCCCACCGGGGGGAAAACAATCCAACCGTCTCCATTGACTTTGCATTGCGAGAAGATGCCTCCTTGGCAAAACAATGTCTAAAAGCCGTGGTGGGCGTGGCCTAAATGCTGTATGCTATGTCTCTATACTGTGTATACTCTAAATTCTTTTACCAGGCTCCTCCCCTAGTGGGCGGTGTCCGGTTTCATATTATCTATTTGAAATACTTTAGAATCAAAACCTTTTCTAATCTTGACAACACGCATATCGTCGGAAAGATCTGAGTTTCAAGGTTCCATATTTTTTAATAGAAGGGATTTCTTTTTTTTTTTTTTTTTACAGGAGAATGCATTAAAACAAAATTCAATGGATTTCAATGGGTGACGCCCTGTGGCTATTTTTGGTACAGCATCTAAACAAAATCTCATAGGAACTTACATTTCTGTGATATCAATTTCAAATTTGGAATACAACTTGGTTAGACATATGGCTTTGATTTCTTTTAGTAATTTTAGAGGGGTTTTTTGTAAAATATATATTTTATATAAAATAACAAATATTTAGTACAGTACATTTGATTTACAGTAAATTTAAACTTCCATAACTTTTTCATACTTTCGTTTTTTTGAAGTGCAATAATCTGCTGAGTGTTTTCTTTTAAACAAGACCAAACTTATATATGGTCTATATTCCAAAGCATTCTTGATTTACAACCATTTAAGTTCGGATAGTGCATTTCACGTCTATTCTCAAAAAGGGGGGTGCAAAAAGCTGCATGTGAAAACAAACCTGAAAAGAGACATGAGGATTTAGGGATTTGGGATATATCATAAAGGGAAATCGGGAGAGCAGACCACAAAAGCGCAGTATATGTTGTCCTTTTTCATACTGTTACAGAAGAATAATATAATCGGGTGGAAAAGAATGCAGCGACTGAAAAGAGCTCCTGCCATAGATATTCTTGTCACATTTAAATACCAAGCGTTACGTTACTCTCCTGATATCCGAAAATAGAACATGAACAAAATGTTACTGCTCATTCAGTCAAACTGATGGATAAGATTTTTTTTTTATGATTTGAAATGATTTGTTCAGTCTTTTTGAGTGGAACTTCCCCAAATCGGAAGTGCCTTCCATAATCTAACACACAGTAGGCTCGTTAGGAAAACGGTGGATAGGTTTTAATCTTGTATTGTATTTTTGCCATCAAAATAACTGTGGAAGCTGGCATGGTATTAAATCACAAACAAATTGTTCCCTTTTGCAGTGACATCCAGAAGGTTCTGAGAGAGGACAGGGAGAAGCTGCGGCAGATGCAGAAACATCAGCCGCGCTTTACAGAAGAGCAGAAGAGAGAGCTGGCGGAAGTGCATCCCTGGATAAGAAGAGCCGGACTGCCCAAAGCCATCGACGTCAAGGTCTGGATACATTGATATTTGATCTAATCTATACCGATGTCAGTTTGTAATGCATAAATTGTGTATATTCACTACCATTCAAAAGTTACAAATTTGAATGTCAGCAAGGCTGCATTTATTTGATCAAAAATATAGCAATACAGTAAAATAGACATCTTTTGTAACATAAATAGCTTTAGTATCACTTTTGATGAATAAAAGTATTCTTATTGACCCCAAAGTTTTAAACGGTAGCATATTATTATTTTGCAATATGTACGTACCATACGCGCAAAGTATAAGGCATTACTTTCATCAAAAAATAATAACTTTTACCACATTTCACTAGTTAATTCCAGGTGGATAAAATCAAGCGCTACATTTTTTTAAATCTAATACAAGTGTTTATTTGCAGGCGTGTGTCAGCTGTGAAGAGGTCAGTGAAACCCTGACTGAGGAGGATCCACCAGACCTGCACATGGGGGAATCAGAAACCAGTGATGTCACGGCGCCTCTGGCCAATAGCAGTGAAGACACGGCACTCTCAGAAGCACATGTCTGTCTGGGTCCTGTCACCTAAACCAAACCTCTTTATTACACCTGTAAGAATACAGACCTCGTCTGATCGGATAATGCGGACATTTTAGCATCGAGAAAATGCTTCTGCCGCAGCCAAAGACCTTCAAGAAGACTAGTTCTGGTTGCTAGTTTGTGTGAGTGTGTACAGATGTGTAAATACATGAGTGAGTGAGTAAACGAACGACTGAATGCGGGAGCATTTCAAAGTAAACCGATTATTTCCAGACAGTCTAAACTGTCTTTAAAGCCAGACTCTGTGCTGTTCAGTGGAATAATATTTTCTTTTCAGTGTTTCCCTGACAGTTTTTCCCTGTAAATATACAAACTAATTTATTTTCAACTCTCTTTTTCTAAAAAAAGGAAAATATTGTGTTTTATTTTCTTCTGAATAGACGAATAAGCACAGTTCTTCTGGTGTTTGATAGTTGTGTTGTGGGATAGATTTCTGATATCCTTTCAAATTCACAATTCTACACTGTGGACTTGTGGTTTATGAGCTGAGATGTTTTTTTATTAAACAAGGGCAGTTGAAAAATGCTCCACATATTTTGCACAAACCACAATTTCCTTTGCACTTGCAGCTTATTTGATCAGATAGTGAATGTATTAAGAGCTCAAATGCATTGCATTAGTAGCATTAGGTGAATTTATCTGAGAAGTATTTCGGGCTAAAGAGTTTAGGTGCTATTGTTTTGTTCAGACTGCTCGCCTGTCTGATGGTCTGTTGCTTTATAGAACCTCAGTGTTAAATTTCTCCTCTTTTATAAGCTCAAGCATAGGTTGAATCTACTGAGACTGAGGTCTAACCCTGATCTTTCTGACTGTCCCCACCTAATCCTGCCGTACAACCACAATTACCATAGATCCCCAATTACTACAGCTCAAAAACAACATATGGGCAGAATGGGGTTTAAATATCAGATTCAAAAGTCCATGTGGAGGTCAACTTGGCATTAAGCTTTTAGTATTGAGGGAACTGTTTCACAACATTTAGCCCACGTTGTAAATAAATGTCCTTGCATTCTGTCACTTTCCAACTTGTGGTATTCCTTTATGCTGCCCTATTTGTTGTTTAATAATTTGGAATAAAGTCTATTTTTTAGAAAGAAATTACTCTTGGCTGCTTGTGTCTTTATGTTCAAGGTTATCAAGATTTAAAATACAGTGTATGAATTTAGCACAGGCTAAATCTGACCACTTTTTGGTGAATCATTTAGATAAGCATTAAAATGTCTATTATATTTTAAAAATAAATGTTCAATATACTTTATTTCATTTAATGTAAAATACATTTATATGAATCAGATGTTATTTCAAATGCATTTTCCCGGAGCATGTCGATTTTTACTATTAATTTTTTTATTTTTTTATTTTTTTTTTAAGTTCCAAGTCCACATAAAAAGTCAGAATCTTGCATGGAATTAAATGAATGGTCAGATTTTTTTTTTTTTTTTTTTTTTTTTTTTTAATCAAATATATTTTACTTATATCATCCTGGGACCCAGGAATAGATGTGTATCCACTGTAGTGGACATTATATTTTTGTGAATTTCTCTGACACCATACATGTCACAGGGCTTGTACCAAATGTTTGGAGGTTTTATCATGACAACAACTACTCCTCGGTCTTTAAAAATGACTGACATTAATTTAGTTATCAAATTTAGCACTCTAATGGAAATATGATCTTATTTTGTAATCATAATAATGAATATCTTTCATAACACATTTAAGAATCATCTTTATACAAAGTTTGGTAAAAAATAAATAATAATAATAATAATAATAATGAAACTTAAAAATGTAATCTTTTTTTTTTTTTTAAAACAACTCCTGGTGTCCACTACAGTGCCACTACATAGCGTAACATATGAAAAAAATCCCCATTTGTTTATTATACTCTAAACGTCATGACATTTAAGGCTACTAAAAAAAAACTTTTCTGGGTCTCGGGAGGATATAACATGTCACTTTAAAATTTTTGCCTGTATTTTAGTGAGCTGATAGTAAGACCACTTTGCTTCCTGTACAGCCCAGTCCTGCGCAAACGGGCCGTTGGTACAGAGGGGCCCACTCTACGCCATATGGTCAAAGTCTGACGACCGTTACAACAGTTTTTATTATTATACAGCGCACATCCGACGCACAGCTTCCCTTCATGTGACCAGACTCTCCTCACTGCGCCCAGACAGGGCTTTCTGCCACCGCACATGAAAGACGCGCTAGTTCCTCGGTTCACACCTGCGCCAATTTGAGGATAAGGTGTGAATGGCTCTCGCAGGCCTCCTACCACGACAACAACCTTCAGACGCCGAAAATCCGGCCCTGGTCCGATGAAAGCAGTGGTGATACAACCTGTCAACAGTCTGCGAAGTGCGAACCTTACATGTGGATTTAAAAGAGTTAATACGTATTTACATCAAACGTGCTTTAATCTTGGTTGTGGAAAACTGCAGTTAATGGTTTATATAAACTAAGACGGAACTATAGGTCATTCATTTGGACTACTTAGTCTATTAGGCTATTTTTTTTAATCAGTTATCAGTGATTTTAGCAGCGTCTACTTATTCTGTTAGTTTTACAGCTGCAATCAGTTGCTGTTTCTCGCGCAGCCCTAGCATGCAGTTTGCCAATCTCTACACATGTTAAATAAAACACAAAGTGGTTTTGTGGTAGGCAGTATTTTGATATATAACGTAGCCTAAAAAGTGCATCTTCTGTTTTGTCGACGTCTGATAAACCGCGAGAGTATCGCTATAGCTCGCGAGCGTCAAAGCACTGATGAACTTTTGTTGCAATTAGCTTGTGGTTTTCAGAGTGCGCACCTAAATATGTACAGCCAAGTAGGCTAATTTTGCATTGTTAGCCACTGAACCGTTTTTAAAAAAAAAAAAGCTATATTTATAATTAGTAGCCTCTTTTCGAGGCCTCAGCTCCACGGGAAAAGTCATAGAAAACATCTTAAATCATGGACAATAGTGAATATATTTTTTTCTGTCCTCAACTATGGAAGATTCCATGCTTTTTAATACTAATCGAGTGAAAGTTACGGGAAACCTGGGTGGGTTGCCGACCGATCGAGTAGCCTAGCCTAGGCATGATGGTTTTATTGCTGTCCCCTTGACAATTATAGTTTCCGTTCAAATGCTATTTTTGCTTTACTTATTTTTGCTGACAAACTTGGCCAGCAGCACGTAGCCTAGTCTTTAGTAGACATGATCAGCAGCACGACACACAGCGCTAGAGTCATTCTTTCTGACCGCAATACTGATCGGCAGTCAGGTGTCAAGTTTTACACGTCTGAAGGGTCAAAAACCCAAAGCGGACATTCACACTTTAAGACATGTATACGAAGGTGTGATAAAAACAGGTTACATACTCGTATTATTTCATCAAAGCAACTGCAGCTGCCTAAAGAATCTATAACTTCTGATTCTTAAGATTCGCGTTACTGGTACGCATATTTAAAGAAATAACATGACACTCATTACAGTAAGAAAATCAAAATGATATTTTAATGAAGGGTGAAGTCACAATCACATATAAAACACATTAAATGTCATTACATCTGACTTTTATTTATTTTAAATTCCTTTATCACAAAGATTACATAGGCTACGTTTAAATGTCAGAGATCTATATCTACAGCCACGACATTGAAATATTTACATCCTACCCAACACTCTTAAAAATAAAGGTTCCATAAAAGGGAGTTTTCACAGTGATGTCATAGAATAACTTTGGGTTCCACATTTAGAACATTTCAGTGAACAGTTCTTACAAGAACCAAAAAAAAAAAAAAACTATAAAGAAACTTGTGCAATGGAAAGATTTCATGGATGTTAACGGTTCTTCATGAAACCATTAATGCCAATAAATACCCTTTAATTTTAAGAGTGCACAATAATTAGATATGGGAAGACACTCCCTAAATATTATTTATCCTTACAGTGTTGTTTTAACTTAGCTTATACAAAAGAAAACAATTAAATAAAAATACTAACTAACTGTGTGAAACTGGATTGAAATGCACACTGTTGCACCAAGAAGAGCTTTCTGAGGGGTATCCACTGGTCGATGACAAATGACAAAAGGCAACGTTGCAGCTGCCCTATTCCAACTGTAGAACTGTCTATCAACAAAGGTGCTCAATCCTGGACTACTGCAGGTTTTAATAGCTCTAAACTAAAAAATCAATACACTCAAATGTTCATGAATCGACAGGGGTGCGCATCTGTCTACCAGGGTCTCCAGATGGACTTGGAGAGGTACATGCTTGGCGCTTGATCCCTCGCATCCACCGAGATGCGGCTTTGCTCCGTGTCCGTGTCATCCAGGTCAGAGCAAAGGTCATCGCTGCTGGAGGAGGTGGTTGAAGGGGCCGGGGACAAGGCAGAGGAGGTGCTCCTGTCTCCAATGCTAGAGTCCGTCATGAGATCTGACAGGATGTCCTGAAAGCGATTCTCGTCGTTCAGAGGCATGCACTCCAGGAGGTGGTTCAGCAGGTCTGCGGCTATGGTCGCGTCGATGCCCGGGCAGCTGGACACGAAGGTGTGCACCTCGTGCATGCACTGGATGTAGCCCGCGGCGAATCGCTCGTTAGCCTCGCGGTTCACGCTGTCAGCCTCTGCGGAGGAGAAAAGCGGCATGACGTCAGCACCCAAATAGGCTACATACATTTTAAATGCGGCCTGTGTGAAACTTGATCTTGAAACAGCTCTTACCCGTCGCTTTGTTTTGTAGAATACTTTCCACGCGCTTCACGGTCATTTCCAACACCTCGGCATTCTCCATTTTCACCTGCGCCTAAAATACATGACGCAAAGTGCGATGTTAGTAAGACTCTCTTTGCACTGTATGTTGGCGGTGGATAGAGATGCTTTAAGAAGTGATAGATGAACTTACATCCGGGTCGGCTAGCAGTAGCCTCAGCTCCTGTAAACTTTCATTTATTCGGGCGCGTCTCTTTTTCTCCACCAGCGGTTTCCTCGTCTGAGGGGGGAGAGAGAAATGCGGTTAAGTTGCGGGAAACCGTCGATAAACTTTTCCTTGTGCTATTAAAAAGACGTGTTGCGTACCTTTCTGTCTTTTATCCCGTAATAGTCCTCCTCGTGGCTGTTGCTGCGGGACGCAGGGGCCATATTGCTGCAGTTGAGACCGCTGAGAGGACGCCTGAATGAGGGGCAGATGGTCGGCGGGTTCAATTCGAGACAAAAGTCTGCGCTAACAAGCACTACATATACTGTGTAAAGTGGGCGATTGAAGAGGGACATTTATGAGGTCTGATTTACATGTGAATGGACCGACTGGCAACCAATCAACAGCCATGCCTTTGTCTGTGCACTGTAAACCAACCCACCCTGTGAACCTGTATGGACCATAAGGACAATTTACTGAATAAAATTAAGATCAAATACCCTTGATAGATAGATTAGAAATATTAGATAGATAGATTAGCTAGATTAGAAATATTATATTATAGATATAGATAGACAGACAGACAGACAGACAGACATAGATAGATAGATAGATAGATATAGACAGACAGACATAGATAGATAGATAGATAGATAGATAGATAGATAGATAGATAGATAGATGATAGATAGATAGATAGATAGATAGATAGATAGATAGATAGATAGATAGATAGATAGATAGATAGATAGATAGATAGATAGATGATGGATAGTGTAGCCTACTTTTGTCTTGTTTTCTTTGCAAATATACGCTTTGTTCCGAACTATTATGCAAGTGACATACTAGTTGGATTTCAGTATAAAATGCTTATGATAATATATAATTAATAATAGATTTATATGATGATAGTTTTAAGTGTATCCTCATACAAACACACATACTTTGTGCAGCGCATATCTTGTCAGTTTTGGCTACCTGGACTTTCAATGGAGGGACAGGGAAAACTTCCCAGTTTTCATAAAAAAATATTCTGTGTTTTAGATAGATGGATGGATGGATGGATAGACGGGCGGACGGACAGATAGATAGATAGATAGATAGATAGATAGATAGATAGATAGATAGATAGATAGATAGATAGATAGATAGAATAATTTATTGACAGACAAAATTAATGTCTTTCAGGGACACTGCTTCTTTGTTACACTGTTTTCATTGTATTCGCTTGTCAAAAAAAAACTGTTTATGGTTTATTGTTATTTTTTATGTTTCTATCATATTTTTCTTAAGGTAAAAGAAGCTACTGCAAGCTAATATTAGTATTAGTATATAGGCTATGTATTATAGTTTAGCAAACTGTCAAATTTATATAGATTTTCGGATTTATTCCTGTCAGTGGACAAAGTGGTGAAACTTCAACAGCATATTATAGTTTTTCAACTAAATTTTCTTCAAATTAATTTCAAAGTTAAATGGTAATGATCTCGCATTTAACCGTGGAACCATTTTATTTAGGCCTATTTATTTTCACTCCCAAAATCGAATAATTAAACTAATAGGTTTTCAAGTTTAGGGTTGAAACTTGATGCTATCTTGGAAATTACAGATGGAATTAAACTCTTCAGAAAGGTAAAGGGACATGGAATGAGAAGTGACCTCATAAATGAGAAGAGATAGAATGTGGAAACTTCAGCTGTAGAGATATTATTTATCATTATCAAAGCAAATGGTACAGGTAGTTCGCTAAAGCAACTTCATCTGTCACATGTAATGAGGTTGACATGTTTGTATAGCCCTATAAACTCTGACTTCCTATTGCTTATCCTGACCGTATATCTTACTAAGATGATAAATAGGCCTATAATCAAATAGCCTAAATGGCAAATAGGTCTACATAATCTAAATTGCAAAAATGCACCCTCTACTGGAATTCAGTGCACACTCACGGCACCATTTATATCAGTGCGGAGTTGATCTAATTCACGATGTCCTTCTTTACCAGCAGTGTGCGTATGTGGGACATCGTCAACGCTCGTTTATGAGGCCATCCATGAAGCTACATGTAATGCAAATCATATATGAAAAGGAAAGCATAGCCTACTGTTGTGTTCAAATGTAACAATCATGTAGGACTACTGAAAACTAAACTGCACAATTCAATATCATATTTACATAAATAATATAGGGTAGCCTATATATTAACCCCAGATAGCAAATCTCATTGTTTGCCTCATTTTAATATTTTATATTACATTTAATACATTTGACAACATGCAGTTGTTTACTTCATTTGTTAATTAAATGGACGTTCAACAAAATCCCGTTTAATCCCACCAAATCAATCTTTTAAAATGTTCAGATAAAACATGAAATTCAAAACGATTCTCTTTTTTATAGCTTGAAAACACTTGATTATTATTTATTTGCGCTGTTTGTATATTATAATTTATATATTATAACCTGCATCATAGCCATAAAAAGCATTATTCAGTGTCAAGTTATTTATTGACTTCCGGCAGTCTGATGCAAATCAGAACGCGTAGTAGAACACCGTAAACGGCTAAAATAGAACCGGAATGGACATCCATTTGTGGAAATTTCTACAATAAAAGTCCAAGACGTGACCAGGGGGAGATGAAGAGCTGGTTTTCATTTCATTTTAAATCTGTGGAAATTATCAAATTATATAGATATTTCCTGTTCAAGTATGATCACATTCATGGTGAAATAAGCTTTTTGATATATCATTCAAGGAATTTAAGAATTCTCACTTTCATTGTTAATTATGCAAATTACAAATGAAATGTATATCTCAACAATGTATGAACATAATTAAAATATCAGTACATCAATGCATAATGATACAATAGAAAATAATAACTGTATATTTAAACTGTACCAATAATATCATATTGAAGAGTTACATTTAATTTTATTATTATTACATGTTTAAGCACAAAGTTCTGTAAACTACAGAAAAAAATGCTATATGTGATCTCAGTAAAAAATCTTATGGGGAAAAATGAAGAATGAAAATTTTAAAAGAAAGAATGGTTGGATAAATGGATCATATAGGCTACTTGTACATGAACACTCACTGCATTTCTCTTGTTGGTGGTGTGGAACTGTGTGGGAAAAAAACGACTTTTCTTGGGATAACAAAAAAAATTCATATGTATAACAATCTGCATGTTTAACCAGTATTTTTTATTAATTTTTTAATAGACATGAGAAATAACTATTAAAATGATTTTCCCCAAAAAATATTATAATTTATGGTTGCATTTAGAGTAAAATAAAGAATATAATTTTTTGTCCCTTGCAACATAATGCGGATTGGAAGGGTTAATACATAGACTAGACCTGTTTTTTTATGTGGAAATTGTGAGTGATACTAATTTTAGACGATAGACGCCGATTGGTGGACTCTTACTTTGAAGTGTGTACCGGAAGCGAGGGAATCCTCTTTAAGTTCGCCCTCTGTCGAGCGTTTCATTCACAGCTCTGAACCGTCCTTGGTGGTTCAATCACTACTGGACGTCCTAACCGCAGAAAAGTAGGAAGAAACGTCAAAATGGTGAAGATATCTTTTCAACAAGTAACTGTACAGAAGCCGGAAAAGGAGAACGATGGAGACAAAGAGGAAATTCACATGCCATACTCTCACGTGAGTTATAGCTTCCTATTTATATACATTATGGTCTTTGTTTTGTTGTCTGCTGTGAAACCATCATTTGTTTTGTCATGTTCCTCCCTGCAAAACGGAATCAAAAATGCAACAAGCATTTATTTTTATTTATTTTTAACTATGCTTAAAAATATATATATATTAATAATTGGGCTTTGTCATTTCCTTTATTTTGTATCTAGTCTAAACCAATTAGGCGTTCAGTAGGCACAACTGTAATGGGTATATAATATAATATACTCTTATTATTATTACTAATTATTATTATCAAATTAATGCAATTATATATTATTATTATTATTATTTACTTTGTCAGGCTTGTGCATGTTTAAAGTAAGAATAGGAGATCAATCATTCTTCAATGGGTTGCACTTGATAGATGTGAGCCAGTATTGAGATGCACAGGAACACATTAATTCTTTTGTCTCATTGCCAGAGAGGAAAATGATGCTGAATAAAAAAAAAATAATCAGAATTTTCTCATTTATGAGAATGCATGAGATTCTGTCTTTATTCTATTATTACTGACTGATCATAAGTATCAGATGGCTTATTTCTAACTGAACAGCTCATAGATTTATAAATATATTAAAATAAAAGCATACAGTATTAAACACTTTGACAAGCTCAGACATGCAGTTCTGAATTGGTTTAAAGCTGATGGATGCAAGCCAGTATTGAGATGCATGACAGGATGACATTACATCGTCATCCCTCAGCGTGTAGCCGCCACTGCAGATTAGTGCCGAACAAATCGTCTTGAGCTACATTTGTGTGTTCTCTATATTGATGCTTGCCGTGTGTTCCCATGATAGTAGTGGTTATTTAACTGCAAATCATTTTATCGCCACTTGACTTGAGCTGTAACAGAGCAGATGACCGCAGCTTTTTGGTTTTATGTGCCTGGAACACTCAGTCCTTGCTCCAACCCAGATAGGCACACACTTGATCCTGCCAGCCGGGGTGAAATTGGATCTTTGCCTTCACAAAATGGATGCCTAATATCCATTTTTTCTTTTTTTTTTTGTCTGAGGCCATAGGAATATGATGCTGACAGCAGATTTCACAATTTTCTCATTTCTGAGAATGCATCAATTCAGTGTCATTGCAGGCTGTTAATATGCATCGAATCTCTGGGGTTGTGACTAAAAGGAGAGAGACATAGACGTATGTTGTGGGCGACGTAGAACATTCCCTTCTTTAGGCTGTAAGTGCGTCACATTTTCAATTTGACCTCGTGTGCCTGCATTCATTTTCCCTACTAGAGTGAAAATGACGTGGATTCATCTAATCTGATACTAGTGCTGTTATTTTCAGCCTGGTACCCACACACTGTCTCCTACTCGCTGCTACTGTGTGTCCTCCCTACGTAGAGAGGAACTCCTGTACAAATAAGGAGCGTAGATTGGAAGTGCTGTATATGCCTAAAAATATCGCTCTGCCAGGAGGAGATAGTAGCTCTGTCAGCAGTCTGTTTGATTCACGATAATCCAGAGCTTGCGTGGGCTGATCCGAGCTGGTGTCCTCGGCACCAGCGTCTCTGAGAGACTGGAGGCGGATGGATTGCTCACGCCACCTGACGTCTTGAGACGCTGCTGTGACTAATGGTTGTGGCGCAGTTAGATGCTGAAAGTAAAGCACTGCAAAAATGGGTTTCATTGTTCCTAATTATTATGCAAGTGACATATTAGTTGGATTTCAATTAAAAGTCATACGATATATAATTAATAATAGATTTCTATGATGATAGTTTTAATTGTATCCTCATATAAACACTCATACTCATTGTGCATTGCATATCTTGTCAGGTTTGGCTACCTGGACTTTCAATGGAGGGACAGGGAAAACCTCCCAGTTTTCATAATAAATATCCTAATTTGTGTTTTATAGATTATCCAAAGTCTTATGGGATGGTTGCTGCCAAAAATGACCATTTTTAATTTTTGGGTGAACCATCCTTTTGTTATCTTAGGTAATTTTGCATCTCAAGTATTATCTTGATTAAAGAATGTTTAGGTAGTTATACTGGGAAAAAATGTATGAGTAAGAAAATGATCTTTTGGAGAGTGATTTTTGGCATCTTGCACATACAGATTTTGGTATAAAAAAAACCTGAGATCTGTAAATAAACTCTTAAGGGGCCGTTTGCACGACAATGGTGTTTTGGGGGCCTGAAAACTTTTGAAAACGGGTTTCAAAGTGCAAGTTTTTGAATACTATACCATTTTCGTCTCTGCGTAAACTACAAAAACGTGAATTTGTGAAAACGGTGACGTCATGCACGTGTATTATGTGTTCAGTCTATAGGTGTGTATTGTTTCTTTACAAACTGACTGATTGTCTGTGGAACAAAAAAAATTGACAAAAAGAATGCGATGGAAAACCTTTTCAGTTTTTAGTACATCATTGTTGTGTAAACGTACCCTCATCATTTTGAAATTAAAGTGAGCATGCATGGTATATTTGACTTGTTTTGTCAAGTATCAATCAGTCCAGACCCAAAAAGCCCATGAAAAGCATCCCAAGTGCTAACTGAATTTGTTTTGTGTTTCCCAGAAGGATGAGTTGGTGCTTCCAGTAAGATCTAAGAAGTCTCCCTGTAGTGGCCTTTGGTGCGTCGTGCTCGGCCTTGTGATCTTCCTGTCAGGCTTGATCATGGCGTCTGTATGCCTGTACCGATACCACTTCAGCCCTCAGGTGAGACTCTAGACGTCACTGAATCTGTTAATCATCTTTTATTCACGAATAAGACTACTGAAGTTCATTGCCATAGCGATCACCATAGCAACACTTGCTGGATCTTTTACTCAGTCTTCCATTCACTAGAGTAGTTCAAGTGCCCTCTATTAATCTGCTCCGCTTTCTTTCCCCAGATCCCAGAGGACAGTTTGTTCCACTGTCGGGTGATGTACGAGGACCCCCTGTTCGCCCCTTTACTCGGACGGCAGGAGATCGAGGAAAACGTGGGCATCTACCTGGATGATAACTACGAGCAGATCAGCGTGCCTGTGCCCGACTTTGGAAGCAGTGACCCGGCTGACATCATTCACGACTTTCACAGGGTGAGGATCTTTCCAAGAAGCGCTTGAAGTGAAGTTCTGCCCATTTAGCTCTGGTACAGTTTCTTCTAGTTCTTTGGCTGTACAAAAGACGCCGTTAGTCATCACTGCTTCCCCAGATGGACTGTGAACCATCTCTGAGGAAACCTTTTGTCTGCTGAAATCATTGTTTAATATTCAGCGCAATGTGCCAGGCACAGGAGTACAAGCAAATGTTTCTGTGAAAGACACATTCCCAAGTTCCCCGGCAGCTATAAATCTGTCAGTCTGGTACAAAGCAGAACATTTTGTTCCCCCAAATGGGTTTAATTGATCAGAAACTCAATAATAATATTGTGAAATATTATTACCATTTAAAGCAAAGCTGAATTTTCAGCATCATTATTCCAGGCTTCAGTGTCACATGATCCTTCAGAAATCATTCTAATATGCTGATTTGCTGCTCAAGAAACATTAAATATTATTATCATGTTGAAAACTGTTAGTATTTTTGTTGAAATCATTATATGGATGCATAGAAAGTTCAAAAGAACAGCATTTTTTAGAAATGGAAATCTTTTGTGAAATTATGATTGTCTATATTGTCACTTTTGATCAATTAGATGTGTCCTTGCTGAGTAAAAAGTATTAAATAATAAAAACTCTTACTGAGTCTTACTATGCAAAAATGATTTTGCAAGTTCTAGAGTCGTTTTTAACGGAGGTGTTTCTCATTAACACAGGGACTCACAGCTTACTACGACATTGCGTTGGATAAATGCTACGTCATTGAGCTCAACACGACAATCGTCATGCCGCCCAGGAACCTGTGGGAGATGCTCGTTAATGTCAAGGTAACAAGATTGTATAACATTTTATGTAACTCTTCAACAAAAGGTCTCAGTTTGTGAGTCACACATTTGATGTGGATTTTTTTTATCCACAAGCCAAGGACAGTGTTCATATGATCATGGAAAACCTGGAAAAATCAGGGAATGATAAAGCAGGGTAGTGTCGTGGAAATGCCTTTACGAATAGACATTTTTATATATTTTTTTGAAAATGTAATAAATAAAAAAAGTGTATAAAATGTTCTATATTTTTTTTTTATTCTTAATATACATTTCTTCTAATTGAATTTATTTAATCCAAAAATGAAGGGAAAAAATCATGGAATTTCATTTTTCAAAATGTGTGCATCCCTTGTCACTTCCCTTGCAGAGGCGGCACACAGATTTCTAATGTTTGGTTCGTCATAGCCAATGTGTCAATGTTGATGGAACGAAGTCTGCAGTCCCATGTGACCGTTTGTATGTACCGGTATTTGTGTTTCTGCAGCGGGGGATGTATTTGCCCCAGACCTACATCATTCAGGAGGAGATGGTGGTGACGGGACGCGTTCGGAACATGCGTCAGCTGGGACCCTTCATCCACCGGCTCTGTTACGGGAAAGAAACCTACAGGCTGAGACGCCGTAGTGGCCAAAAACGTGAGTTTCATGACTTTATTTATTATTGGTGTTTGTTAAGTCAAACTTCACTGTGATTATTATCATGGCTAATACTTGGTGTTAGTGATTTGAGCAAACCCTTAAAACTAAGTATTAAACTTTTGGTGTTCAACTTACAGTATCACTCAAATATTTTGTAATAATTACGATTTTGTAATGTTTTTGAAAAGTCCTTATGCTCATAAAGGCTGAAAACCGTGATCAAATTTTGGGGGATGCTTTGAATAGAAAGTTCATTGAACAGCATTTATTTGAAATAGAAATCTTTTGTAACACTATACATGTCTTTACTGTAACCTTTGATTAGTTTCATGTTTTAAAAAAAAATCTTACTCAACATCTAAACTCACTCATTTAAATCTAAACTCACAGCACAGCACAGCTGTTTTCAACATTGATGATAATAATAAGAAATGTTTCTTGAGCAGCAAATCAGCATATTAGAAGGATTTCTAAAGGATTGTGATCCACAAATTCAGCTTTGCATCACAGAAATACATTACATTTAAATATATTCATATAGAAAACGCCTATGTTAAGTTGTAATATTATTTGACAATATTACTGTATTTTTGATCAAATAAATGTAGCAGAAGAGCAGAAATATTTGGTGAGCAGAAGAGACTTCTTAAAAAAAAAAAGATAATAAAGGAAGTCTTTATAATTCCAAACAAGTAACCCTACTACGTTTTTTACTGTGCTCTGATAGATGAATGATCTCATAAATTGTTCGGCTTATTGAGAAAAGATGTGCTAATGAATATTCTTAAGTAAAAACATTTTTGCCTGCATGGCCATAAAAAGAGTGAAAAAATCCACAAGGCTTGCTTTGAAGTCTACATCCTAGTGAATGTATAACAACATCCAAGCTTTCGCATATTTAAGCCCCACTGATATTTTGTTCAGAAGATGTAAAAGTCTGTTGTTTTTTTATTGTAATACATACATTATTTGTTACTGGCACCTGCGCATGCACGCACACGCGCGCGCACGCACACACACACAGATGTGACTGTGGTTTAATCTGCTCATCTTCCCGTTCCTGTTTCTTCATATTTTCTGTGCGTCCAGTTATCTTGCGAAAATCAACCACATGAACTGTTGCCCGATAACAACAGCAACATCTTCCTCTTTTTGTGAGTTGGAGTACTTTGGTCTAATATGAAATATTGCATTCAGAGGGTATTGGGCATGTGCTGCGTTCTTTTTAGTCTGGTGCGTGTGGCATCATTGATCCTGATTTATGCGTGTGAACGTGGGTGTGCGAGTGTGACTCACGTTTGTATAGTACACAGAACGTCTCCAGTTAGGAAACCACACAGAGGGGGATGTGATGCACGTCAGGGACCTGATGCATTGTGGGAGTTGCCGGATCAGAGGGGCATCTCTCTCGTGTGATGCAGAGGCTGAGGTGTGGGTAGTGATTCAATGTGGGAGCTGCAGTTTTGCTCCGTAAGAGCGGCTTCTCACTCCACTGTGTGTAGATGGTGTCTGGGAGACCACAGGAAATAGAAATGCAGTGACTTGCAACATTTGTGCCACACGAAGAATGTAACCTTAGTTCAATCTCTCAAAAAAAGCTTTTTTTTTACATAGAAATTTCACAATTCTTTGTGTCCCAAACGACCAGCCCAGAGATTGAGACACAAAAAGATATTGAAGAAAAAAGAAATAAAAAGGCATGGGTACAAAACAGTGTACACTTTCAATCACTCTTTGTCTTTTTAAATGTATGATTTTAATAGTCTAAAGTGGCAGAATCATTTAACATTAGGTGGGTTGCAAAGTTTTTTCTTTGATTTGGATCTCTGCAGGATTGTGGGTAGTCTAGTATTTCTTTCAGAGTAGCCTAGTTAGTAGTGGTTACTATTGTTTGACAAGTCATGGAAGCCTGTTTTGATTTGTTTATACATTTCTCTATGGATAAAATATACGACGAAAGTTTAGGGTCAGTAAGGGTTTTGTTTTTTATTAATACTTTCAGCAATGATACATTACAGTGATGAAAAGTGGCATTAAAGACATTTGACATTTTGAACTGTTGAACATGAAATAATCCAGAAAAAACTGCATCCGTTTCCACAAAAATATGAAGCAGCTGAACTGTTTTCAGCTTTGATTATAAAAAGAAATGCAAATCAGCATATTAGAGGGATTTCTGATTGGTCATGTGATATTAAATTGAAAAATTACAATTTAGTAGCATAACAACGTTTAATTGAAACGGCATCATTTCGCAATAGTTTTGTATCGCCATTTAGAAAATAGCACACTTTTTTTTTTTTTTTTTTTTTTTTAATACAAAAAAAGAGTTTTGTGCAAATCTGTAATGGAACCAGGCTACTGAAGTCTGGAGTAAATGATGCTGAAAATTCAGCTCTGCAATCGCAGAAATAAATTACATTTTAAAATAACTTCAAAATAAAGCAGTTATTTTAAATTGTAATAATATTTCACAATACTTTTTTTTTTTACTGTATTTTTGATCAAATAAATGCAGCCTTTGTGAGCATATAAGAGACTCAAACTTTAGTGTAACATACTTTCAAACTAGGCAGCACAAAAGGGATGGATTTTACTATGACGTTGATCCAACACTTACATAGCATGATGCGAGTCCCGTAAGATATCGTCGTTTCAATCCAACTTGAATCTGCTTCTTCCTCAGACATCGATAAGAGAGAGACCAGGAACTGCCACAGCATCCGGCACTTCGAGAACACGTTTGTGGTGGAGACGATGATTTGCGATCGACTCCTGCTGTAGTTTTACTCCTTTCTCCTCAACTCTACTGAGCAAAACCCAAAAGCGACCCTTCCCCATCTGTCCAGCTTAACAGCACTTTATCAGCATGATAAACCTGTACATAATGTTACATAATGCCATCTTTGGTATGTGTTGTTTTGTCTTTGTCTAAATTATATTATGAACTTTTGATTTGCATATTCTGAAGCACATTGTCTGTAGTTTTATTTCACTCTCAGGTTATTCGTTTTTATGTTTTTTTTGTTTTTTGTCATTGGGGATGTTTCCACCAAAATAACTGTGAGGTTAGTCTCAGACGTTGTCTTTATTCTGCCGTGCACTGACGAATGATTTGCGTTTTTTCTTTTTCTTTATCTGTAAAGCCTCAGTTTGTGTAGACTGATGGCAGTTCCTGTGGTTTGTTTCATCTGTCCAGACCTGTCATTCATTTCCTCCTGTATTATAGAAGAAATCCAGTATTAGAAAATTGTCTTCAATGCCAAAAGATGTATACCTCATTATTTTCGAAATGTATGACTTGAAGCCCGTTATTTAAGTCATAGCGTGGGTTTTTGAACGTGATCTAAGCAATATAAGTTTTCTTTTCTTGGATTTCCTAACTTGTCGTCCATTTCTTTGTATTAATGTTGATTTAACTGAGCGGTTTATCATGTTCAAATACTCTGTGTATTGCTCTTTAATACGTGTGAATAAAGTTTGTAGGAAAATGTGAAAAACTAGCCACCAGATGTTGGTTTGAAATGTTTTGTTATCTCTAAACGCAGTGTGTCCATACTGATCAAAATGGGCTGTTTCATATTGTTTTGAATTTCATTAAAGGTGAATCTTCTTAGGCACAGATGTGCAAAAATCTTGCTATTCCTTTTCCTTTTGTATGTACGATTCGCCCATGAAAAATGGTAGATCCTTAGACCTCGTCTGAGTTGGAATCATTTCATATTGCTTGCACTTTTTTTTTAATTGTATCATTTATATGTATTTGTTCCTCTTCCACACACTGGTGTAGCAAGTTTTGTCTGAAATAAATGAGGCGTTTGATTTGATGCACTCTATTCTGCTGCTCTCGCTTTGTAAATAATAATCGCTTGTAAAATCCATCAATAAACTGCTGAAACCCTACTCGCGCTCTGTTGATCATTACAACTACTTTAAGTGATTGCATGCAAGAGACCTTTTACACTTGCCCAGCAAACCACAAAACTAAAAAAGTTCTCTTGTGTGAAACATCAGAAGTGGGTGTGGAGTTTAACCCCGTTGTTTACTCAAAAATTCAACTTTCATTTCCTTTGCCAGCTTCACACACACATACATACATACATCTCAGTTGAAGTCAGGTTAAAGTAATGAACCATTACATTGATGGTATCATCGGAGAAGATATAAAAGTTGTTGCTTAAACTTGCAGAAGTATGTTCAGTTTATTTCTGCCAACAATGCATGACACAAAAGTAAAAGTATATACATGCGTCTACACAAAAACCTCAATGCAGTTTTGATTAAATAGGAACTCAGTTCAAATGTACACCTCAATGACACAGAAACATTTTTAAAACAGACAAACTAAAAAGTCTCAAATGATAATGCTGGTAGAAAATAAAAGATAGCTAATGCGGTAAAAAAGGAAACCACAGGAAAATACGAAGAGTTTCGCACAAACTTTGGCTCTCAGTGATGAGCAATTATACAGCTTTGTTGATGATTTGCTACATATGCAACAATGCAAGTTTTCCAAAAACACATTAAAGTATGTCACATTGGCAGGTACTGATTCCTGTAAGAGAACCACTTCAGCATGTTCTTCCCTTTTCACCCGCCAAGCGAACAAATCAAATTTGCAGCTTTTCAGGCGATGCACATGAGCGGAGATGTGCAACACGCTCTTGCGTGAGTCAGCTTTTGGTTTTAAGCTTGGCCTTTTTGCATAATCATTTCCTCTTGTTTACCTCAATATCACAAGTTATTGTGATAGTTTGTTGCTTCACTGTCCTGTCCAACTCATGCTCTGGATCAGGCCGAGGCCGATGCTTTTGGACGAAGAATCGCATCTGCTCCTACCTTTTATTCTCTTTGAGCTGAAGTAGTAAATCAAGGGGTCCAGACAGCTGTTGGTGCTGGCCATGCACATGGTAACAGTTTGCAGGTCCAAGTAAAAATCACTAGATTGATCTCCAGGCAAGTATTTATTTCTGCTCAGGCCTAAGAGGATGAAAGCAATGTGAAAGGGGATAAAACAAATAGCATAGATGAGCAAGTTGGATAGAAAGAGATTCACAATCTTGCTTTTGCTCAGCTCGGTGTTGCACGAGGAAGTCATACTGTAGCCTCTCAACTGCCTCACGACTGCCACCGTACAGCCCAGAATGATGCCGAAAGGTACTAGAATACCGAAGAAAGTGGTACAGCAGAGGATGAAGAAGCCTTTTTTCCATTCGTCTTCTGTGTATTTTTCAAAACAACGTGTAACGTTACAGTCTTTATCCTCATTTTCGGGGTGGTTAAATGCAGTTGGCACTGCCAATCCAGCAATGAGCAGCCACACGGTCACACTCAGCGCCAAGGCCACTGGTGCCGTCCGGAACGACCGAGATCTTATGGGATACACCACGGCCAGCATCCGGTCCACACTGATCAGCGTGATGAACAAGGAGCTTGAATAGATGTTGACGGCAAAGAGGGTGCCTGGAATCATGCATAGAGCATTTCCCAGCGTCCATCGCCCTGTGGCAAAGTAGATGATCCGAAAGGGCAAGGAGAGCGTGAAAAGAAGGTCCGATAAGGCCAGGTTGGCCATGTAGATCACCGGAACGGATTTCTTCAAGCCATTTCGACATAGCAGTATCCAAAGAGACACGGAGTTCAGAGGAAAACCGAACAGCAGCACAATGCTGTAGGTGGAAGTGAAAAGTGGATATCTAAAATGTGTTAAATTACAGTCTGTATCGTTTAGTGGCATTTTCCAAAGAGACGAGCGGATTTAAGAGAAGTGCTGTGCTGAAATGTGCAACGGCTCTGTAACGATTTTTTTACTGTGAGGTACCTTTTTTTTTTTAAGTTCCACTTGATGGCAACAGGAAACTGTGGGAGGCGTCAGCATGCGAATTGCATTTACACGCAAAAATCAAAAAGTATTAAAGGTTAAAGATGTTCTGACGTGTGGTCAAATGCAAACTGTTGAAATTAGGTTGTGTCGGATGCTAACTTTAAAGGATGCTCTTGTTTACCATATCTTTTGGACTCCTTTTAGAAACTGAGATTAACATTCAGCATGTACATGTCCCTTTCAAGCACAAGTTAAACATCTCTGAGTGTCAACAGCAGTGATTGTGTTGAAGATAACAGCTAATGATGTTGGGTGTAATCACACATAGGCTAAGGTATTCTGATAGCAACAAAACGCTTGGTAAAGTCAGCATGGTCGCCATGAATGTGAACTATTTTATTCAGACCTGAAGTGTTTTTGTATGTTGTTTAGCTGTAATGCCATGTACAGAACACACAATACACACTGACAACATTCAGTACATGATACAATTGTAGATACAATTTATGAATTCATAGGCTAAAGTCTCACAATCTTACATCTGCTTTCAGAGCAGAGAAAAACAACTAACTGGCTTGCCTAACCACAATAGACAATAATGTAAAGGTCAATTAAGCAACGCAAGCACAGATGCGAGAGCTTTTTGAAAGTGTTGTGGGTGCAAGGGGCTCAATGCAAACTGGATAACACTGCAAAACAACACACACACACACACACACACACACACACACACACACACACACACACACACACACACACACACACACATTTTATAGACAGATAGATAGATAGATAGATATTATTTATAACATGTATTCTAACTGTAATATACCGATATGTATTCATATATATATATATATATATATATATATATATATATATATATATACACACACACACACACATTCTAATAATTAATTACATTTAAAGAATAAATTAGCAAATATTATTAATATAGCCCTACATAATATCGAATAATCAAATAATGTTTTTAATTGTTTTAAATTTAAAGCATGTCACATTGCTGCTGTCACTACTTGCCATGTTAAAAACCAGAGATTATTGTTTTGCACTGCAGAAAAGTAGTGTTGTCGTGGCGCCACCTAGAGGTCATTGTTGCACAGGTATGTCGAACATCATAAGGACGGAATAGTTTGGAGCTGTTTCTCCTCAGTAAAACAGCAGAGGTGTACAGCTCAGGGCAGGGTCAGAAAGTAAAAGTCCTGCCATATGTTTATTCCACCCATGAACTCAGCCAGCTGATTTCACTAATTCTTCAAAATATAATATTTTCTGTTCAGCAGAAGAGAGAAATTCTTACAGGTTTGGAACAACTTGAGGGTGAGTAAATTATGACATAATTTTCAATTTGGTGAACTATCCCTTTAAGGCAATGATATGCCGCCACCTATTGGCGGTTTCATATATAAAAGTAGGCTATTATTTCATTTTAGCTGAGATAGTGACGAGGATTGAATGCCGTTTTTGATTTTGGTCATGATTATAACATATAGTTTTGGTTAAAAATACAGAGTGTGTTTATGAATAGACTATTAAGAGTGAAATAAGAGATAGGCCTAACATTTAAAGGGCCCCTATTATGGATTTTTGAAAATTACCTTTCATGTATGTAGCCTAACATAGCTCTAAGTGAATGAAAACATCCTGCAAAGTTTTACATTTGAAAGTGCGCCGTATATAAAGTTATTGTCTTTCAAAAGTAAGAGTCGACTCTGAGTCAAAGAAATGAATCGTTTTTCAAAGGAGTCATAAGCCGTTCCGTCAAGACGAAATATTAGCATATCGCCCGCCCACTTATTGCGCGTGCAGATACCAGGGAAAACTTGAACCTCAAACACAGCTGATTCCTGTGGATACTGGACAGCATCATGTCGAGAAGATGCTGTGCTCTACAATGTGAAGGTAAAACCAATTTTTTTTTCACTGCCCAAGGACGAGCATGTGAAGAATCAGTGGTTAACTTAAAATTAGGGCTGTCAAAAGATTAATCGCGATTAATCGCATCCAAAATAAAAGTTTGTGTTTACATAATATATGCATGTGTACTGTGTATAATTATTTTGTATATATAAATACACACACATGCATGTATATATTTAAGAAATATTTGCATACATATACTGTATATATTTATATATCATTTATATTATATATAAATATAATTTTTTTATATATATATATAAATTACACATTTTTCTTCAATATATACAAGCATGTGTGTGTATTGATATATACAAAATAATTATACACAGTACACACACATATATTATGTAAACACAAACTTTATTTTGGATGCGATTAATCGCGATTAATCTTTTGACAGCCCTACTTAAAATTCATCTTTACCATGATAACACAGCAGTATAATCCTAAACTTTTGCTGTGTTCCCTTTATTTTACTGACAACTGCTTCTCAAATCTCGGAGTTCAATGCAGGATTAACAAACCGCTTTCTCTAGAAAGATGGTGTTCAAAATACTTCGTTTTGAGTTTTATATTGTGTTGGTCTCCTGCTAACTGGCTAACTCTAGTTATCACTGTCTTACTGAAATTCTTCTGCTAATCAGTTTGTGGACCACTATTACCTAAAACTGTGTCTATTAATGCAGATTGTCTGTCGTTCTCACTACTTTGGGGAAAGATTAAGCATGGAGCAAGATCTGTTTTTACCAACATTTATGTTAGTTACATCAGTCATTCACATCAGATCATTCACTCTAGAGCTCGGCTAATGTATAAGTTACATTGCATACATACACTTTTATTGATACAGTTTCCACGTGTTCACCGCAATATATTAGAAAATACTCGGTAAATAAATTATTACAAGTAAAATAATCGGTTTGTAGATGGACATGCACTTGTTAATGCTGATGGTGAGGAATTACAGTTGCAACATCTCATAATGTACCTCAAACTGAGTAGTGTATCACTGAGAAACACTGAGTCCTGCTCGAGTCGTCCTTGCGATGGAGGTTCGGGTTGAATAACTAGGCCTAATTCTCACGCTCGCATTGATATGGTAAAATCAACGTCATTGTTCATTACTGTCTTTAGTTTACGGGGTACGAAGCCTCAGGACCATAGACTGTAAAAAGCTCAGGACATGCAGACCTGACGTTGTTATGGCAATGGGCGTTTTCGCGGTTAACCAACCACAGACTGAGCTGTCTGGCCAATCAGAGCAGAGTAGCTCGCGGAATGGTGGGATGCTGCCTTCATGTGCTCTGGAAAAGATGATATTTTCCACTTGTGAACTGGTTTTTACCAGTGTGTTGTGTTCAAGTACTTTTGTTGTCGTAATGTAGTACCCGCAAGGTCTGTGTCAGTAGAGTATCTTTTTTATCTTTACAAAAAAACAAAACAAAACAAAAAACGTAAATGTGGTGCTTTCTGATGATTAAAACATAATTAATAATAAAAAATAATAAAACGACATAAAATGATTAAATATGACCCAAGGAAATTGCAGCGAAGTTGAAAATTTAGTGTTAACGCATTATATTACAATTGTTAATGACACAACATTGTATAGGCTACAAAAACTATCTGCTAACAGTATTCACGACTCTTGCGTTGCTCTCCGCCATTTTGAAAAGGTCAAAGGTTATCTCATCTCGGCAACTCGTGCATCAAAATATTCTACAAGTTGCCCAGTGGAAAATACCACATGAGGGGGTGTTCATGTGCATTTTCCACGTCGGCTTTTGGTATTTACCATAATTACCATAGCACGTGAAGGCACCATTAGAGACGAGTTGTTTGAGAATTATTGAAAATGTGTTGATGTGCAAATGTATATTATGAGGAAATTAAACAGTTTTTTGACCTTTGATGCATGTAAACCTGTTGTAGGAGACTCCAAAACAACATTAGGAAACTTTAAAATAGCATAATAGGGGCACTTTAATAAATATAACAGCAATAATAAAGTAATTGCAGTCGCATTGTGTGCAATATTTTTGTCTGTCTGTTTTGCTAATTGCAGGCCTTAGCTAACTGCTAGTTTGTCAGACTAGTTCTTAAGACAGAGTGGCTGTGTTTATGTAACTAGCTCCTGGTACGTTACTCTACTTTTTAAAAAAGTGAATCGATCTGAATTATTTAAAAAAAATTATAATAATAATAATAATTTACTTATGGAGATATTTTTGATTTTGCAATAAACATTATGCTATATTAGATCGAATTTTGGTTACTTTTAATATTTCATATTTAAATAAACTAAGAACTAAGATGTTCATAATTTGACTATATTTTTTTTTTTTTTAAACACAAAAAACATATTTTTTACTTGTACTTTTACTTTACCTGTCCTCTCTAAATTACTGTATTTTTTTCTGTTCAGATATAGGCTATAATGTTATTCCGGCACCATCTGCTGGTCATAGAAGGAAGAAAACGTTCAATCTATACCATAAAAAGGAGGAACTAGCACAGCCTACAAACACATCAAAGCATTATGACAATAACTGAAAGATTTTACAAAATGTAATTAAAATATAACACAATAATTCACATAAACCTTCAACAACTGTACAAAATAATGTCCCTTTGAAGCTTCTCATTCTACTAGTTTTGTCCCCAAATAGAAGGCAAGCCGAGCAGTAAAATAGGTTAAAGTGCATCAAGAGCATGTGGTCAAGGATGTACTATAGTATGAGCAACCGTTTAAATAAAGTCAAAGTAAGCACAGTGGATGCAAAACATACACACAGACTTCAGTAGTTCAGTTTGATCTAAATGGCTTCATCAAGAACTCAAATGTTATTTTTCTCTTTATCATTATCCCCAAAATTTTTTTTTTATTGTGACTATCGGGGGTAAATTTTAGTAGCTGGCAGTAGCACTAAACAACAACAACATATACCGCAGCATGTCCTGATGTAACCACAAGCTGGTGTTTTTGTGACCTCCAGGCTTTTCCTGTTGGTTCAAAACACAGTTAGGTATTTTTCCTATATGTGCAGAATGTTTTATTCTGATTAGCCTGAAAGAGGAACATGTTTGTGCATGTGTTCATAACCGTTTATCATGTAACTTCTGACTTATGCTAGGTTCAAACACTCCATTTGAAGTTATTGTTGTAGTATGCGGTGCAGAAGCAGCACCAGCTCATTATTCTTTCACATTTGACGCATTTGCAGTGATCAACTGATTGCAGCTGTGTACCACAAACACAACATTTATTCATTATTTTAATTTCAAATCCAAAAGATTCTTTTTGTACACAGTACAGTTATGCAATCATTCATTGACATATTCACATTCAAACTAAATTTAAACAATGTATTATTCAATTTATTACTTCTATATTGTATTCATTAAGTTGCTCAAGCAAGTGGCAAGACATTTAAACATACTTTTCTTATGATAAAATCACAAACATTTTAACCGTCCATGTGACATCGTCATTTATAAATGATGCAAACATTTTTGTAATATCATAAGACGTCCCTTTCAGCCAATAAAATTAAATCTATTTGCAGTGTGCTTGAAATTGTTGACAACAAGGAAGTGAAAGAGACATTAGCACATGTTAGGCCACGCTGACTTCATTTAAGGCTAGAAAATGCATATATTTTCCAATTCTAAAAAAAATCATTGTACGTCCACATGTGTTTTCTTAAGTTTTTGGTCCTTTTTAATGCAAATTTTGTAAGAACAATAATTAAAATAACATAAGCACCTAAATAAAACACTCAATAAAAAAGAAAGCTCTACAAACGGAGTATGTGTGAACCTGGCGTAAGGATGCATACACAGTGCGTGTTTCACCTACGCTTGCCACACTTCATATAGACACAGCTGAATTATAGATATGATAAGGTATGATATAAGACACTCACCGTCTGACTAGGTGAAACTAGTGGCATATGGCTCTGTACCCACACACGCTTCCCCACAACTAGTGGAAATCAATGACAAAACTCTTGCCCATTGGGAACCTGTTTTACACTAACACAACACTAATGGAATTCTTGTTGATTCTTGTGAGACAAGTCTTCACAAATATTTGAATCTTCTGATTTAGGAGGCAGATTACAGAACAAAAGAGATAATTAGGAAGTTTGTAATGCCATTGCCAGTGTTGCATCAGAAACGTTTATGAGTCATTGTGAAGGTTTCAAGATGGTTTGTCAGACGACCATCGCATGTGAGCAGTAACACCAAGTTTTTCATGTTGACAGTGAGCTGTTAGATAAAGACTAATACAGAATCTTTGGTGAAAATCCTGATCACATCGCAAATGGACAGAAACGATTTCATTTAGAATTAAAATAAAATTCATTTTTGCATGCCAACCTGGAAGTTGGCATCGCCCTAGTTCCCTTGACAAAAACAAATAGGATTTTTCATTTGGCTTTTGGATTATTGCAGAAAATAAGCTCTGTAACCAACAGAAGGTTTATGATTCTTACATGTTTTGTTCATCATGATTATCTTCACAAATAAACACAACTTGTATGAATTTTGAAGTCTAAACACACTTGACAGAAGTACAAAGCTAACCATATAAACGAACTACACCAAGGCCGCATGACTTCAACGGCAACTCTTTCAGCCTTTATTTAAACACATTTTCCCTGAAAGTTTGAGGTAGTTTGCAAGAGAGGGAATATAAACACAGTGAGGTTCTGCATGGTGTTATTTCAGGCATTTAATAAAAAAAAAACATAAAAAACAACAACAACAACAAAATCAACAGGGGACTATTGGAGTGCTAAAACTCATGTATAGGATTTTGGCCTAGAAAATATGTCATCCCTGCAGCACTCTATTAAATGCAGTAAGCATTTTGAAAACCACACGTGAAATCTAGAAATCACAATCACCCTAGACTCAAAAACAGCAAAAAGGGGTCAGGGGAGCGGAAATGCAATCAGAAATGATCTCAACAATCATTCTGTGTGTGGGTTTGTTGCCATGGCTTTGGAGGGCGGGGTTTCGAGGACTAAGGGATGATCTTTTTAATTACTATCTTTTTAACTGGAATGAGATGAGTAATATTTTGTCTGTTTACGTCCATTAATGCATTAAACCTCGAAGACCATTCAAATCAGTCCAAGAGGTCTCTTACTCCCGCTGGAAAGCCCTCAGCACACATTCTGAAACACTAATAAACTGAATTTGACTTCTCAAGCATCTGAGGTGCTGGTGGTTCTCGCTCTGCTGATGGACATTTTAAGTGTGTCCTTGGTGGATCGGACTTCCTTCGCGATGAAATAGTAACACAGCGCATCCAAGCAGCAGGTCACATTTGCAATGTTCATCGACACCTGTATGAAGAGGGCGATGTTCTTTCGATGTTTGCAGTCTGCAATAATGTCATTACGGACCAGATACTGCAGGAATATGGCTATGTGACAGGGGGTGAAGGGCACTAGGAAGGCTGCTAGGCTGCTGTAGATGATTCTCACACCAGCTTGCCTCTTGGGGTCGCTGCTTTTTGAGGCTTTGAGAGTACGGATGCTTTGAATGGAACAAACCACCAGTATAGCGGCAGGCAACAGGAAACCAAAGACCTCCAGGCACACAATTATTGCAGTGCTCCAACCATTCTCAGAGAATTCGTGGAAACAAGTGAAATTACCATTAACCTTACCCCGGAAGGTGTAGATGGGTGAAGTCGCTGCCATAACAAATACCCAGATTAAAACGCAAATAATCAAGGCGTTTTTTTTCGATCGCACCTGCTTGGCACGAAACGGGTGGTTTATGGCGATGTATCGGTCTATGGCTATGCATGCAATTGTGTAGATGCTGCCATACATAGCCACAAAGTAAAGGCTTTCTAGGAAAGAGCAAAAGAACACCTTGTCTTCTTCCCACTTGTGGTGTGCCGCATGAATTTTGAAGGGCAGCTGCAGCAGCAACAGCAGGTCCATCAGGGCCAGGTTGGTCATGTAGATAGAGGACTCTGTCCATTTTCTGAGCAGCCGACAGAACACCACCAATGCCGCAATGTTTAACGCCAAGCCGAACACCAAGACGGGCACGTAAATCACCAAGTCTAACTTCTGCGTCAAAGTGTCCACATCTTCAGTTGAACAGTTCTTCATAGTGAAACTATAGAGAGATGTGAAAAATAACACATACGTCTTTGTGAAATTTCGAACTTTCACAGATGAAATGTATAAATCACATGCAGAATAATATTAGTCATGCTTTCTTTTTTCACTTTAAGTTTATATTGATTTGTTTATGTATTCATTGTAGATTTTAAGAATATGTAAAGTCTTCAAGAATAAAAAGAGCAACTCTGCAGTGTTTTGAATAGTGAATGTTGTGAATGCAAAATGTATTTTTAAACCTTAAACCTCAAACTTTTAAACACAGAACTGCACATTTTCTAAATAAGTGTTATATATATATATATATATATATATATAAAAAGTGTGCTTTTTGAAATGGAAACATTTTTGTTAAAAATATTTGGTTTTAGATCAGGCAGAAGGAAGAAGCATTTAGAAAGTACCTTATTTCTCATAATGATGTTTCATATTTTGGACACATCAAACGTTTTACAGGGCTAAGTTTCTATTCTTCTTTTCACTTTGAACAAGTTTCCACTCATTTACAAAAAAAAAAACATGATGTCAATATGCTGATAATAAACATTTATTTACTCTATATGATAAACCCTTCATTTTATTTGTAAAAATTCTTTCGGATCATACCAGCCGCCACAGAATGAGGCAGATATGAAAATTCTTGCAAATAAAAAATTGTGATCTGACTCTGCACTCTTGTTTCATATAGTACTCAATTATTAGCAAGATTATTAAATATAACTTGCTGCAATCAACAAGCACTTTGCTGCATTAATATTAATATTTACTTTTATCATTATAGTATATATTGTATCAATGGTTGATTGACAAATTTTATATAATACAAATGTACATACATTTTCTTCAGCGGACAAATGTGAATATTCATTTATTATTAAAAAACATGAGTAAATGTAATGAGTGACAGTTTTGTGCAATTCTTTCAATTGTTCTGCGTATAATTTTTGCCGCTCTCTAGTATTTTCTTACCTTAGCTGATGACTTCAAAGTA
Organism: Squalius cephalus; assembly: GCF_949319135.1. Classification (NCBI taxonomy): domain Eukaryota; kingdom Metazoa; phylum Chordata; class Actinopteri; order Cypriniformes; family Leuciscidae; genus Squalius; species Squalius cephalus. The sequence continues at coordinate 41,353,135 of NC_137128.1, read as the reverse complement.
ACATTTCTTCTAGAGTGAAACTGGGGGTAGTTTTTCGTGGTGTATATATACACTCATGAAGAAAATCTTTGTTGAGAAACAAAATATGACCGTTAGAAAAAATTGGAAAGGAAATGGTGAATGTGTAACAATGAAATTACAAAATACCCTCAATTTTGGACACATGCTATAAACACAAGCACACACAAAAGCTGCATTAATCTTACAACACCCATAAAGATTAGTGTAGTTGTATGATACGTACCTCTGCTGCCAAAGATCAGCAATATTTTCTCGAAGCAATAAACCACAAGAACAAAATCCGTTGAACATGACCTAAGCAGGACAAACTGACGGATGTCTTTTTTTCTTCCTGCATTATCTATGAACTACAGCCAATTTTTAAGCGTCCCTCTCATGCATGTAATGTCTCTGAATCGTTAAACCTTTTTGACGTTTCACATGCTTCTACATCTAAGTCTTGAGACTCGTGTCAATAAACCACAGTCTTTCCCCTTTTTAGACATGTGGGCTGCATCTCTCACGAAATCATGTCTGGTGCACAAAATCACCTTTACTGACAGTCCCTTGCAGGAAGTGAGGGCTAGTTTTGTTCCACCTGTACACTATAATGAATAACTGGTATTTACAGACTAGTTATATTAATAACAATTTGTCATACAGCTGTAATAATATTTTTCTACACGCTTACAATGAACCTGCAAGCAATTTTCTAAACTTTGCTGGATAAGAGAATACATTTACTGAAACTATGCCTCTGTGTAATGTCTAAACTGACTTCATGAAAAGGTTATGACCTGAACACACACACACACACACACACAGACACAACACACACAAAATAAGAATTGCTGAAATATATATGGAGTGTCTTACCAGGATGATACTTTCCCCTAAATGCTAAGCACTTCTGTTTTCAGAGGTTTTGCCTGTGACCACATCCTTGCTAACAGAAACATAGCTATGGTACTTTTCTGATATCTTCCTGTTAGCCTGTATGGCTACTTCATTTTCTCTTAGTCAGTATAATTACAGATCATATGGGTATGTTGATGTGAAATGCTTTTGGGAAGTTAACATGCCCTGTGGTGTAATATATACTATACTTCATCTTTAACAGCATTTTACTACTAATTTCCAAGTATAATGCATGCGGCTTTGGTGAGCTCATGCAAGACTATTCTTTTAAAATGCATAGCACACAATTAATAAAAATAAAAATATTCATAAATAATATTTTAGAATAAAATATAATTGTATTAATATAAAAATTGTTTTTTTTTCTTTTTTTATCAGTGTCTCAAAAAATGTATCACACACAACTTACTAATGATCTTTTTTTTTTTTTTTTTTACTGACTAATGATAACTGACGGAAAATTATTTATGAATAATGTTTTGAAATATGTTCACTAAAGGACAAAAGGGTTGAAAAGCATATGAATTACAGGCAATTATCAGGCAACATAAATGATTAAAAAAAGGACTTAGTCGTATAGTATGTACATACGTCATCGCTTGTATGGAAGGCAAAGAGGATCACAATTACAATTCAGAGGAAATTTGTTTTGACTGTTTTGGGGGACAGTACATAACATGGAGTAGATACTTTAAAGTATTATATGTGCCGTTTCTCAAAATTTTGTTGCCTGACTGACACAACACATTTGTCTGTTCGTGCTTGGTTTCAGATAGAGATGATATCTTATCAGGGTTGAGTGATATGTTTCCAGAGGAAGAAAGAGAATTATGATGTTCACTGATTAAATAGAACATTCATGATTTAATATTAAGCTGTTTTCTTGATTTGCAGACAAAAATAAATTGAGTTTAACATCTTAAATGCATATAATAGCAAACAAATAAAATATCTGTATTATGTGTTTTAAAACTGATTACACTGATCAAAGAAATTGCTTTGTAAATTGCATTTATTTAAGAACACAACTCAAGGAAGTACCTAGTTCTAAATTGTGTGGTAAACATTTATGAATGCAAAAATATGTTAATAAAAAAATAAACATATAACCTACATATATTGGCTATATATATGGTCTTAAGTCAGGAAATTAGTTAAATTTAAGCAAATGTGCTACTTAGAAAGCCACTTCTGTCTCAGAAAAACATCAAAGACAGAAAGTTTTTGGTAGAATTAGGGAAGTTGTGTTGGAGTGATGAATCACAATGAAACACCAGTTGTATGGTGATGCTCCAGAGCGGTGTCTTTGAAAATCTGCTGAGAAATATAATAATAAATGCATCCCACATTGAAGCAGGAAGTGTGTCATTTTCATTTTTCAGTCTTTTCAGCTGCTGGCAGGGGTGAAAGTTAGGACGATTCTAAGGGCCCACACACTTTTGGGGCCTCCAGAAATCAATTTTATTAATGGAATGGGTGCGTGGGGGCCCAAACTCATTCTTTCATATGGCCTAAAATTGCTAGCGGCACTCCTGGCTGCTGGGATTGGTGAAATGCTTTACTGTTAAAAGTAATTTAATGTTTTGGTGTACATGAGAATATTGCAGAATTGTTTGCTTCCCACAAATTAAAAGTTGTTATCTAAAGAGGAATGATCAGATTTTTTTTTTTTCAACAAGACAATGCTTCTGCCCAGATTGCACAACCAAGAAATGGCTTGAAAACAAGTCCATCAGGCTCATGTTTTAACCTGGTCAGAGTCCAGATCTGAACCCTAGTGAATTTTGGTCTCACATTAAAGGGGTCATGAACTGGATTGTTTTATTATTTTATAATGTTGCCTGGGGTGCCCTTATAATGTTAGTATGATTTTTACATCAAAAATTGTCATAATTTATAAATAAAAGCCATTTTTCCAAGCCTGATTTCAGCCTCAGGTTTGAACGCTCCGTTTTAAGGGGCGTGTCTGCTGTGAGACTGCAGTGCAATCGCCCACTGCTGTGATTGGCTGACATGCTTGCATATGAAATAGCTAGTATTACATGAACTCTCTCGAAAACTTTTACTTCGTTTTTACTATTACAGCTATCGAGATAACAAATCGTGAAAAGTATCGTTTAGAGCATTATATTTAAATCTATTCCATCACATGAAAGGTTGCAGCATGATGAGCACTGAGCAGATGACAGACAGTCTGTTGATCGCGTGAATAAAGATCTTATCATTGCAACGCAATTTTTGCACTCTCACAAATGCTTACACCAAATCACAATGCAAACACGATGTGAATACACAGTAAGAGCTTCGTTGTGTAGTGTAACACTGTCATTATTTCATCACGAGTTTGGTAGGTGTCCAGATAAGCTCTCGCGGCTCGCGCTGTGCTGTTTGATTGACAGCTTGGGCGAATGGAAAGGGATCGTTCTTTGATCGCTTTCTGTACGTTAATTTAATAACAGTTTAAAAAAGATTATTTTCATAATACTACGAGAAATTATGTGAAGTTGATCGTTTAGTCACTGATGCATAAACAGTATTGAACGATTTTAAGAGAAAGATATCTGAACTTGAATAATTACACATCAGAAATCACTGATCGCAGATCAGGCATTAGAGTACACATGGTTACTTACATGTTGCTGGCAGATCCGTGTCGGGAAATTGTGATCGACTGATTTAATCAAGTTTAACCATGCTGGAATCCTAAGGAAGCTTAATGCAGACTGTCTTCTTCCACAAACAGGCACGCACAATATTTAGTAAACAGCATGTTTATTGCTTGGAAGTAGCTCGATCCGGTAAGCAATCATCATGTCGTCCTATGTTATTTAGCATGTTTGGGCGAATCGGTGGGCGGGGCTAAACAGGCCGTGTTGAAGTAGGCGTTGATCTTCTTTTGTGGAGGCGGTGTTTTATCCTCTTTGACGTCATAGTTCCCCACTTTGAAAAACGAGTCGTTTGCTGAGCCTGATGTCTATAAAAGCTTTTATTGGACTAACAAGGTAGTTTTCAGTTCTGAAACTTACAGGATATTATTATAGTATGATGATCTCTTATATGTCAAAAGCTCAAGGAAAATTTGATTTCTCAGTTCATCACCCCTTTAAACTCAAACGAACTGGTAGACATTTTTCAACTACTCATGAACAGTTTGAAGCCATTAACATTGAGTGCATGGAACAACACTGACTCTTCTTCCTGTAAAAAGCTGTTTGCAAGTTTACCCACTTGGCTTATAGGCCTGCAGTAAAAGAAAACTAAGAGGAGGCTATTCCGGGCTAAGTTACTTTATTTGTGCAATTCTTAATTTCCTGACAAGTGAATTGTAATTAAATTGGTTAAGTCAAGACCATTAAAAGACCAATACATCATTTTCTTTTTTTTAATACATTTTGTTGGTCCCCATAATCACACAGTGATATTTTTTGAAAATGTAAAAATGCAGAAAGTTTTCTGTGATGGGGTATAGGGTTAGGGGATAGATAGCCTATAATAAGTTTGTACTGTATAAAAAATTATGCAGCCTATAAAATTATAATCCGAAATCGCCCCCTATACCCTCAAATAGGGCGCTATTTGAGGGGACAGACATTTGTAGTGGTGTCCGAAACCATAGTGACGTTATTGAGTGCACTCCTTCTATCCCACATTGCACCGCAATAACAACTGATGTGCTTAACGGCCGGCCGAATTCGCTTACTCGTTTTCATTCACTCCTTCAAGTGAACAGTATTAGTGGACTAAGGAAAGGAATAGTGAATGAGGGTTTAGTGGGCGATTTCTGATTCAGGTCTATGGAAAATCCCCATTAAAACATGGAAATCCAACGCGTGCGCACTAGGGAAGTGCTGCTGTCAGCGCGCTCACTCTCATCCGGGCAATTTTCAGCATACGTGTTTGTCATGTGACCTACAATCAGCCATCTTGTGGATACGAAACGAGAGACGCCACTCGCACACAAACTCAGCGCTGTCAGTAAAAGCAGAGGTAAGACAGCGGGCCCGGCGTACACGGTTTTACTCTAAAATAAAACGTATCTATTCCTACGTTAATTCTCAGTTACATAGACCCGCCCCAACTTAGCGGACCGACGCTATTCTAGCCCGCATGGTTGTTAGGCCTGGAAGCACCGGGCTTGATTTGACCGGCCTACCGCTGATGATGCTATCAGCTATCCGTAGGCAGTCGTAGTGGAATGCGATGTGGCTGGAAACTGTAAGCATAGGCCGCACGGATTAAAACTCGTGCCAACTAACTTACATATTTACTCCCGTCGGCCGTAAGATGTGCTTCTGTGCTCCTGTCGGCATTTATTACGGCAGTATTTGACAGGTCGTACACTTCTCAGCGGTGCGTGGGACTGATTTAAAGTTGGCAGGAGTTGGAAGTCAGAAAGTTAAATGTCCAGCGATAGCCAGGCTAGGATATTTCGCTTTATTAAAACGCCTCATTAAACGGTAACATGACATCTGAAGCTGTCAATTCAATATTTCACATTGACGTTAACTTACATCTAAACGTTCCTAAAGGGATTAATTTGTGTTTTCTTGAACTAGCTTGTGGACTGCAGTGCTTACAGGGAGTATGAGGGCATGAACCGACATGGACGTGATCGATGAAACTTTAAAATTAGGCTACATTTATTAGCATTACTTTTGAGGTTTGTAGAAATAAAAACGTCAAGTCTTGATACAGATCAGTTACACACGCCTCAATGACTGGCAAGCCACTAATGGGATTGACAATATACCAAAGTGTATTTTCAGACCTATCAGCCTCCAAAAGACTAATTATGACTCTTCCCACGCATATTACAGTGGTTTTATGAAAACCTATTGTTTTATACGCTCATTACATTTCTAAACAGGCGATGCAAGTGTAATGGATGGTAACTTGGCAAAAATCTGTTGACCATCTGTTTTCAACCTAAAATAGCTTTATTGACTTTACAAATACAATAACCATGCATGCCTATTTGGGATCTGATGCAACCGCGTAATCGCATGATTTGAACAGATAAACCTATCGAAATGCCATATATATATATATATATATAATATATATATATATGTGTGTGTGTGTATATGTGTGGTTAGATTTTGTTGATGGCATATGTGTGATCTGGATTGTATTACTTCATTGCGTTGTACACGTGGTTTAAATCCCTGCATCAGCAAGTCACTACTGTTTGTTTTGCATAGACCTTATGTCATCTACATAATGTGGCTGCGTAGCAGTTCTGAAAATATAATATTAAGCCGTAAATGAAAGGTAATTAATTATAAAATATTAATAAAGGTCTCCTTTTCCCCTGAGGTTAAATGGGTCTGGTTTGACAAGTCTGCCAAGATGCCACTGCAATGTGATCATTTCAAATCAAGTTGAAAAAAGTTAGTTGCACTACGTAGTGGGCAAGGGAAGCCATGGATTGCACAGATGTCTGAGAATGCCCTTCCTAATCGGGAGAGTTCTTAAAATAGCTCGTCACAGTAAAGGGGGGGTACACTAAGGTGGCGAATAAATGGGGGTCACCTCTAGAATATGCTGGAAAAAAATTATTTACTGTCAAAGTAACCACTGTTTATATACAGTATTATTATGCCTATCTGGGACTTTAAATAAAATCATGCACATTCTTTAAAGTGTTCATTTGAAAATAAAAAGTCAAAAGCTTAATTTATTTTAGATCAAAGGTTGTCACTTTTGTGTATTCATAAGCGTTGCGTTGGCGTGTATTTGCAATTGCAACCAAAGGGGAAGACCCAAACAATGGAAATAGGAGATATGTACATGCAATTTTTTTTAGTGTAGGTGTAGTTTTCATTTCACGAATCCGCTCACACTCAACAACACACAAATATTGTTTTTGTTTGTTTATTGCAAATATGTCTGAAGTATGTGGAGATTTTTTTGTAAATTGCATGCATTTGACGGTACGCTGCAAAACCTGTAAAGTACTTATTGACATTTCCACTTTTTAAACATGCACCAGGTGATAAATGTATAATCCTAATGTCGATATGTGTCCTTGCTTGCACACATGTAAACCATGAATGATGGCATTTTTCAGACATGTTTTTGCTGTATTGTCTTGGGGTATGTTTACACGACAATGCTATGCAAAAAACGGAAACGTTTTTCCTTTGCGTTTTTCGCGTACAGACAACAATGTTGTCAAAGTAATCCATATTTACACGGATCTGCGAAAACAACTCAAAACGCTGTATTAGCCTGCCAGGCCAGTAGTTAACTGTCACTTTGTAAATGAACACTGCGCGCAAGAGCTGCACAATTCTGGATAAATTGAAAATCACGATTTCTTCAAATAAAGATCATGATTCTGAACAAACAACTAGGCCTAAACAAACTAACATGTACTTACTTGAGGTTCTGGCCAAATATAAATTGCTGCAGTCTATTTAAAAATGTTTAATTCATTTGAATGAATAATTTTAGAAAATCTATTTGATTTAATGATTCATAAATACTTTTGTTTCATTACTGAATGAATCGTTTTTGAACAAATCTCTTGAATGAATGATTCAATGAAAAAAAATAAAAAATAATTAACACTCACTTTTTGCCACCAAGTGGCATAACAATGTAATCAATACAGTCGTTTTTTTTCAAGTGGCAAGTTACTTTCAAAAGGTGATTGTTTTATTTTGATTGCTACTATGGCTGCACGATATATCGCAAATGTACATATCACGATATGCATATCGCAAGGTCTTGTGATATCTGAATGATTTTAATAGGCTACTTCAAAAAGTTGCGCAAATGTTTTAGGTTGACGCATATAACAGAGATACACTGGGCACGCAAATGTTACGTGCAACTTGCTCTCTCACTGCTCTTGACTGAGTAACTTTTGTAGCTTTAATATAAATCGATATATATTTAATGCGAAGACAATGCAGTGTTTTATTTTTATATTTGATTATTAAGTTTGTAGGTTTTTCTTTAAATAGAAAAACTGTTTTTTGTTATTGTTTACATTGATGTTAAAATGTCAGATTTGTGACGCTACTTTATGTAGGCTAATGCTGAAACGCTGCTGTTCACTTTCAAAAGTTGTAATGCTTTCTTTTCACAGAAAGAATGGTATGAAACAGCTTCACAAACAGTCTTTTCAATCACACAGTATCATTATGTCTGTTACAAATATACACATTTTCACAGAAGTACTGAGATAAAAGTTTGGATACAAACACTGATGTCTATGGTAGTGATTTACGGCTGCATGATATTGAAGAAAAATGCAATATTCGATATGCAATACGATAATGCTTTAGGTGTATAAAATGAATTTAAACCTAAACATGACAACTGCTCCCTCTGGGTCAGCGGCAGTGCCGACGTGATTTTGTCAAAGGTTTAATAGGCACAGGTGAATCGTTGTCATTTAGGAATAAGATTGTGTGGGTGTTTGAATAAAAATATTTCAATCTTTTAAAGCTTAATCATGCAATTCTACTACAATCCTACAGACCGGAAAAGTAATACACATGCGCATGATGTCGCCGTTTGCACACATTTGCGTTTTTGTAGTTTACATGCCGTTGTCAAGTAGCCTAAATGAAGTTGAACATGAAAAGTTTTCAGTTTTTAGTTGAAAGCGATGTAGTGTAACATAAACAACATTTATTTTCTGAATATTCAGTATTTTTCATTTAAGGCAATTCATATTTGTGTGCTGAGCTATTAATCAAATCATTTTAATTTTCTTCAGACTTTCAAGGAAAATGGCAGAAACCCAGACGCTTAACTTCGGACCAGAATGGTGAGTGTTGTTGCTGAAGCATCAATGTCTGAAGCAGCATTGTGAATAGTTTTTTAATGAAACACCGTAAATGTTCAGGCTGATTATGTATGTACAGCCTTAGTCAGGATTGCTTCCAAGTTTAGTGATTATACCAAATGAAACTTAAGCTTTGTCCATTTCACAGATGGACGTCATCTGTGGTGTGCTGTCAATAACACAGAAAATAAATTTTCTCTCAGAAAACATGCATACAGGGTATTGCCACTGATTTTTTTTAATTTGATTGATTCAAAAGTTAAGCATTTTGTAAGTTCCGGGGTTTCACACACTAAAAGTGAAAGATCTGGAAAAAGTATTATTTAAGATTGAAAATATCAGAATTATTTGAAATATTAGACTTTTATTGGTAACACTATAATAAGGTTTCTTTTGTTAATATTAGTTAACTACATTATTAAAATGAACTAAAATGAGCAATACTGAAAATGTTAATTTCAACATGTACTTATACATTATTACAATCAAAAGTTGCATTTAACATTAATGTACTGTAAGCCAACATGAACAAACTATGAACTATATTTTTGCTAACTAACATTAACAAAGATTAATAAATGCTTTAAAACAGATATTGCTCATTATTCATGTTAGCTAATGCATTGACTAATGTTTAAGTCCCCCTGTAGTCAATCAATTTATCTCTTAAAACTTCAAAATTACATATTTAGGTGTTTTTTCTTTGAAAAAATCACTTCATGCCTTAAAATAGCTTTAATGTAACTACACACTTCCCTCATTTACTATATGTGGTTCTATGAATTTGCTAATTTGCCCCGCCTCCACTCACTCACTCACACCAGCTCAGAGATCCACAAGTTGACGCGATTGGTTACTAGGTAGTTTGTGACGTCAGAAACACCAGCGGTTTCAAACCGCATTTTTGAGACTGTCTTTGGTTCACTGCAGTTTTAAGGAGAAAATACTAATCACCACATAGACACTTGAACAATATAAAACCTTAATTTTCACCACAGGGGGACTTTAAATGAATCCGTATTGTGAAGTGTTGCTGACTTAACAAATCAGAATATTATATTAATCTAGTATGTTTTTGTTCCATTTTATTTAGCTATTTCACTTATCTGAACACAATGCTTTAACACACCTTTATTTGAGTTTATGTAAATGCTTTGACAAAAATATGTGTGATGTAAATATATATAAATATAATTAAAACAAATACAAATTTATTATACTTTTTTTTTTTTTATTAAAATACTTTAACAAAAAGACAAGCTTCACATTTCTGCTTTTAAACTCTCCTACTGCTCAATTACCATAGTGTTTTTCAATCATTTGGAGATATATATATATATGTGTATATATATATATATATATATATATATATATATATATATATATGTATATGTATATATATATGTATATGTATATATATATATATGTACCGGTATATATATATTATATATGTATATGTATGTATGTATGTATGTATGTATGTATATATATATATATATATATATATATATATATATATATATATATGTATGTGTATATGTATATGTATGTATATGTATATATATATGTATATGTATATATATATATATCTCCAAATGATTGAAAAACACTATGGTAATTGAGCAGTAGGAGAGTTTTTTTATGTTCTTTGTATGAGTATACAGTATTTGTTTTAGTGTCTACTGACATATCAAATGATATGATGACGTAGCATGTTTTGTCTCTGCTGTGTCCCAGGCTCCGCGCCCTGTCAGGTGGAGTGGGTAGCAGCAGTGTGGCCTCCCCTCCACTCTCACCCGCATTGCCAAAGTATAAACTTGCAGACTATCGCTATGGGAGAGAAGAGATGCTAGCACTTTATGTAAAAGATAACATGGTAAGGACGTCTGTCTTTTGCTGACTTAGATTTTTGTCATGCATGTGATTTTTATTCATGTTTAAAATGTTACTAACCTTTTTATTTTCTCTTTTAGATTCCGGTAGATCTTCATGACAAGGAATTTCTACCTATTTTACAAGAGGAGCCCCTGCCACCATTGGCATTAGTCCCATTTACAGAGGAGGAGCAGGTAAGAATCAACCTATTTATTTACTGCGACCTAAGAATTGCACATGAATTTGAAATGACAAAGAGGTGCTTCCTGCAGCAGCTCTCTATTCTCTATGAAAGTGCTGTGAAAAAGCTGTGCCTACTTATTCAAGTAGTGGCATTTGGTTTTTTTGCATATGATGTCATTTTGGCACACGCTGTGGTCGAAACAGATAGCCTACTCACAATCTCGCTGTCACGCAACCCATTGCCAGGCTTGCATCTGTGAATGGAGTGGCCTTTACATTGCTTTGCATGCGTGTCTGTCTCCACAGAGAAATTTCTCCATGTCTGTAAACAGTGCAGCTGTACTCCGTCTGACAGGAAGGGGAGGGGGGACGGTGGCGGGGGCACCTAGAGGCCGAAGTTCTTCACGGGGGCGAGGTGAGCTACATTGCAACCACAGACTTTCCTTTTTTTCCATCTAAAAGAAGTGCAGTTACTTGATACGTTTTTAGCAGCGGAAATGTTTTTCTTTCTGTTAAACTAGAGCAGAGTGCAAACTTTTGTCACCTTGTGTAACATTTTCTTTCCTTAATAGTTTTCACTGTACTGAATTTCTTTTGCACAGTTATGGTGAGAAAAGGTCAGACTTGTGCATATGCTCATGAGCCCTTTTTGTTTGATTGACAGGGAGGGGCAGAGGAGAAGGAGGATTTTACCAAAGAAGTTTTGATGATGTGGAGGGAGGTTTTGGCCGTGGAGGGAGAGAGATGCATCGCTCCCAGAGTTGGGAGGAGAGGTACTCAAAATGAATTGCACCTGCAGCACAAACTGTCTGTAAGCAATTGAAATATCTACAACATTTGTTTGTCACTCCGAGTATGCAGACTAAGTGCTGAAATTAACAGTTTTTTGGCCCAGATATGTTATCTAAAATAAACTGCGAGAAAGGACAAATTAAGTATGTTAGGTGTCTTTGTTTTTGCACATTTGGTTCAGGTTACCCTGATTAAACTTAATTTTTTTTTTTTTTCGTCCTGCCCAGGGGAGACAAAAGGTTCGAAAAGCCAGGGCGAAAAGATCCAGGTTAGTATGCTAGGTTTTTAAGACATAAATGAGAGTGGGGTCAGATGTGCCCCCCATAATCTAGAACAGCGGTTCCCAAACGTTTCCAATCCAGGACCCACCTAGACAACTATAATCTATATCAAGACCCACCAAACTATTTGAGATTAGAAAACCCAATCTTAGGACATAATTGAGTATTTTATAGTACAAATTTCATCACTTTATATTTAAGTTTTAATTTCTTCATTTACTCTGGTTAAAGAGTATATGAAATATGTACATAAAAACATGCTCACTCCGGTCCAGAGATGAACTGTAAGTGATTTACTGAAATGCAAATTTAGCTGCAGCCAATTTGTGCGACCCATCTTTTCCCACTTCGAGACCCACAGTTTGAAAACTGCACCATTTTTGTCATGTCACCATGTATTTAGAAATGGTCATATACAGCTGCCTTTGATTGAGAGATTCCACATGAGAAAAGTGATTAACACTTTCTACATGCAAAATTTCTGTGCATTTTTTCCACTAACTTCATAAATTAGGGGTAGTTGTGGGAAAAAGTGGCATAGATGACCCCACTCTCTCCTACAAAGTGTGACCTGATGTAATGCATCACATTATATTCCAGTACTGAACCAACTTAATCTCTGTCCATAGATGGAGCACCAGCCCATTTTCCACTCAATCACAGTAAGTCCTCTTTGCTAACAGACCTATAAAATGTACACTACCATTATCATTAGGTTTGTATGTAAGTTTTTTTTAAAAAGAAAAAATACTTTTGAGCATGGATGTTACATTGATCAAAAGTGAGTTCAAGAGTTTTTGATTTCAAATAAGTGCTTTTCTTTGAACTTTTGAACTTTCTGTTCATCAAAGAATCCTGAAAAAAATGTTTCTCGATTTACACAAAAACATTAAGCAACACGACTGTTTTTTAACATGATAATAATAAGAAATGTTTCTTGAGCAGCAAATCAGCATATTAGAATTATTTCTGAAGGATCATGTGACTCTGAAGAATGGAGTAATGATGCTGAAAATTCAGCTTTGATCACAGGAATAAATTACAGTTTAACATATTAAAATAGAAAAAAGTTATTTGAAATTGTATTGTCTTACAATATTACTTTTTGATGTATATTTTATCAAACAAATGCAGCTTCACACCATTAAAAAAAGCTTACTTGTCCCAGACTTTTAAATGGTAGTGTGTAATAGATGCATTGCAAATGTTTCAATTGCTCAACATGTACTATTTGGATCTTTTTTTTTCATTGACTTTTTTTTTTTTTCTTCCCAAAAGTACGGGCGAACTATGAGGATGCTAGTGCAGGGAACACTCGAAAACACGAATTCGTTCGCTCAGGAAGTGACAACTGGCGCTCGATTCGAGATGAGCAGAATGGAGAGGAAGACGATAGTGGCTGGAGGCTTGCAGGTTCTCGTCGGGATAACGAACGATGGTGTCCTCCAAGTCCAGGTGTGTTGCATGCCCTTTTTTTCATCAAGAACTTATTTAAAAAATGTTCGGATACGAACTGATTCCTCATTTGCAGATGGCCCACGATCAGCAGGGTGGCGGGAACACCCGGATCAACGTCGGCGTTTTCCTTTTGACTCAAGGGATGAGGAGCGTGCTGGTTACCGCAGACCTCGGTCAGGCAGCGGGAGCGTAGAGGAGGAGAGGGACAGTTTGCCAGAATGGTGTCTGGAAGATGCAGAGGAGGAGACGGGGACATTTGACTCCTCAGGGGCCTTCCTCTCACTTAAGGTGAGGGCGTGGGAAGTGAGTTCTTGAATTTTGATCTTTTATTCTATTTTATTTGGTTAATAAGAATGTCTGTCTAGATAAATGTATTTTCGATCAGTAAGTTTTTCTCATTGCTCAATTAGAAAGCTCCTAAGGAGCCTATCCTGGAAGAGGCGGAGCTGGACTTCCGGCCACTGGAGGAGAATGAAGAATACACAGAAAAGGATGACAGTGAATCAGAACAAACCAAAGATACTGATACAGAAACTAGATGTGAGAGTAATCGAAATGAAGGTAAGGCGGCGTTAAGAAATCCCATCGGGTACTCCATTTCAAGTTAATGGACTAAATCAAGTTAATCAGTTTAGTTACAGGCAGGCAAGTCTCTCACAAAGGCTGCATTTATTTGTTCAAAAATACAGTAAAACTGATAATGTGAAATATTATTACAATTCAAATAACTATTTTCTATTTTAACATATTTGAAAATCAGATTGCAAAAACTGAATTTTCAGCATAATGTCTCCAGTCTTCATTGTCACATGATCTTTCAGAAATCCTTCTAATATGCTGATTTTCTGCTCAAGAAACATTTCTTATCAATGTTGAAAACAGTTGTGCTGCTTAATATTTTTTGAAAAGTTTAAAAGAACAGCATTTATTTTCTTTAAAAATGACAGGCCCCAAAATTTTAAACTGGATTTTAATGTTACCATTTTTAATTCTTCAATCTTGTACATTGTCAGTTCATGTCTGAACAACTCTTTAAGAATTGTAAATCATTGTCACCATTTTTAATAAAGCTTTATTTTTGGTTTACAGAAGGCAGTAAATCGGAAGAGCCATCGCCGGTTGCTGTACCATTTCCAGCAGTGGTAACGCCTCCCAAGGCTGCGACTCCGGCACCCCTTCCGTCTGTTAACCCGGAACAGGCTGAAGAAAGTGAGAGACCATTGGAGAGAACGACAGTACCTGAACTCAGTAAAGCACCACTACACACAACCCTACCAAACAGCATTTTGGAGGCTATTTCCATACCACATGTAACAAACACACTCCCAGGTAATAATCAAATGAATAAAACACATGCAAATATTTATGCAAAAATAGTTCCTTAAAAAATATATTTTGGAAAATAAAACCTGTAGCCTTCATTTGTGGAATGCTGAATTACCCTGTCTCTGCTTCCAGATCTTCCGCTCTCTACTCCTCCTGTGCTCCCCGTTCAGTCAGTGCCCACGCAAACCCAGCAGGTCAAGCCTCTGGAGATGCCAGTGGCAGTGGCTCCTGTTCTCCCCCACTCCAAAGGCATTGTGGGTCCTTTCAGCCGGCCCTCTGCACTGCCCTCTGACATGGATGAGGATGAGGGACTCAAGCACTTTGAGCAGGTGTGAATGGCTGTTTACTGTACAGCAGTGCTTGCATCTAAATATTGAGTTGGTACCTAACACTTGGTGTCTACACCGGATGTGACAAAGCAACCGTTGCAAATTCATTTGTTCTTTGTGTCAGAAGTAGCATGAGCACTTGAAGTATGTTGGAAATTGAACGGGGCATCAGTTTACTGTCGGGAATTTGTTGTAGATTGCATCACTGATTATAATAGGTGGTATTTGCTTTTGTCACAATTCGTTGTGATGCGTGCGTCTGGATTTGACATGGTGTAAATTATTGGTATAAAATACTGCTAAAGGTATCAGAGCTACTCTAAGGTCTATCAGCCACATTACAAAGCTTCTACGAAGATCGAAAATTTGAACAGTAGACTTTTTCCTATCTGAAACAGGAAGCTGAGAAAATGGTGGCATACCTGCAGGACGGCGGTTTGGACGATGAGCGTTTGGCCACCAAGATTGGTCCCAAACCCACAGCTCTTCCCATTACCCATGAGGCTGCATTCAAATGGTTTTACAAAGATCCGCAGGGAGAGATCCAAGGTAGGCAAATCAGTATCCAATCTAACTTTCGCACTGCATTATAAATGCAGTTATTCAGATTTTTAAGAATCCTTTTTTTTTTTTACATTTATACATTTTTTATGAAGTATCTTAATGTTCACCAAGGCTCCATTTATTTTTATTTATTATGAAACGTAAGAATTATAATTTTTTTAAATATAATTTATTCTTAAGCTGCAAAAGCTACATTTTCAGCAGCCATTACTCCAGTCTTGAGTGCCACATAGTGCCTTTATCACGCTAAAGTGTCAATAACTTTTAGTATTGTGCTGCATGGATATATTACATATTACCGAGATATAAATTATATAGCAAAATCTGTAATAATAAACTCTTCCGTGGTCTTGATAACAATATTATTGATCTGACTGCATTGACTGCATTGTATCATGAGAACTGAACTGAGCTGGACGATGACATCACTGTTTTCTCCAGAGCTGCTGTATATGAATAACTGAATAACTAATGACTTTTACAACGGAAATGAATCAACACCGAACTTACTTGAGCTGGACAATAACGCTATTTTCTTCTAGATCTGCTGTACATCCAAATAACTTTGTTGCATTATTTTCCTGTTATCACTGTAAAGCTGCTTTGAAACAATACGTTTTGTATAAAGTGTTATAAAAATAAATGTGACTTGTCTTGACTTGACAAATATTGTCATTCCGCCCATCCCTAATATCATGTACATCATTCTAGTTTTAAACATTTTTATTTTCAACTAATCGATTACGTCGACTACAAAATTACTCAATGTCTTACGACTGAATCTGTCCATGTTAAAACCTGTACCTTAAAGGCCCTTTCACACCGGATGCGTAACGAAAAAGCGAATAGTTCGTGTGCGAATAGTTCGCGTCAAAACCCATCACATGAGCCGCGTAAACACGGTCTCTATCTCTATCTTTGACGATTAGCTTTCTATCCCAAATGTAGTTTAGCCTGCTAGCCTACACAGCACAGGACTATACAACAACTAAAACTATCACACAACATACTCACAGTCGTGATAACCGAGTTGGTTGGCAATGATACGCCACACAATCATTGTCCTTGTAGTATATGATTGGCTGAAGTCTTTTCTGTCGCCGCAAAAGGAAAAAAAAAATCGACATCGAAACGAAAAAAAAAAAGTCGTTTTTTCGCCGCAGCACATTCGCGTTCGGTGTGAAAGCACTCATTACACAAACAGCTGATCAAAAAATAAAACCATCGCGCGAATTATTCGTGCGTAAAAATCGCGTCCAGTGTGAAAGGGCCTTAAGAACTAACAACTTGTTCCCCTTCCCTGTGAGGAAGCCTCTCTACTTCAGAGAATTCAAAATGTTACCGTGTTGCTCTAAATAGCCACATTCAGTGACCCCAGTCTGTCTGTCTTCTCACAGGACCATTTAATAACCAGGAGATGTCTGAGTGGTTTCAGGCGGGCTATTTCACCATGACCTTGCAGGTGAAGCGAGGATGTGACGAGATGTTCCAGCCCCTGGGAGAGATGATGAAGTTGTGGGGGCGAGTGCCCTTTACACCCGGCCCCACACTACCTCCCGTACTGGTAATAAGAGACTTGCTTATCTGTGAGAAATGCCAGGCCCAAGACGACTTCCCCTTGTTGTTCAGCATACAAAAAGTGTTGATGTGTGTGTTTGTCTGTGTATAGGGAGATGCAGATCAAGAGAGGATAAAGAGACAACAGGAGATGAATGCTCTAAATATGTATCAGATACAGCAGATGCAATATCAGTACTTACTCAGGTATGACGGTGTAATTTTTTGCAGCACAAACAGAATTGCTAGAGAGAACATCAAAAACAAATTACTACTAAATTACTAATTACTATTAATTAACTTAATTTCACTCTTCTGTTGTCCGTTGTTAGGGAAAAAAAATGGGTAGTTCTGCCTTAAACTCGCACCATTTGTTGAACCAATGTTATTTTCAGCCCAGTTTTATTTTAAAATGTAATTAATTCCTAAGCTGAATTTTCAGCATCATTACTCCAGTCTTCAGTGTCACATGATTCTTCAGAAATCATTTCTAATATGCTGATTTGCTGCTTGAGAAACATTTCTTATCAATATAGAAAACAATTGGAATAGGAAATTCAAAGAACAGCATTTAGATCAAATCAAAATCTGTTATAACATAAATGTCTTTACTGACACTTTAGATCAATTGAATGTATCCTTGCTGAATAAAATTTAATTTCTTTCAAAAAAAAGACATGCAAACACATGATTTTTTTTTTTAATGCCATTAAATGAAGACTCTCTCTTGTCCTCTAGGCAACAGTATGCTCTGGCTCAACAGAAAGTTTTAAACTCTGCTCCTCCTCTACAACAGCAGCAGCTCAATCTCCTTCTCCATCAGGCGCTTAAGATCAGGTGAGATTAATTTACTTCTGTTTTCAGATAACTTCTCAGAATTACACATTTCATCAGGGCAAACAGAGGGCATATTAAAGCGTGGGTGGTGTGATACACTGCATTGGTATTGTGGTTGAGCATCTGTGACACTATCTCACAGTTTGATTTGTGTGCCCCTGCAGAACGCCAGAGCCTCAACAGAGCCTCTTACCTCCCGTCACACGTTCCATGTCCGTTCCAGACTCGGGATCTGTTTGGGAAATGCAGAACTCTTCCACTCAGGCATCCTGTTCTCCAAACATGCAGCCCACCACTCCCAGCAGTACGTCAACACCGAGATCTGCTCTGCTAAGCAATAAGATCAGAACAAGGACATGTTTAGAACTGGAACTTTTTCCTAGTGTAGAATACGTTGAGGCAAATTTTTTGAAAATCTTGATCCATTTCCCCCCCACAGTCAGTTTATGCCTTTGTTTGTCTCGCTTCAAACTTTTAGATGTTAGTTATTCACCTCACCTTGTTTGTTGTCTTGAACTCCTCAAGTCATTAGATCAGCAGTTGAGTCAGAGTGCCACAGTAGCTTTAAATGGAAAAAAAAAAGTGCTGCATCCTTCCTGCAGCTCTTGTATTGTTTCTGGTGTGCTTGTTTTCTACTCTCACTTACAGTAACACACCACTCACTTAGTTTTTGATATGACTCATGCTCATCTCGTGGTATAACTCGGTTGCTAGTGATTTGACTCAGCTGAATGAGATGCCACTTAAGCAGAACAGAAACATGTGGCATTTGACAGTTGTTTTTGCTTTGAAGTGGAACAGTGGCTTCTTCTATTATTTTGTCTTTACATTCACAATGGTCATGCCCTTTACTACCACAGTAGCATTAAACTCCATTAATTCATTAATTCATATTTGATATATCATTCATTTTTATTCTATGATGTCTATACATTTAGAGTATCAAAATTGGCTACACAGATAACTCATAATTAAGTTTGTATATATGCTGATCTCTAACAGTCAAATTGAGAAATCATATGATATGCTTATTCTAAGTCTGTTTGTATTTTTTAGCATGGGAAGGGAGTAGCGTATGGGATCTGCCACTAGACTCCATGCCTCAGGCGTCTTCCCTTGAACAGATTCAGCTGGAGAAAGCCAAAGCTTTGAAGGTGAGAAAGATACGAGTAGATATTTTGTGATCTAAAATTACTGATACCGTGGGACTGATACAAGGGTCTCATTTTGTAAATTTAATAGTATTTTTTTTTTTTAAATGGTCTTTTCTGCTCTAAAGCTTGAGATGGAGAGACGGGAGGCAGAGCTTCGGGCCAAAAGGGAAGAGGAGGAGAGGAAGCGACTGGAAGAGGCGCTGCGTGCTAGACAAGAGGAGGAGCGGAAACGTTTGGAGGAAGAAGAGTTGGCACGGCGCAAACAGGTCAGGAGAGAAGGGAAATTATGCAATGATTAGTGCTGAGATTCAAATACAAAGCTCTGCATTTAAAGGGGTCAAGAAACTGGATTGTTTTATTATTTTATAATGTTGCCTGGGGTGCCCTTATAATGTTAGTATGATTTTTACATAAAAAATTGTCATAATTTATAAATAAAAGCCATTTTTCCAAGCCTGATTTCAGCCTTAGATTTGAACGCTCCGTTTTAAGGGGCGTGTCTGCTGTGAGACTGCAGTGCAAACGCCCACTGCTGTGATTGGCTGACATGCTTGCAATGAAATAGCTAGTATTACAGGAACTCTCTCAAAAACTTTTACTACGTTTTTACTATTACAGCTATCGAGATTAACAAATCGTGAAAAGTATCGTTTCAAGCATTATATTTAAATCTATTCCATCACATGAAAGGTTGCAGCATGATGAGCACTGAGCAGATGACAGACAGTCTGTTGATCGCGTGAATAAAGATCTTATCATTGCAACGCAATTTTTGCACTCTCACAAATGCTTACACCAAATCACAATGCAAACACGATGTGAGTACACAGTAAGAGCTTCGTTGTGTAGTGTAACAGTGTCTTTATTTCATCACGAGTTTGGTAAGTGTCCAGATAAGCTCTCGCGGCTCGCGCTGTGCTGTTTGATTGACAGCTTGGGCAAAGGGATCGTTCTTTGATCGCTTTCTGTAGGCTATATAATTAAATAACAGTTTAAAAAAAAGATTATTTTCATAATACTACGAGAAATTATGTGAAGTTGATCGTTTAGTCACTGATGCATAAACAGTATTGAACGATTTTAAGAGAAATATCTGAACTTGAATAATTACACCGAAATCACTGATCGCAGATCAGGCATTAGAATACACATGGTTACTTACATGTTGCTGGCAGATCCGTGTCGGGAAATTGTGATTGATTGATTTAATAAAGTTTAACCATGCTGGAATCCGAAGGAAGCTTATGACTGTCTTCTTCCACAAACAGGCACTGCACAATATTTAGTCAACAGCATGTTTATTGCTTGTAAGTAGCTCGATCCGGTAGCAATTATCATGTCGTCCTATGTTATTTAGCATGTTTGGGCGAATCGGTGGGCGGGGCTAAACAGGCCGTGTTGAAGTAGGCGTTGATCTTCTTTTGTGGAGGCGGTGTTTTATCCTCTTTGACGTCATAGTTCCCCACTTTGAAAAACGAGTCGTTTGCTGAGCCTGATGTCTATAAAAGCTTTTATTGGACTAACAAGGTAGTTTTCAGTTCTGAAACTTACAGGATATTATTATAGTATGATGATCTCTTATATGTCAAAAGCTCAAGGAAACTTTGATTTCTCAGTTCATCACCCCTTTAAAACATATATGAAACGAAGGCGGTGAATGAGAGCATTTTTGATATGAGTTTCTCATACATGTTCACATGACACTGTTGATTGTTGTTGAAGCCTAAACACTGTTCTTTATGTGCTTTTATTAAAAAAGTAAATGGCACATTGACATTCACACAACTAAACTTTTGAATGTTTTTTGGTTTATATATTAGAGTTGGGAATCTTTTGGAATGTCACAATCCGATTCTAAATTGATTCTCAATAGATTTGATTCTAAACTTTGAATTTTATTTTATTTAAGGAAAAAGTAATGAAATAATTTGTTTAATTTAAAGAAGTTGTTCAAACAAAAATGTAGGAAACGTGCAGAGGGTGTGTCCCCAATTGAGTGATATTAAATACAACTTATAAATGTACTTTAAAAACTTTAAAGTTTTGTTGAATTATTATTTTTCAATCTCATGTTATTGTTTTTCTTCATCTATCAATTTAAATATTTTATATTGAACTATTTTATTCATAATAAATCACATTTCCTGCCTTTTAATTTTGTAGGATATTAGTAATCCTAGTTATACTGTTTATATTTGTTCCTCTCGTACAGATTTGCCATGTCTGCTTATTCATTTTTAAGGGGCTTGTTTTGCTTTTTGTTTGGACTGTTGAACAGACCGTAAACTAATGAAGACAGAGAATGGGAGCGCTGTGTTCTCAGGCGCTAGGGTTCTCAGCACCATCACAATAAGTCTCGCTTCCGACACATCGGCCAAACATAACTTGTTGGCTGATGCCTATATTTTAAAAATGCAAAATATCGGCCTTAGCATTATATCGATCGACCACCAGTCGGGAGTTATTTAATAAAGTGTTTATCAGCTGGTTCCGTTAAGTGGCCGATCGTTTCGAGTTACCAAAAAAAAAAAAAAAAAAAAAAAAAAAAAAAAATATATATATATATATATATATATATATATATATATATATATATATATATATATTGGGGCTGGGCGATATGGCCAAAAAAAATTATCACGATCATTTTTTTTTTTTATATCAGTCGATATCGATAATTATCACGATAAATGTCAAATCTTTATTTCTTTCAAGTTTAAAGGCAGATTTTTGCTCCTAAGTAAAAGTTGTAGAAACCAGAGCGTTAATTGTGGTTTTAAACTACTCTTTGTCAGAACATATCATGACAAACACTTGCCAAATCTGAGGTAGAACATTCAAACATTTGTCATTTTCCTTAACAAAATAAATATCTTAATAGAAAAATTAATTTCTTAGTTTCTGCCTGTGCTAATTTTTATTTGGTAAAATGTAATATTCTGACTGTTTGAGTTTTATTAAAATGAACCATTGGTCATCTGGTATCATGCCTTTAGAATAGATCATGATAACCACAGATAAAGCCAGGCATAGCCGATAGCACCTCAGTATCATGGCAAAATGTAACTTTGTGATTTCTATGATATTTGTATGAAAAACCATAGCCTAAATACATTATTAAATACTGTAATTATATTGCATTAGTTCTTTAATACATTGTCTACATTAATAATGTAATACAATTCAATATGTTTATCCCACATTTCATGGTGCAGTTAATATTACTTGGCTAACGTTACAGTAAATCCATGGTAAATGATGCGAATTTGTAGACGGAAAAGCCTTCTGACTGTATCGTTGCGCACAGTGTTTCTCCTGTTTGTCAGCGCTGTTTCATCTGCCTTTAAACTGGTTTAAATCACGGAGACATTTGTGTTCTTCGCTGCATTCAAGCGCTCTCACTGGATATCGTGACCAGGACCGATCAGAGTAAACGCATCTGCTCTAGTGAGCTTGCGCTGCGCTGCCGTTGGACTTTGAGCCGAGCGTATAAACGGTCCGTGTGGCGCGCGGTTCAAATGAGTTTCGTTCCGCTTTTGGCGCATACACATTATCGAACATTTATCGAACTCTTCATATCGTTGTATCGAGAAAAATTCTATCGCGATAATTATCGTTATCGTTTTATCGCCCAGCCCTAATATATATAATACGCACTCTGTCTTCTGTAGGAGGAGGCTCTCCAGAGGCAGCGGGAGCAGGAGGCGGCACAGCGACGGCAGAAAGAGGAGGAGGAAAGGTTAGCTCAGGAGGAGGCACTCCGACGGCTGGAGGAAAGGAGGAGGGAAGAGGAAGAGAGGAGACAAAGGGAAGAATTCCTCCGCAAACAGGTAAGACTTGCGTGTGAATATTTATTATAAAATGGATCCAAAATCTAATTGGTTTAGCCATATTCAAAGCTTTTGTAAAATAGCAGTTGTTGGGTCATTACCAATATCTAAGTTAGGTGAAAAGGATCGTTTAGGCCAATAGTTTTTAAAATTGATATAATGAATGAACAGATGAAATGTACAACATTTACAAAAAAGTCTTAATGTTTAACTTCATCTATGCCTTAGGGCTGGGAGAAAAAATCGATTCACCTAGCTATTGCAATTTTTTTTAATTTTTTTTATTTATTCCAGAATAGATATTAATTCTAATTCAATTGCTTTATTTTCCTTGCTTATATATGAGGTTGACAGAAGTTAGCCACTTTCGTTCCAACAGAGGATGAAATGTGTTATCTATGAGTGTTGAGTGATGTAATATCCCTTTCAAGTGGACGCGTGGAAGAGACTGAAAGCACTGTAAAGCCCTCACGCTACTCATTTGCTGAGAGAGATAAGACAATAGAGCTGCACGATTCATCTTTAAAAGACTGTGATCTTGATTCAAACACCCACACTATCTTCAATTTGTCTGTATTTAACTTTGACAAAATCATATCGCAACATTCAAATCTGTGTTGCCGCTGACCCAGATAGTTGTCATGAAACAGCTTCAACCTCATAGTATCATTATTTCTGTGATGCAATAGTTAAAATTATCATAGAAGTACTTGGATAAGTTTAAAGTTCAAATATGAACACTGATGTCTACGATAGCGATCAGCTTTTGATAGAAACTTGGTGCTTAAAATAACGCATTTATCAATTAAATTGTTTCGCCACTAAGTGGCGACAAGTGACTGTCAAAAATTTTATTTGTTATTGAATCATTTATTCAAGAGAATGTAGTACTGTATGATGCTCCTTTGTAAAATATAATAAATCTTATAAATCATGTATAACAGTCTGTATAAGTGTATGATTTAACTTTTCCCAATGGTCTAGTGTAAAAAAATTTGCAATATATTGCAATATCGAATCACAATACTTGTAGAATCGCAATTCTTAAAAAAATCGCAATACATATCGTATCGGCAACCAAGTATCGTGTACAAGATAGGTGTGTCGTCCCAGCCCTACTATCCCTACTATTTTTACTATGTCTGTTTTAGGATTAAGGATGTGCCCAAAGCCTAATTCCAAATTCGGAAAGGCATGGAAAATAAATAATGCATTCTACGGAGCCCCTAAGGGGACATGGTTAGGCTTGCTGCAGAAGTCGGTTACATTACAGTACATCAGATTTCACTTATCACGGGAAGAGAGTAAGGAGAGATGACTGACAGGGCAATGTTGCAGTATTTGGTGCGCAACAGATCCTGAGCGTCATTGACATCTTATCTTGTAAAATGTGTGGGCAGTACCGCCGCTCCTTATACACAGTACGCGTGATTGCGAATCGTAAAGTGCAACTTTTGCAAAGCAAGCGCATTCAAAAATGATTTCAATACCCCGCATATTGATAGCAGTGCCCTGATGCCGGCAAATTATATACAATATAACTATCCAACTGTATAACTGCGAGAGAATGCAAAAGCATTGAAATATATTTTTTCCTCCCATCTCGTGTTTTTTTCCATCACCATGTCTCTTAACGAGCTCCGTAGAATGCATCATTTTCTGAACATAGTATTTGCCTTCGAGCTCATCTTTAAAGTGGATTTTTGCAAGCAAATCAATTACTTCGCTTTTTGTCTAAACTAAGATCAACCATTAACCATGGTACAATCATTAATGCATGGCTGTCTGCCACAAATGACTTGGTTCTTCTGAGTTTGGTTAGATTGGCAGTATTAGCTGAGATGACATTTAGTGTGGTTTAGTGCTGTTATTGATCTTTTTGTTAATTATTTTTGTTCCAGCAGGAAGAGGAGCGGAGGAAACAGGAAGAACTGGAAGCTCAGAAGCGGCGTGAGGAAGAGAAGAGGCTAGAAGAGGAGGCGGCGGCATTGGCAAGGCAACAGTTGGAGGAGCAGAAGAGGAGAGAGCAGGAGGCGCTGAGACAGCAGGAGCTACAGAGACAGAGGCAGCAGCAGCAGGAGGCTCTCCGTCGACTGCAGCAGCAGCAGCAACAACAGCAGCTCGCACAGATGAAGGTGAAAAATCCTGTGGAGCAGATATTTATTAGTCTTTGTACTAGTCTCACTTCCTGAGAAGATTTCATTTTGATATAGTTTGGTAGATAATCCATTATTCAAGTGATTCTTCTGTATTTATTTGGATTTTTTGGGCCTATGTGAATTGTGAACATAGCATTTTCCCCCCTCAGATTTAAGCAAATACATTTGAAATACATGCATTTCATGCATGTATACCACTCATCAACCACCTTCCCAAATTTGTTTATAAATCTGTCTCCCTGTGGTGTTCTGCTAAAATAAAGAATTGAAGATAGCCATAAATAATATTATCGTAAGTTTAAATTTTTTTTAAATACAAATATAATAATAAAAAATATTATTATTAATAAATGTATTTACAGCTCAATAGTTATTGCAATATTTCTACATTTGTTTTGTTTAATTTTTATACTTTAAATAACATGATTTTGAGTATTTATAAGCTAAATTGTAAATATATTATTATTATTATTATAATTAATTAAATTATTAATATAATTAAAAATTAACTATTAATATTATTACATTTTTACAGTGCAATAGGATTATTGCAATTGCAATATAATTTATTTTTTTAATCATTGAAGTTATCAACTCCATCTGTGAGGAATTAATTGAATTATAAAATCATACAATTATAAATTATACAATATAACAATCTATTTAATTATAAAAAATATTATAAACATAATAATTAGGGAAAAGTATTATTATTATATTGCATTATAGTTACGAATGAGGAAAAACAAGTTTTCCTTTTTTGAGCTTTGATCACATGCCTGATTATTTTACAAAATGGAATTTATGATGGTAACTTGGTTGGTACTAGAGTGCGGATCGGGCCGAATTTTTCTGTCCGAGCCCGACCCGCGTCCGACAGAGCAGTAACCGAACCCGACCCGAGCCCGACAGGCATAAAGATATTTATGTCCGAGCCCGACCCGAGACCGACAGTTAAAATCCCATTTTTTTTCTCATACTAATGACACATGTACGTTTGTTTGTGTGGAAAGCCCGCTTTTATTAAGCAACGGTAGGAAGGCATTCGGAAATGTCGGGCTCGGGTCGGGTATCCATCCTCTAGTTGGTACATTACCTGAAAACAGTTGTTTGTTTGTTTGACTGACCCAGTTATTGTATTTTTTTTTTTTTTTTTTTTTCATGTCTATGTTCCCAGCTCCCTTCATCCTCCAAGTGGGGCCAGCAGTCGACCACAGCAAACACTCTCTCACAGTCTCAGAATGCCCTGTCGCTTGCTGAGATCCAGAAACTGGAGGAGGAAAGAGAACAACAAGCACGAGAGGAGGTATGCCAGAGATTCTTCCCCAACTCAAGCCTTCTCATGTGACCAAGCTTTCAACAGATTCCCATGTGACCAAGCAAGAGGCAAAAAACATTACATAGAGATCATCTTTTTTCTCATTGATCTGTTTTTTTTTTTTTTTCCTGCAGCAAAGACGACAACAACAGGAGCTCCAGAGGGCCCTGCAGCAGCAGCAACCTCAGGCGAAGCTCTCGGGTTGGGGCAGCGTGGCCAAGCAGCCAGAGGCCACCAAGTCCCTGCTGGAGATCCAGAGAGAGGAAGCGCAGCAAATGAAACAGCGCAAGGAACAGCAGCAGCAACAGCAGCAGCAGCAACAACAACAGCAGCAACAACAACAACAGGAACAACAACAACAGCAACAGCAGCAGCTGCAACACTCAACCGTCACCCAGCAGAACCGAGTGGTTAGTTACACACATCCTGATGCAGATACCCACCTTGTTTTTGACGTAAGAGTGGGTACGTCTGTTTGTAACTTGAATGTAGCCCTCTGGTTTCACCCACTTCCTTTTATTTTAGCTGTACAACAGAAGTCCTGTTATGATGTTCCAATCTGCTAATTGTTATTTTATTTTTATTGTAAACGCACTAGTTTTACCATTTACTGCACTTTTGTTATTTTTCCAGTTAATTACCTATAGCGATTGATCATTCAGTTTGATTTAAATTTAAGGTCACAAGTCTTCATTTTAAATGGTATAACTAAATGCATAATTATCATTTTAAGATGTCTTAAATTTGGGGATGTAAAAACAGGAATTGCTTAGAAGCCTAACATGATGATGAAACTTCAAAAGGCTATGATTTGCAAATTTCAAAGTAAAAAAGTTTCAGGCAGTTTGCAAACAATGACAACCATTGTTTTTATGTTTTAATATGTTGTAAGAGTGGGTATTTTATCTTCCTCAGTTGACAGTAGGAAACCATAGACATATATTTCAGAATAAGAGTCCCGGCTTGTTTTATAATTCAAAAAGTACTGCATTATGCTTAAATCTATTTTTAATGGAAATTTATATTTTTGTGTTCCTTGATAAACTATCTGAAATTTAATTTAATGTAAACTCTTGTGGCTTCTCTCTAGGTTGCCCTGTCACAGGAAGGAAAGACTAAGAACATTAAATTCAGTATATACATTTTACTAGTATTATACACAATAATCCCTTTTATTTTATATCAATCAAGCTCTAATTCATATGTATTGATACATACACCAGTTTTTATACATAGGCATATATTGACTAAAACAGGTTACACATTCAAGTACAGAACAGGGAAATTGCAAGTTTAAATCCTGTTTAATTAAGTAAAAGAATCTGAGATGCATGATTTATTTTGAGATTAGTCTAAAATAGATTGCATGGCCTCTCTTTCTCCTTCTAGGCCCTCAATACATCCGTGTGGGGTTCTGTCAATAATGTCGGCTCGAACTGGTTGATGGACAGCAGTGTCTGGGGTGATGCTCAGAACTCTAACATTGGCTTCTGGGATGAAGCAGCAAAGGAGGCCGCCCCGCCTCAGGCCACACGCAAGAGCCACAATCAGAAAAACAAGGGCAACGCTAACCTCAGGTAAACCACCACCACATATTAAAATATGCAATAAAACCTCAGACTTTAGTATGCTAACTAGGTCCAGTGTGCAAAACTGCCTTTTAGGTCATTTCCTTATTGTATTTTGTAAAATAATCTGTTTGTAACAGTAATAGCAGCAGTGCTAAAGCAAGTAAAAAGGTGGAGGAGGAAGAGAAGCTACTGAAACTGTTCCAGGGAGCCAATAAGAACCAGGACAGCTTTATGCAGTGGTGTGAACAGACTCTACACACTCTCAACACAGCCAATAACCTTGACGGTGAGTCACTGACACATACCCGTCTATCACCCTCAACTATCTTGAATATCAGCGTTTGTTTAATGCGCACTTGATGCACAGATAATTCTTCACACAAACCACTTCCCTGCCGTTTCATCGCTTTTTTTGGCATTGTATGCACGGAATGCAGCTTCTGACGTTAAAAGGGTCATGTCTTTATTATGCCCTTGAACAAAATCTTCATTTTGTTTTTGGGGTCTGCTATAATAGGTTTTCAAGCTTGAATGTCCAAAAAAACATTACTTTTAACATATTTTGCATTGTATGCTCTGTTTAGTATCCTTCCGAAAAGTGCAATGCACTCTGATTGGTCGAATGGATCAGTGTGTTGTGATTGGCCATAATAACACACAACTCAACCACACCTCGCCCCTTTTTTGCATATGCCCTTGAAAGGAATTATTTAACTGAGGGATATTGTGACGTGTTCTTTTTCATGGTCAAACTGCAACATTTTACACTAAAGAAAGTTGAAAATGTAAAAAAGCATTGTACTGTGAGAACCACCAGTGTGTGTCCAGAAAGTAAATTGCAAACAAAAAAAATATGTATCATACATAACCTCTTAAAAACGTGTGATTTTAAAGACAATTTTAGCTTTCTGAAAGTCATCAGTCTTCCACTCTTGCCACAGTTCCCACCTTTGCGTCGTTCCTGAAGGAAGTGGACTCGCCGTACGAGGTGCACGACTACGTGCGGGCCTACCTGGGTGACACTCCACAGGCCAAGGACTTCGCCAAGCAGTTCCTGGAGCGGCGTGCCAAACAGAATGCCAATCAGCAAAAACCTCAGCAGGTCCAGCAGCAAAAACAGCAGGTTCGTTGCACAAGCGTGTGTGTGTGTGTCACTGTTCATTTTTACAGCAAATTTTGATTTAGTCATAGTCTTTTGACTAAAATGCTATTTAGTTTTAACCATAGTTTAGTCATCTGATTGTTTTAATTTTAGTCTACTTTTAGTTGCATAAGATTTTAGTCTATTAAATCTACTGTAGATTTAGTTGACTAAAATCTAATGGGTTTAGTTCAATTGTAATGCATTATTTCTCTAAAATAGTTAGTTCTCAAAAAGTTCATTATATGCTCCCTGGAGAAAGAAAAAATATATTAACCTGTTAAAGGAGAACTCCGGTCAATTTTAACATTGAGCTAATTTTTTTGTAAATTTGGAGTGCTGTCAATACAGAGAACAACGACAAAAATTGGTGTTGCCTACACCGTGTTATCCTCTTTTTAAAATTTCCACCCTGTTGATTTCAGTGGGGCAAGTTTTAAACCTGCTTTTAGCCTCTTAACATCCTTGATGTGTCATTACAAGTGCACAGGTCATGTGAGTGATTCCTTCGGAGTGATCACGGGTGAATCTGACTGCAGTAGATGTGAAAGATATGAATAAAAATGATATTTATTTAGCCAGCGCTCATACCTGTATTTACATCCTGTTTTCGCTCAAAGTCCATAGTAATCGATTGTCGAGTTCACGCGCATGATCATAGGTACTAAACCAATGCGCGTGAACTCGACAATCGATTACTATGGACTTTGAGCGAAAACAGGATGTAAATACAGGTATGAGCGCTGGCTAAATAAATATCATTTTTATTCATATCTTTCACATCTACTGCAGTCAGATTCACCCGTGATCACTCCGAAGGAATCACTCACATGACCTGGGCACTTGTAATGACACATCAAGGATGTTAAGAGGCTAAAAGCAGGTTTAAAACTTGCCCCACTGAAATCAACAGGGTGGAAATTTTAAAAAGAGGATAACACGGTGTAGGCAACACCGATTTTTGTCGTTGTTCTCTGTATTGACAGCACTCCAAATGTACAAAAAAATGAGCTCAATGTTAAAACTGACCGGAGTTCTCCTTTAATATGGATGATATTAAGGTTTGAACATGCAATACAGACACAGATTTAACTGCTGTGACATATAACATGTCTTTATTTTTCTTAAAATAAAATAAAAAAACACTTGAAGAAAGGATATTCATTCTTTATAGCATTTTGCATACAACATTCTTCATTCTTTCAAGCAGACATATTTTGTATAAATTAAATATAGATTAATTCTTATTAAAATTATTCAGTCAAGAGCATTGAGTGAATTTCTCTTTGTTGTTTGATTAACATTAAAGGGACACTTCATCCATTTGCATTAAGCTTTGCATTGTTAGAAACCCAGTCATACTATTGAATGGTCATGCAACATTTTTTCATTTTCCCCCGAGACGAGAGAAATCTGTATTTACCTCTTTACACTTCCTCCTACAATGACGCAAAAATCGTCATTTTGCGTCATTGTAGGAGGAAGTGTAAGAGGGGGGGATTTCTGTTAAGACTACAAGCACTAGATCCACCCTTTCAAACCCGCCCATAGGGGGTTGGACCTAATGCGCTAACAGACCTATCACAGATCAGTGCGAGTGCGTTTGATTTCAACGGCAGAAACCTGCAGAAAACATGGACGAAGAAAGCTGAGTAGTAGGGGTTACCATACTCTATTTCCCGGACATGTCCGGCCGTCGAGATCGACAAAAATGTCCGGGATTCAGCTTTTGCTTTCTGCGGTCGCCATCCATTGTTTACATGCTCACCTTTTGTTTCAATCTAACTGAATTCACCCCGATTGGTGAATCTGAATGTAATGTTTACATGAATGCTAAACAAGTGATCGGTTGATTTGCGTTTTAACATTGCTAAGAAAATACCCGCACCTCCGTGAGAGATAGCCCATGAGACCGGTGCATCTCACAGGCGCGCTCATCAGTAATCACAGTAATACAGGGAGCAGGACGAGGCTAGCGCCGCGGGAGAAAGACGAGAGGCCGGTGGCGTGATCGGTTGAAAGACGCGAGGCCGGTGGCGTGATCGGGTGAAAGACGCGAGGCCGGTGGCGTGATCGGTTGAAAGACGCGAGGCCGGTGGCGTGATCGGGTGAAAGACGCGAGGCCGGTGGCGTGATCGGTTGATGTGTGTTTTACCATTGCTAAGAAAATACCTGCTCCTCCGTGCGAGATACGAGAACAGTGCCTCACAGGTGTCGGTCGTCAGTAATCACGCCACCGGCCTCGCACCGTTCTCCCGCGGCCCTCAGCCTCGTCCTGCTCGACACAGTAAACATGATGAATGGCGACTGTAGAACGCAAAAGCCGAATCCCGGACATTTTGGGCAAACTCGTCACGGAGACTCACTTGTAGCCTAGCCTTGCCTTGATGTTTTTGTTTTCAACTGCGCTGTCTTACCGGTAGGCGTGGCTTGGGAGTGGCCTTGTAGGGCAGCGAAGCAAGTGCATTCTGGGAGTTGTTGTCTTTCATCCACATAAGCCAAAAATACATTTTCTGGCTTTTCTCAGTCTAGAAAGCTCCAAATTCAAAAATAATTTCACATTTCTTCTACATAAATGACCCACTTTCAATACACATTCATGTCTCCACGGGTGAAATGACCTTTTAATGACGGACAGCAATACGGACGATCCAATACACTGATACACATCCGAAATTCTCCCAACTGTTTATCTGTACTTAAGACATAACCAACTGTGTTTACGTGAATACTCGCCAAAACACATTTTGACATAAATTTGTGTATTTGTCCGTTCACAGGGTTCTCAAGTCTCACGCATTGGCCGTGAGACACGCAATTCAACCAGTTCACACGCCACACTGTGTATTTCTCACGCTGAAAAGGCAATGCCAACCAAGTTGTCCTGTAAGCTTTATATATAACGTTGTATACGAGGCGCGGGCACACAAAGTGAAGTTTCCTGCCGCCAGCACGTATCTCTATAGACAGTATATTGTATCTCGGCCAGATTGCGTTCGTTACTAGGCAACATAGATGCGCGAACACACGGAAGTTGACGGAACATTCTCGGCCACCGTACGTTCGTTACTAGGTAACCAACAACATCGCGCGAACACACGTCGTGATGGAGAAGGTAAGTTGGAAGAAAGCTCGTCTAACATTTTTAGGCTAGAACATTTAATGTATAGCACATAGTATACATTATTATTGATGCAGTCAAAAACTCTACAACTACTTTGCAACCAGGCCAGAAGCTTTGGCTCAGTTTGGCTAGCTTACGTTATCTGAAACTAAGGGAAATGTTAGTGGGTATGGGAAGGAATGAAGATGTATTTCTTCATTTTATTTTAAATTATATATTATACTGTATTAATAGGCAAGGCAAGTTTATTTATATAGCACATTTCATACACAATGGCAATTCAAAGTGCTTTACATAGAAGAAATTAAAATAATTAAAGAAATAAGAATAATTAAAACAGTTTAGAAAAATAAAATAAAATACAGTACAAACAGTCGGACGAACAGCGGCACAGTGCTCATTCAGTAAATGCACAGCTAAACAGAAGTGTTTTGAGTCTGGATTTGAATGTGAGTACTGTAGGAGCACATCTGATCTCTTCTGGAAGCTGGTTCCAGCTGCGGCTGGCATAATAGCTAAAAGCAGACTCGCCATGCTTAGAGTGAACCCTTGGTATTTCTAGCTGATATGATCCTAGTGATCTGAGTGATCTGTTGGGTTTATATTCAGTGAGCATATCTGCAATGTATTGAGGTCCTAGGCCATTGAATGATTTATATACCAGTAATAATACTTTAAAATCAATCCTAAATTTAACTGGGAGCCAGTGTAAAGACCTGAGGACTGGTGTGATGTGTTCATATGTTCTGGTTCTGCTCAGTGTTCTGTATGAGCTGCAACTGTCTTATGGTCTTTTTGGGAAGGCCAGTGAGGAGTCCATTACAATAATCCACCCTGCTGGTGATGAAAGCATGCACAAGTTTTTCTAAGTCTTGTCTGGAAACAAAGCATATAATTCTTGCAATATTTTTCAGATGATAGTATGCTGATTTAGTTATTGCTTTGACATGACTACTGAAACTAAGGTCTGACTCTAGGGACACACCGAGATTCCTGACTTGATGTTTAGTTGTTTGACCCCTAGAGTGAAGGTATGCGTTCACCTTGAGAACTTCATCTTTGTTTCCGAACGCAATGACTTCAGTTTTGTCTTTGTTTAACTGAAGAAAGTTTTGGCACATCCAACAGTTCACGTCATCAATGCATTGGCACAGGGAGTCAATGGGGCTGTAATCGTTAGGCGATAGGGCTAAGTAGAGCTGTGTGTCGTCTGCATAGCTGTGGTAAGCAATTTGGTTCTTTCTCATTATTTGGCTCATTGGGAGCATATACAGGTTGAACAGGAGTGGCGCAAGAATTGAGCCTTGAGGGACTCCGCATGTCATGGATGTCCACTCAGACTTATGGTCACCTATACTCACATAATAACCTCTCCCATCTAAGTATGACCTGAACCATTTTAGGACTATCCCAGTAAGCCCCACCCAGTTTTCCAGCCTGTCAAGAAGTATGTTATGATCGACAGTGTCAAATGCAGCACTGAGGTCGAGTAGAACCAGCACTGATAATTTGCCTGAATCCGTATTTAAGCGAATATCGTTTATTATCTTTATGAGCGCTGTCTCTGTGCTGTGGTGCGGTCGGAAACCAGACTGAAAATTGTCAAAGGATCCATTCAAGCTCAAGAATTTGTTCAGCTGATTGAAGACAACTTTTTCAATGATCTTGCCTATGAAAGGAAGATTTGAGATCGGTCTATAGTTGCTTAATATGGTCTTATCCAGATTGCTGTTTTTCAGGAGGGGCTTGACAACTGCAGTTTTCAGGGAGTATGGAAAACTCCCAGAGCGAAGTGAGACATTTACCACTTCTAGGAGATCTGCTTCTAAACTGTTTAACACACTTTTGAAAAATGATGTGGGGAGTGTGTCAAGAGCGCATGTTGATGTTTTAAGGTGCTGTACAGTTTCTTCCAAAATTTTGCCATCAATTTCTTTGAAATCAGACATAGTAACTACTTTCTCGGGTGGTTTGATCTGTCTGACCTCAGTGCAACTCAAGGATGTGCTGATCACCTTTCTGATATTATTGATTTTCTCAGAGAAGAAAGAAGCAAACTCACTGCACTTGTTCTCTGAGAGCATTTCACTGGGAATCTGGCTTGGAGGGTTTGTCAGTCTCTCTACAGTAGCAAAAAGAGTGCGTGTGTTGTTTAAATTGCTGTTTATAATATTTGAGAAGAAAGTCTGTCTAGCTTTGCCTAGTTCCATATTGAAAGCATGAAGGCTGTCTTTGTAGATGTTATAATGGACTACAAGTTTTGTCTTCCGCCACATGCGCTCTGCTTTTCTGCATTGTCTTTTCATATTTTGCACTTTCTAATAGTCTTTCTAGTTACATTAAGGCTACATGTATTAAAGCAGAGTGCTCTGGGTAATATTTTATATCCTGTCAAAACATACATTAATCATTGCCATTGCATTTGTATTTTTCAAAGATGTCAGGGAAAAAGAAAAAATATATTTTAACATTCAAGTGGAAGCCCCCTACCCCTGTTATCAAGGCATCAAAATGTGCAACAAACACAACACAAAACACATTTTATAAGCTGGATTGTGTACTCTTGTGTACACACACACACACACACACACACACACACACACACACACACACACACACACACACACACCTTAATACTCTAATATATCATTTGTTCACAATGTCCCAGCACACAATAAATCATTATACCATTTCGACTTGACACATTCAAAATGCAAAAAGTTTTGTTTTTCCAAACTGTTTGGAGCAATTTGTTATATTTTTGTAATTTTTGTATATTTGTAATTTTGAAATATAACATTAAAGAGTATTTGATGTGATGAATTGCTCTGTAATTTATCTGATTTACCAGTTGTTATAATTTCAATTTGTGCTGGTTAATTATGAACAATGGGTAAAATTGGGGGCGGGGCTCCATTAGGGCTCCTCCCCTAACCGCATGTGATCTCACTCCAAGCTTTTGATAAAACTTGAGAACCCTGCCGTTCAAGCGAGAAACGACGCAAAAGAGCTCAATTTAGTACTTGTGAACTGTCTGAATTATGTCTGAATGATCTAAATTATGACATTATTCGTCAACGAAATAAACACTGGTTTGCATGTGTCAGTTTGCTGCTAAACTCCGTGTTTGTGTCTCAGGATTCTGTGTGGGGAATGAGCCAAGTGTCTCAGTCAGTCCTGCAACAACAACAACAACAACAACAGCAGCTGCAGCAGCGCTTTGAGACCGTCACTTCCGGCAAGAAGAAGAAGAAACAGAAGATGGTACGGGCTGATCCAAGCCTTCTAGGTGAGTGTCAGTGCAGTCATTCATAAAAAAACTGTGCTGTCAATTTGAAACTTGATATGATCTGCTGGGAAATTACTCTGATTTGAATTCCTGTGAACTAAAGTTCCTGTGAACTAAAGAACAGAATTTGATTGAGCCGCAGAAGAACTTGTTTAATGCACAGCTAACCCTGGGTTATCCCGCTTATACCATGGCCTGCATTGACCAGCTAAAGCTGTTATTGATGTTTGCATCGCAATATTTAACCGAAAGTTAAAATGATGATGGTTATTTTCGTCAGTTACGGCTCATTAGACCCTAGCATTCTGCCCACTTTACATCAGACACAAAGATAAAGTAGTGTGTAAATTTACATTTATTTAAAGGGGTGATGAACTGAGAAATCAAATTTTCCTTGAGCTTTTGACATATAAGAGATCATCATACTATAATAATATCCTGTAAGTTTCAGAACTGAAAACTACCTTGTTAGTCCAATAAAAGCTTTTATAGACATCAGGCTCAGCAAACGACTCGTTTTTCAAAGTGGGGAACTATGACGTCAAAGAGGATAAAACACCGCCTCCACAAAAGAAGATCAACGCCTACTTCAACACGGCCTGTTTAGCCCCGCCCACCGATTCGCCCAAACATGCTAAATAACATAGGACGACATGATGATTGCTAAACCGGATCGAGCTACTTACAAGCAATAAACATGCTGTTTACTAAATATTGTGCGTGCCTGTTTGTGGAAGAAGACAGTCATAAGCTTCCTTAGGATTCCAGCATGGTTAAACTTTATTAAATCAGTCGATCACAATTTCCCGACACGGATCTGCCAGCAACATGTAAGTAACCATGTGTACTCTAATGCCTGATCTGCGATCAGTGATTTCTGATGTGTAATTATTCAAGTTCAGATATTTCTCTTAAAATCGTTCAATACTGTTTATGCATCAGTGACTAAACGATCAACTTCACATAATTTCTCGTAGTATTATGAAAATAATCTTTTTTAAACTGTTATTAAATTAACGTACAGAAAGCGATCAAAGAATGATCCCTTTCCATTCGCCCAAGCTGTCAATCAAACAGCACAGCGCGAGCCGCGAGAGCTTATCTGGACACCTACCAAACTCGTGATGAAATAATGACAGTGTTACACTACACAACGAAGCTCTTACTGTGTATTCACATCGTGTTTGCATTGTGATTTGGTGTAAGCATTTGTGAGAGTGCAAAAATTGCGTTCCAATGATAAGATCTTTATTCACGTGATCAACAGACTGTCTGTCATCTGCTCAGTGCTCATCATGCTGCAACCTTTCATGTGATGGAATAGATTTAAATATAATGCTCTAAACGATACTTTTCACGATTTGTTATCTCGATAGCTGTAATAGTAAAAACGAAGTAAAAGTTTTCGAGAGAGTTCATGTAATACTAGCTATTTCATTGCAAGCATGTCAGCCAATCACAGCAGTGGGCGTTTGCACTGCAGTCTCACAGCAGACACGCCCCTTAAAACGGAGCGTTCAAACCTGAGGCTGAAATCAGGCTTGGAAAAATGGCTTTTATTTATAAATTATGACAATTTTTGATGTAAAAATCATACTAACATTATAAGGGCACCCCAGGCAACATTATAAAATAATAAAACAATCCAGTTCATGACCCCTTTAAATGAGAAATTGTAGCATTTATTTGAATTGCATTAACATAGAATGGTTCCTAATCTGACTGGAATTACCTGTATATCAAATGGTTTTAATGCACATCTTCCAGCCAATCTGAATCGAGTATTCAGACAGACCATGGTGTGTATATATAAATGTGTGTGTGAGAATAGAGAGAGAGTGTTAAAAACCAGTATATAATGCCTTTCATAAAAAGAAGTCAAAGCATAGTAAATTGTCCAGATGCATTACAATGATAATTTAGAGGAAGAATTATTATAAAATGAATCCTCTAATTTTAGTTATTAATTGTAAAATGAAAATAAATTCATGCAAAATATTCTTTTTGTAATTAATATAATGTCTCTGCAGGTTTTTCTGTTAATGCCTCATCTGAGAGACTCAACATGGGTGAGATTGAGACCGTGGAAGACTTTTGAGGCTTGCTGATCAACAGGCTCCCCCTACCGACCGTTTCCCTTCTGAACAGCTGCCCTTATTTTCCCCTCAAACTCTTTTCTGTTTTTTTCCCCTTCTTTTTGTATCGTCAGTTCTCTGATTTGGAGTAGATTCGGGGCAGCAAGTTTTTCTTCCTCCCTAATCCAGAGGAAACCACAGTTGCAATAACAGCGCTGCCCCACAGCCACGAGAAAAACCAAAAACACAAAGCCCTGAGTAAAGGAAGAGAGAGGCTTGCTTCTGCAGGAAAGGAGTCAATGATTTCAGTGTCCTTCCACTGAGATGGAGCGTCTGCTCACAATCATGCTCATCTCCCGAATGATGTTTCTTTAAGCGTGAATAGAAGGATTGCAGAGGAAAAAAATGTGTATTATCCCCATTACAATTTCCTTTTTAATTTATTTGTTCCTTCCCTCATTCTTTTAGTTTTTTTCCATTTTCTTCCCTTTTCTCCTCTTCCACTTTGCCCGCCCCCTTGTTGATGGACGTCGAAAACAATGTAGGACTCGAGGAAATGTCATCAACAGTGTCCTGTTTTAAGGACATGTTTGAAAGTTCCAGACACTTATCCATTTCTTTGTAAAATATTAGGCTGTTTAAAGAATAAACTTTCAATTCTGCATCTGTATTATAATATATGGAAATGATGAACCAGTGGAGTCATACTTTTTTTTTTCTTTCTTTTTTTATTACAGTACGACAAATAAATCAAAACAGTCTCTTGTGTGGGCTGATCTGCACGCTTTTGCTCCTAATGCACAAAGCAGGGTTGTGCAAAGTCGACTTGCAAATGTTTACACAAGTTGCTATTTACAAATTTGCATGATACAGATCCCACATTTATGGAAAACCTGGACATTTCAGGGAATTTTAAAGTTGTGATTTCCAGGCCTAGTATATTTGAAGTATGCGTAGAGTTTGCTATACATCTCTGCTCGGCTCTCAAGTATTTAATTGGCTAGTATCAGTACCTCATTACGTGAAGTCAAATTATTAATTTAAAAAAAATGTATACAGTAGTTATGAATGACAAAAAAAAAAAACATAAATTCATAGTTCCCCAGTTGGATTTTTATCAAGTTTAATTTGTAATTGTAAAAAAAAAAAAAAAAAAAAAAGCGACCTCCTAAAATTGACACTTTCTCTTTAGTTTCTAGAGTCTCCAGCTGAGATTAAGCCTAATCCTGGAATTGCTTCCTAAATAACCACAGGAAATGTTTATTTTAGAGCATCATTATTTAAAAACCAGAATAAATGTTGAAATGCAAATTAAAAAAAAGTATACCTATTCAAGTAACAGAATGTATTGTTAATATGATTAGTGTCATATGAAAGTTGAATCTGTAACCATGCTCTCCTAACAAGAGTTCATATTTGTAGCTTATAAACAGTAGTCCCACCATTGAAAGGACAGTTTTGTACTGTGAATGTGATTTTGTTTGTTTTTACAAACCCTGAGAACAGACTCGGAGTTGAGCTTAATTGTTATAAATTATTACTTTATTATTAATTGGCATACTGTAGGTTCTGGTAACAAAAGATAACTTATATTTATTGTGAAATATTCCTTAAATTAGTTCCCTCAGATGCATAAAGCAGGCACAATCAATGAGTGGTTATTCCAGAGTGTCGTGTGCAGAAAATGGCCTCATCGAGGCCAATGAAACCCTTCAGAAACTGTTCAGTGTTGTAGCGGTTTGTTCCTGTCTGGTGTTTATGGAAGGGAACTCGGCATCTAAGAATAATATTGATATGTACTATATACTCAGTTCATGTCTTCATAACATAACATCAGTAGAAGAGTTTGATGGCAGGGTGAAAAAAAGCCTTGCAGGAAAAACTTCTTAGATTTTTAAAAAGCAAAACGTTATGAGGCCTATGCAAGCCCTTCAGCCTTGACTGTATTTATGAATTGCTAATCGAAATGTGTAATATAGCAACAGCTGCTACAAAATAATATTATAGACACCTTTTGTAATGAAAATATTTTATTAAGCAAATTCACAAGATGAAGCAAAGTGAAGAGGTCTGTTTCATGTCATAGCCAACCTGATCTCATAAGAAAATGTAACTATTATATGAGGTGGCGATTTCTATGAATTTGTATGATGTAAATCATACAAAAATGAAAGACTTTTAGAAAAAGGTAGCACTTTATTTTTCAGTCCTAGTCCTCATACTGTGTACTTATCACAGTAATTACAATAACTGGGTAATAACTAGGTACTAACCATGAACCTAAACTTAACCCCTGTAGTTACGTGGGAAAAAATATATATGATCAGTAAGTTTTGCTTTAACTCATTAAAAAAAAGTAATTTTCAACTCTGTTAAACAAGATTTAACCTGTTTTAAGTTTAATGGGATTTAAGTTGAATTAACTATTACCCAGGATTTTCTTAGGCAAGTACACTGCTAGTAAGGCCTACATGTACTGTAAAATAAAGTGCATCTAAACATAAGTATGTAAGTGTACTCCAATAACCGTCACTGGGAAGTAACCAGATTGCATGCAAATGTATGAATGAGATTGTACGAATCCATACGAATTAGCCACCAATTCACCAAAACTTAAAATAGTTACGAATTTCCATGAGATTGTTGGTCCCGCTGTTAATATATTGTTTTTTCAGCACCAGCACTTTGTAATAACTGATTATAATGACTATAGTACATGTTGCATCTTCAAAATACAGTTCTTGAGCCTGTAAAACTTATAGTGTTTTATTTTGGTCACACTTTA
This sequence comes from Squalius cephalus, assembly GCF_949319135.1. Classification (NCBI taxonomy): domain Eukaryota; kingdom Metazoa; phylum Chordata; class Actinopteri; order Cypriniformes; family Leuciscidae; genus Squalius; species Squalius cephalus. The sequence goes on along the minus strand of NC_137128.1, from coordinate 41,312,768 downwards.
GGGTCCAATTCTCATTATTGACTATGACTTTTGCCTCAATAAACTTCTAATTATTGATTAATAGTTTGTAGTTAAGTTTAGGTATTGGGTTAAGGGATGTAGAATATGGTCATGCATAATAAGGCATTAATATGTGCTTTAAAAGTACTAATAAACAGCCAATATCATAGTAATATGCATGCTTATAAACTAGTTCAGTGAGAATTGGACCCTAAACTAAAGAGTTACCTTTTTTGTCAGTATTTCCCCATTACGTAAATTGTCCCTAATTATGAATCATGCCAACATAAACTGAATCATAATCAAACTTCAGATTTTATAATGCCTCCCACAGTTTGATGTAATGCAATCGAATTGTCATCACTTCTACCGACTGCGAGATCCTGATGATCCTAAATCCCACAGAAAAGTAGCGTGGGACACGAGGGCTGTCATCGTCGTGCTGCAGGAGTGGAAAGACTGGCTTTGAAGAAGGTGGGCAGTTACCAGAAGAGTTGACAAATGTCTGCACTGTCCATACAGAGTCCTCCCACCTAAACCCAGCTTACCCCTGCATCTCTCACTCGGTCTCTCACTTGCTCTCTGTGTTCTTTCATTAACGCACCAGTCTAGGAGCGGAGAACAGAAGTGTCCGAACAGGAACCATGGGCCGCGGCAGCAGAAGTTCCAGCGGTTTATCTCGGCTCGCCTTCATCACCGCTCTGGCATTCTGCATGGCTTTTGTGCAAACAGGTAACATCACCATCTTCCCATCTAATCAATGGTGCTATTCTCATAAATGTGTTGACTTATTGGGAAAGGTTAATAGGGTTTTTAATAAGCTGGTAATTCTAATTGGTTGGATGATATGAGTCTTGAATTTTGAACACTTGAAGTGTAGATCAGTGTCTTTCTGAGCTCATCCTCATGAAGGTTCAGAATTACTTCATCTCTGAAATCTCTTAATTGTGCATACGTGTCATTTTCGCCATGTTGACCCTCTTGGTTTTGCAAGGCCCCTTTCCAGTAGCATGAACGTGAGACCTTCAAAACCGAATAGCAGAAACTTTATTTTAATGAACATTTGCTTAACTTGCTAGGATTATTTCCATGGGCAATAAATTGAAAGCAAAAAGGGTTCATTATTGTAAAAAATGAGTGTTATTGTAAAGCGAACCAAAATAACTGAAATTGAAATAGAAAATCTCAGGATCATGTCTTTACAGTGGCGTAAGTGTGCGAGACTCTTGCAGACTGAAACGTCACACTGTCTTCAATGACTCAGACCTTCTCTTTTTCACATCCAGGTGTCGAACCTGATTTTAGTCTTGGGTTCAGTGCGTACATAGACAAAGAGTTCGTTTGTTGGACTCTCGAGGAAAACAAGGGATTTATACATCTGAGCACAAAGTTCATATAAAAAATAAATTAGAATTGCATTCTAAAAAGGTTGCCTTTTTCGACCATCATCTCTAAAATAGGACCTTCCAAATGTTATATTAAATTCACAAACCTGTGAGAAAATATGTTTAAGAAACTCAGAATTTCCAGCCAGAATACATGATGTAATGCTGTTTTTTTATTTTCTAATGTGAACTTGTTTGCATTGATGTCATGGGAGCAAAAATTATTCCAAAAGTCTGGATGATCATGATGTCACTGTCTGTTTGGATACATTTCCAGTACATAACAGAATTTGTGGTGGAAGAACTTCTATCTATATATATATCATTATTTTTGAATGAATTGAATATATTAATAGCTCTGCTGTGCTGTCAATATTGGACTCTGAATTTAGGTGTACAAGGGAACGATTTTGAATGCATGATGCTTCATCTCAACCATAACTATGGCTGTTCATTTGTATTACTTTCAAGTGATTTGCCTTTTTTTGTTGCTTTAATTTACATTTTGTTGGAGAAAAAATATTCATGAAGACGACAAATTCTGTAATACTGAACCTTGTTGACTAGTCCTCATCAAGTCATGTGACCTTCATATATAACGCTTTATAAAGTACAGATTGTTTCAAAGCAGCTTCACAGTAATAAACAGGAAAATAACAGAATTAATAATGCAAACTTCAAATTTGAGATCTGTAAAGCAGTTCTACAAAGATCATTATTCAGTTCAAGTCAGTTCAGTGTTGATTCAGTTCAATAACTGCGTAAAGTCAATTAAGAAACTATTTCGATTTAGCTATACGCTGAGAAGACAATACTGTCATTATTCAGATCAAGTCATCCAACACTGATTCAATTCAGTTGATGTTGATTCAATAACAGTGCCAATGATGCTAAATTTATCCATTATGAAACTAATTTGATTGAGCTGTAAAGCAGCTCTACAGAAAACAATAGTGTCATCATCCAGCTCAGTTCAATTCAGTTCAAGTTTTGTTCACCTCTGAGGTCAAAATCAATGATATTACTAAATACCCAGCTTGAACATTCTCAGAACTATAGCTAACATTCTGGCAAGTTATGATCAAATATCTTCCAGTAACCTTAATTGAAGGTTTGTTAATCTAATGTTGAACAGTATTGATCTAAGTTATCTAATGTTCTCTAAACGTTAGCACAAAAACATTTATACATCGTTGAAGTGTTTTTTCTGAAACGTTTTTGTTGAACGTTCGTTTAACGTTTTTTAAATGTTACCAGTTTCAAAACGTTCAGAGAACATTTAAACATGACATTCCTATAATGTTTGTAGAATGATAAAATGGAAATTTTCCACGACAATCATATAAACAAGAAAACAATTTTTTTTAAACAATTTAACTCTTTCCCGGCCATTGGCCGAATTTTCCGGCTTTCCATGTTTTCACTGTTATACGATAGGGGGCGCTAGAGCGCATCTTCTGAAAGAGTACTGAATCTCCTGATCAAAACACTGGCGTTTTAGTCTTTGAAAAAAAACACACGAGTTTCTCAGCTTTTTGTACAAAAAGTTGCTTTTTTTTATAGAATAAAGCTATAGAATAAAACAGTTTTTTTTGTTTAAAAGAAAAGGGTCTGTTCTTTCTTTTTATATATTGTTCAGATAAAAAGCTATTCTAGGGACCATGACATTTTTGCAAAAATTATAAAAAAAAAAAAATGCTGGCTGGGGTCAGCAAGTTTTTAAAAGAAAATGCTGGCCAAAAAAAAAGTTAAAAAAATGTAAGTTTTGTATGTTCCGAGAACTGAATGGGAACGTTAGCAAAACGTCCTTAGAACACATTTTTGATAGCTGGATTTAAAACCTATAGAATGAACATTACTGCTGCGTCTCTGTATTTTTTACTGTAGCGGAGGTGAGATGAGGACATGGGCACAGGCAACACCCTGGTGGCGGACCATTGTGTCATTCGCACGCATCTGTCTGTGTGTTGTCATCTCACTGTTGTGTGTTAAAATACAAGAAATGAGGCAACGTCCTTAGCCTTGTCCTATAGCCAAATGTTTAAGCAGTACTTAATAAATATTTAAGCAGGCCATGAAGTGACAAACACACAAAAAAAGTGCACTTTTTCAAATCAACAGGTTGTGCATGCTGACGCCGTGGTGCGTGCTTTTCCACAGACTGGCTTCATAAACAAGCTTGTTTAACTTGCAGTACTGGCTGTGTTTAGGCCGTTGGTTCCTCTGCCTCTCTGACCACACAAGTGCCTGTTTGTACCCTCGAGTGAAGGGCTCATTGATGTATCGCTGGCCTAGAGCCCCGGTGTGCCGTACCTACAGCCGGCTTCAAGTCCAGAAAGAGTGCGTCTCGCTGAGCAAACACACTATTATTAAAAATACTGGCCATCCCCAACTCGCTGACTCCAAATATTAACCTTTTATTTTAAGATTTAGAGTGGAATATGAGCATTTTAGCATGTTTAATGGCATGGAAAGGTGGTATAAGTGGCCGCTACATGTAAATACGTCTATTTTGGAAACCTAATAGGGTTTTCGATGCAAAAATTAGCAATCAATGTGAGTCTTGTTGAGTTAGTTTTGGCCTGTGCCATTGTTTAGTTATTTAAATATATTGGTATTATTACTTTATTTAGTATTCTTACTTGTAGCTATTTATTTATTTAAATATATTAGCTGAGGTTCGTTTTTAGTTTCTTTTTTATTTGTTTAGTATTCTTACTTGTAGCTATGATTTAGTTAATTAAATGTATCATCAGGTTGTTTTATTTATTTAGAAGTCTTGTAACTATTTATTTTAATGATCAAAAATAGTTGTACGTTGGCCATCCCCAATTCGCTGACTCCAAATATTAACCTTTTATTTTAAGATTTAGGGTGGAATAAGAGCATTTTCGCATGTTTAATGGCATGGAAAGGTGGTATAAGTGGCCGCTACATGTAAATACGTCTATTTTGGAAACCTAATAGGGTTTTCGATGCAAAAATTAGCAATCAATGTGAGTCTTGTTGAGTTAGTTTTGGCCTGTGCCATTGTTTAGTAATTTAAATATATTGATATTATTACTTTATTTAGTATTCTCTCTTACTTGTAGTAGTTATTAGTTATTTAAAGGTTCTTTATTTTTTAATTTTTTTTAATTTTTGTATTCTTGTAGCAATTTATTTATTTAAATATATCAGCCGAGGTTCTTTTTATTTAGTTATTTTTTATTTGTTTATTATTCTTATTTGTTGCTAATTAAATATATCATCAGGTTCTTTTATTTATTTAGTAGTCTTGTAGCTATTTATTTTAATGATCAAAAATAGATTTAGGATGGAATAAGAGCATTTTAGCAGGTTTAATTACATGGAAAGATGGTATAAGTTGCCACTGCATGTAAATATCTCGAAATATTCTTTTCAATCCACAAATGAGCACAATATGTGTGTCTGCTTGTTGGGTTAGGTTCAACCCATGCCATTGGGTTGTTCAAGCAGGGTCAGGCTAGATATCCCACTATTTATCCATGTTCTCTCTGTCTGTCTTTGTCCCTTCATTTCGGGGTCAGAAACTTTGTCCATAAGGTGCCCTTTGGGAGCGGTGGGCAAGCGGTAACATAGGAAATGGGCTTTGTGCTCTGTGAGTATGATGTAAGTGAGAAAAGTCGCATGGCTGTTCCATGCCTGTGGGAGATGTGGAATGTGAGTGAGAGATGTGAGGAGAAGAAGAGTGGAGGAACGCGCAGGACAAGATACCATAGTGAGAAGCGAGTGCTAATCCTCCGTAAAGATGCCCATTGAGTCATACATAATGTGACTCACATCTATCTATCCATCCATCCATCCATCATACCTATCTATCTATCTATCTATCTATCTATCTATCTATCTATCTATCTATCTATCTATCTATCTATCTATCTATCCATCCATCCATCCATCCATCCATCCATCCATCATACCTATCTGTCTATCTATCTCTATCTATCTATCTATCTATCTATCTATCTATCTATCTATCTATCTATCTATCATACTTAATATCTATCCATCCATCCATCCATCATACCTATCTGTCTGTCTGTCTGTCTGTCTATCTATCTATCTATCTATCTATCTATCTATCTATCTATCTATCTATCTATCTATCTATCTATCTATCTATCTATCTATCTATCTATCTATCTATCTATCTATCATACTTAATATCTATCCATCCATCCATCCATCATACCTATCTATCTATCTATCTATCTATCTATCTATCTATCTATCTATCTATCTATCTATCTATCTATCTATCTATCATACTTAATATCTATCCATCCATCCATCCATCATACCTATGTCTATCTATCTATCTATCTATCTATCTATCTATCTATCTATCTATCTATCTATCTATCTATCTATCTATCTATCTATCCATCCATCCATCCATCCATCCATCCATCCATCTTCATATATAATATCTATCTAGTATCTATTCATGCTTGTAAGATAATATTTAATATTCTAATTTCTAATATTAAGATTCCAATTTAAATATTTCATCTTAGGTTATATATATATATATATATATATATATATATATATATATATTTGGTATTCTTATATCATCCTAGTTGCCATTTATTTATTTAGTTAGTATTCTTACATGTATATTAATTATTGAAATATATCATAGTAGGCTATGTTCTTTTCATGTTCTTTGCCTTTCCATTTTGAAACGATTTTGTGAAAATAGCTTACAAAACATTCTCAAAAATATATTGTTGATTCACCTTAGTTTTTTTCCTTCTATCAGAAACAGTGGCTGATTCCTCCCCTACACTGCAGAATGATAACCAGGACACATTATCCGGTGCTGGAGCCATCGATGTGACAACAAAAGTCCCTTACCAGGACCAGACGGGAAACGCCCATGACTATGAGGACAGTACACATTCAATAACCCTGGATGAGGAAGGTAAAGTTATTCCACCCGTGTTCACATACTGTATACTTAATCACACCTACTGAAATAGAGCATATTCTATATTTACTAGCTCAGAAATGGCTTGGAAATGAATCCGTCTCCAGCTACTGAATATGATATAAGTCTTTGTTAAAGAGAACTTGGTGTCATTATGTTATGGTGTGTGATTGACAGTTGTATTATTTCTGTTCTCAGTTGTGCTGGGGCCAGGTGCCATCACAGCTATCGTCATCGCAGTGTTCCTCGGAGCCTCTGTTCTTCTCGCTCTCATTGTGATCACGCTCAGAAAGTTCACTGCCTCTTAGGAAGGGACATTAATGTTTTCATTTTCTCCCTTCCTCAGTCTCATCTCTTCTCTTTGCTCTCCTTGTTTTCCCTCTCCTCCATCTGTACTCATTGGTGGCAGGTCCCTCATGAAATGGTTGTTTGCAGCTGTTACTCTGAGACTTGTTTGGGGATTTCTTTCCCCTCATCTTAAAAATAAAGGTTCATTATTGGCATCGATGGGCCCATGAAGAACCATCCATGGAACCTTTTCATTGCACAAAAGGTTCTTTACAGTGGACAAATGTTATTTAGATTATTAAAATGTTCTTCACACCAAGAAAAAAATGGTTAGTCTATGCCATCACTGTGAAAACCTTCCTTGTGGAACCTTTATTTCTAAGATGAAAACTTCAAGACAAAGCAAACCAGAGTGAGTCAGAACAAAAGGGCACTTGCAATCAAGAGAGATTATGGGTGCATTTAATTTGTGACCATATTATCAATGTAGATATCCTCTTGCAATTAGGTTTAGACTGAAAGATTATAGGGTTGTTGTTGTTTTTTTCAAAAGAAGTAAAAAATATTGATTTTAGTGACATTTTATGATATAGTTTACCATTCATGTGCAACCAATTTTTTTTTTTAGTTCATAATGTTTTCTAATCTAATGTATACCAATTTCCAATTTTTAGCCATTACATTACACTGATTTCTGTATAATGATAATGTTTAAGATAAAGAGAGAGAGAGAGAGTGTGTGTGTTTGTGTGTGTGTGTGTGTGTGTGTGTGTGTGTGTGCGTATTGAGAGAAACCAAAGCAGTCTTTGAGAGTGAGTGTTTTAACTGAACTTTTATATATAAACTGATGAAGTTGTGTGTCACCTTGTGATTAGTCACTGAACAGATTAAAAGGCCATGTTTAATCCTCCTCCAAGAGTGTTTTTTTCACTTAAGCTTTTAATATTATGAAATGAGTTATGCAAAATAATTGGTTATTTAGCACGTTGTTGCCTATTCTCTTTATTGTCAGTTGAGGGGGAAGAGAAACAGCCCTAAAAATTAAAAGAACATGTTCAAATGTGCCTTAACACAGCAGAGGCTTTCAACAAATAAAATTTTTATAGTTTAGACTTTAAAATATTAATTATTATAATTGGATATTTTTTTATATAGCATCTATTAGATATTATGGTAACACTTAATAAGATTCCATTTGTTAACATTAGTTAACATGAACTAACAATGACAAATGCTTCTAAAGCATATTAATCTTAGTTCATGTTATTTAAACATTTGCATTATCAAAATCAAAAGTTGATTCTGTTAATATCATTTAACTGACCTGAACTAACTTTTTTTGTATTAGCTAACATTAACAAGGATTGATATACGGTAACAAATGTAGCCGATTGCTCATAGTTCATGTTAGCCTAGCCTATCTAGTAGTCTAACTTAACTAATGGGACCTTATTGTAAAATGTTGCCGATATCAAACTATGTTTAGCCTACATTGACATAGATGGTTACCACAAAATTTAAATTTAGTTAGTTAGCCTTGGCGGACCACCAAAGAACATCTTTCGAATAATCTGTAGTAACTTTGCAAAAGTGTGAAGGACTTAGTCGGTTATTTGAATCGTAATGCATATCGGCTCGTTGGTCTAGGGGTATGATTCTCGCTTAGGGTGCGAGAGGTCCCGGGTTCAAATCCCGGACGAGCCCTACTTTTTCCTCTTTACTTTGACGACACGTTCCAGTTAGTTCCAGTATTGAAATGTGGACTCTTTCTCTGACTTTTCTAAAACAAAAATATGGCAACGAGATTTAATAAGAAGCTGACGCCTGACGCTCCTTCAGCGTTCATTTCAGAGTCGTCAACACCCTCGCTAATATGAACCTACCTCGTTGTGGTGAAAAAAACATGCAACGTCCATCTTGGACTTTTTAAATAACTTGTATTGTAGACCTTATGTTTCATTGATATGAGCCACTTGTTTTGTTCCATTCTTTTCCGTTTCGTAGATTAAAAAGACATTGACCCCGACGTGATTTGAACACGCAACCTTCTGATCTGGAGTCAGACGCGCTACCGTTGCGCCACGAGGTCGGTAACAACATGGAGATCCTAACCAGACTATGTATTTATATATATGTATTTATTTTTTAAGATATAAATCATAAAGACATACAATACGTGGGAATCATTCCAGGTTGCTATTGGTTTCGCAGATTGTTTACGCATTCAATTCATGGCCATGAGAAATAGATTTCGCTCCCTCAACATATGAAGTCGTGGCCATGAGAAAAAGAAATGTCGTTCTATCAACATAGGATCTCGTGGCCACGAAATAAGGATGTCGTTACCTCGACATTTTTTTCTCGTGGACACGACTTATTATCACGTTCCCATTAGTTTACATGTCGTGGCCACGACAAAGCTAAGTGAACCGAATGTCCCCTCCCGGTCACCGTAATTTACAAATTACCCACTAACATACTTGCTTGGACAATGTCACTATGAATAATAAAAGTATAGACATACAATGCGAATATGGCCGGTTAGCTCAGTTGGTTAGAGCGTGGTGCTAATAACGCCAAGGTCGCGGGTTCGATCCCCGTACTGGCCAGGTATGTTTTCTTACTTTTCCCATGTTTGCTCACTTATATTATAGTAAATAATCAAAATGGTGTTTACAGGTCATTACTAAAGAGCGAAAAATACGCCAAAATGAGCCTATATGCATGTCAAATGTAAAATGAGTGAATATGTTTATTTTAAAAAAAGTTATTTTTAACTTCTTGTGTACTGCATGTGCAAGATCTAAATGTACAACTGTTTTTATTTGAAACTGATACATTTATTAAAAATGTCTTGCGTAATATAAATTAAATGGCGTAGAGCTAATTATTGCTGCTTGTTGGTTCACTTTTTGTATTTTGGAATTTGTATAGTAAATAAATCTGAAGATCTTTCAACCTGTGCTAAGAAAGTGTTCTGCAGCAGACTGCAGAACTGGCCCTGTTTACCAGGATTACTCTGATCACTCGCACTGCCTGACCTGCAGCAACTGTCAGGCATGTCATGCTGCACTTGCTCTTGCTCTTTTCTCTTTATCTTAGTGCTTTGTGTGCTGGTCAGTCCTGTTTCAGATAGACATCCCACCCAGGCAGACTGAGAAGCAGAGAGAGATAAGGATAAGAACAGAATGCACACACACTCACTCACTCTTTTTTCATAAACAAGCCCTATTCTCTTTTTTCAAATATTTAAAATACTTACTAAATTATGGAATGGGAAAGAGGCATCAGACTGTCAGGGCCTCCAAAAGAGCATCATGTCGTGAGGTCAGGGACTATCAAAAGAAGCTGAACAACGGGACCCTTGTCACATATGGTGCATGTGAACTGGGGCCCCCAGTTTCTATTTATAGTCATGTAATCTTAATCTACCAAAACATGCCTTTTCTATTTATTTTTATTTTAATTAAACAACCTCGGTGTCCGGTTTCAGGCCTTCCCGCTTCGGTCTCTCCAGCACTGGAAAGCTTTTCTAATATTAACGCGGGTCCTAAAGTTATTGCCTGATCATATCCCTTCTTTTTCTAGTTATATTCCTCTGAGCTTTTCTCTTTTTTAATGTCTCTCAGCCATCTCTCTTCCATCCTCCCCCATCATGAGTGGACATGCCCCCTACTTCTGATTGGCTCACTCTCTCTCCTCCCCCATCATGAGTGGACACACCCCCTACTGCTGATTGGCTACAGGTCAAGTCAAGTCATCTTCATTTATATAGCGCTTTTAACAATGTAGATTGTTTCAAAGCAGCTTTACAGAGATAAGCGTATAATTTAAGGTAACAGAGATTGTTTTGGCTTTATAGCAGTTCTTTAATAAAGTTATTTTCCAGCTAAAGTTAGTTTTGATTGATTTGCTTCCGTCGCAACGATCATTTATTATTAAATTAGGGGCTGCTAAGACGACACCGTTCTCTGTACACAGACTTTAAAGGCGAACCTGTGATAAACACTGATGGCATTCACATGCGCATTAAGAATTGGTTCTATAGTTATGTGCGTTTGAATATGCACAGGTTTGTAATTCCCTACAAACCAAGCCTAAACAAAGTACTGGTTTCCTTATAAATTTTGATACAGAATTTTATTTTATTTTGTCACTTCGTGGTAGGTACGGTGTGTTGTGCTGCTCGATCAGATCCACTTTCAACAGCGTTCTCAGAAATCGCTTACTGTACCTTTAAGACACGTGCTTTCTATTTCAGAATGAATGGTTGTAAAAGTTGAGTAATTAAACAAGTGGCTTAACCGGAATATCATTACAGTTGAACTCAGTTGTGCAATGCTTGTGCGCTCTTTTTAAAGAACAGTTGATGCCATTACTTGACCCATTTAAAAAACAAAAAAACAATTTGAACATATATTTATGTAAAAAATCTCTAATTTTAAAATCTATAAGCTATTGACTTCTATATATTAGTTTGTTTAACTTTGTGCAAAGTGTGTCACTGTCAACACAGGTCACCCTTTTAGTCTTCACACACCCATTTGTCTGTCTCTATGACAAGGCGGTGCTCTCTCTCTCTCTCTCTCTGTCTCTCTCTCTCTCTCTCTCACACACACACACACACACACACACACACACACACACACACACACACACAGAAATTCTCTCCCTGAGTGAATATGTCAAGGTCACACATGTGTAAGTGGCTTCTGGAAGAATTTCACTGTCATTTACACATGCTCACAGTTGACAGGTTCACCATATGGACAGGTGTTCCATATCGTATTCTATCACTAGAACACAAATGTATAGGCCTAAATCTTAATATGTTTTTGTCTTCATTAAATGAGTGCGTACTTCCTTAATGACTGTAACTTGATCTGTTTTTCTATGTGCAGTAAGAACAATGGAAGAGTATCACGTTCCATTTAGAGTAGCCTAGTCTGGATCTTCACAGGGATAGCCTATGTAAACTGTTTTACAATAACTCTAGACTTGATGAAAGCAAAGTAGGACTTCCTTGTCACTTCTTTAATCCTAACATAACATCGGGAAGCAATTGGTGTAAGCCCGTCCAGATGAGACGTGATCCTTAGGTCTATTGCCTGACGCTGCTGTCAATCCCGTACGGGGCGGTGATGTTCAGCCTATACCGGAGCGCGCGAGTTGCCGAAGCGCACGTCCGACACCGGAGGAGAAGTTGAGCAGCGGAGCCTTTTATCCTCTCCAGGTTGCTTTGCATTGCTCTTTCTTCAACCAGGAATTAAAGGTATTACTCTGGTCGCAAAGACATCCGTGAAATAATGGCGGACAGTAGAAAGTTCATCGAGAACCTCTCTGGAGCAGGGAAGTCCATCGGCGTCTTGACGAGCGGTGGAGATGCTCAAGGTATTTCTTTTCTTTAACAAACCGAATAGGATGTCAAGGGTGCTTGTTTGGTCGACATCGAGGCATATTGACTTGTTTGCATCCATTGATCTGATCATTACACATCTAGGCAAAACAGAACCAGTGCAACAGATGATAACAGAAAGGCGCGGCAGTTCCGGGCTTTAAAATGACGCTAAAATTACTTTATCAATACTTTTATAGCGATTGCGAAGCATGTTTTCAGTCGTTAATGAGCCTAAGCGGATTTTTAAAATATGATTGGAATATGTTTATAAATAAATAGTTTAGGGTTAAACACATAGTTTATAGATAATTGAATTAAAATAATGAACTTGCATCGCTGATGACAGCGCGAGCATCATGACAACGCGTAAACTGCTCGTGCGACTTTCAACGCAACTGAATGAAATATTTATGACGCAGCATTTACGTTATGTCATACGTTTTATTCTGACATTGGCTTTACTATACAGTCAGCCTAAATCATGGATGAATGAAAATGAATTAAAATTCGTTAATATGCCTATCTTTTGCTTTTTGTCCGTCAATGTGTTTCTGTGCATCTTTGTGCGCATCGCGTGTAATCTTTGTTATGTGTCATCATAATAAATACATAATGGTAAAGAATGAGTGCGCGTCTACGTGATGGCAGGCAAGTATTAGAGCGAGACTCCCATGATTCCGTGATCACGTGGGGGAAAAACGACGGCATCCCAAGTGCGCGCGGGTTAAAACAAGCCTCGGATAATCATTTCCGCTCAATGCATGCATGAAACGTTCATTGTTTTGCGGCATGTTTAAGAGAGAACTAAAGAGGCCACGAAGCGTTGTTTTGCTCAGTGATGCAATGTCTGACTCCCTTTATCAGCTGCATCTCAGTTAGAAGAGACGATTGTATTCTCCACAGAAACATGTCTGTTTACTGTGTGTGTGCACATTTCCTGCACCAGCCTAAAACAATAGTTACAGTATATACAAGAATGAATTATATAATGGAAGTTCATAGGAAAAGGGTGTATTGCTGTATTGCACTGCTACTCCTAGAGTTTCCCCTTTTGACCCTTTTGACCTTTGTTCATATAGTGATGGCACTATGTTTCCTAGCAACGGTTTCCTGACAGCCGCCCTCCCATCACTATGGGTTAGGCTGGACATTGCCTCAGGGGAATAGATGCTTAATTTAACTTGTCAGATCACAGCACTTTGGGGAACATACTGAGCAGAGCCTCCACCTTTCATTCCTCTATTTGTGCCACAAATGGTCTGGAGATCTTTGTTGATGGTTTAAAATGAGCGTTTTGATGCATCAGAATTTGTGAATGACCAGTCTTTTCTGTATTTCTTCATGTAGGTATGAATGCCGCAGTGAGGGCAGTGGTCAGAATGGGAATCTACGTAGGAGCAAAAGTTTATTTCGTCCATGAGGTGATTTTTCTTTTGATTCCTAAGATCTAAACTACTATGAACCTATATATTCCTATGTATTCTTTGTGAAATTTATATAGGACATTAACTGTTTAAAGACAACATGAAACGGAAGTTGAGATAGTCTCTACATCCCTACTGTGACGTATATGAGTGAAACGGTGTCATGACAAATCGAGTCCTCCCTTGAAATCGGCTCTCTATGGTTATACTAAATACATAAAATATATATCTTACTATATAGTGCATAATAAAACAAATTGAACGCAATTTCTTTCACTTGATAAACTGTTAATTAATTAATAATAATAGCCTATTAAGTGAATAATTGAACATCATTACATTCTTTTTATAATGGAAATATTTGGATATTTAACACGTAATTACATGAAAGTTCAAATGCATGTATAAACTAAGCTATCAGGTTAATCAGGTAACTGCTATAGTACATACGCTAACTAATACAGACATTAATGGTCATTATTAACATGATTTTGTAGGAATTGTAATCAGGCGCTATAGAGAGTATCTATTCAAATCAATTTGAGCCAGTGGGATTGCTTGGGGGCCTAACAGAGACCTGATTTCGAGGGAGGACCTGATTTGTCACTGCAATGGCTTTACGAACAAGAAAAAATGTAGGCTGGGACTTGATTTTGTCCATAGGGAATTGATTGGATCGTTGCATTTTTATTGGTCGATCTCATGGGAGTGACAGGTTGCCCCGCCCTCGCGCCAGTAAACACATTAGAGAAGAGAAGAGATGTTGCTACAAGAGGGAGGGAAGTTATTTTGATTAAAGATTACAAGACCACATGAATATAAAAAAATGATGTGCATGAATAAATCATTTATAAGAAATTCTACAATGTTCCATTAATAAAGCTGTCCATTTCGATTTTATGGTGACTTTAACTATGCTGCGATGTAGTGGTTAAGGCTGAGGACGGGTAGCCAGAAGGTTGTGCTCCGATCACGACACTAGCAACCCTATGTAACCCCCTGTAGTCATTTCATGTTGGTATCTATGACCTTTACTGTGCAGTGATAAATAAAGATTCTAGGATTACAGCAAGCAGCATTGTTTATGTGGAGCACAAAGGACATACATGAAAGCTTGTCACAAATAAAAGGTGGTGTCCATAAATAGTTTTTTTTCCTCAGGGCTACCAGGGCATGGTGGATGGAGGTGACAACATCAAAGAGGCATCATGGGAAAGTGTTTCCAGTATGTTACAAGTGGTAAGCAAACTTCCATATTATATTAAAAGCTAAAAAACACACAAAATTGAGCAAGCACACAAAAATAGAGAAGATACAGTGCAGGGGTGTTGCTGGAGCTGCAGAATTCTTTTTTAAATTATAATTTAAAATAATTAATATTATTATATTCTATGTAAAACATACAAATTTAATACATGTTATAATATATATATATATAATGTTTATATAACAATATATATAATAATATAATATTATATAATATTATATATATAATAATGTATATATGTTATATAATGTTATATGTATATATGTTATGTAATGTAAAACATTTTCTGTCCAGATTTTCTGTATGCATCAAATACTGCTTGCAAGCAACACCTTCATTACCTTCCACTTCTAATGTGATGGATGATCCATAAGTAATATTATCTGTGATTTTTGTGTGACAACACTACAGTGTAGCCTATTTTCTTAATGTCACTGTATGTGTGCAGGGTGGCACTGTGATTGGCAGCGCCCGTTGTAAGGATTTTCGTACCCACGAGGGACGTTTGCGTGCTGCTCTAAACCTGGTGCAGCGTGGCATCACTAACTTGTGTGTGATTGGTGGAGATGGCAGTTTGACCGGAGCTAATCTCTTCAGGGAGGAGTGGAGCGGACTGTTGGATGAGCTTGTCCAGTCAGGTAGCAGAGTAGGAGGGGCTTATACACGGGATGAAGATTTGTAATTTCTTACTGTATTAACATAAAACCTGTATATTTTTCTCTCCCAGGTCAAATCACTGAAGAGGCTTCCCAAACTCATTCTACATTGCATATTGTTGGGATGGTTGGCTCCATAGACAATGATTTCTGTGGGACAGATATGACCATTGGCACTGACTCAGCACTGCACAGGATCATAGAAGTGGTGGACGCCATAATGACCACCGCACAAAGGTATATGCATAACAATTAAAAAAAAAATCCCAGTTATTCCAATCAATTTAAATTTGCAAACATTTTTGTTGCCCAACAGTAGGGCATGGCATGGCGCTAACCAGGGCCGGATTTACCTCATATTTTGACATTATATGATATTTTGTATTTTGACAAAATACATTTTTTGGCCTCCCAATACCCCTCACCTAGCCTAGAAATCTAGACGCACCCTAGCGGCAGCAAAATGTATTTTGCAGCCAGGGTAGTCTAGCAACTCTCCGTTGACTTTCGGAGCTGTAAAAACCTAAATTGGGTCAGGCCAATCACATCGTGTATAGAGTAGGCGGGGCGGGCTTAACATGATGACGACAGAGTTGCGACGGTTCCCTGTTACTTGAAAACAAAGAATGGCTCCTGCTGGAGAACAGTCTTTCGAATCGGCTTTGGCCGCGACTCTGGAGGACTTGGAGTTAAGTTTTTCTCTGAGAAAAGAGCAAAGAACGGCACTTAAGTCATTCTTAAAAAAGGAAGATGTGTTCGTAGTTTTGCCAGCCAGATTCAAAAGTTGAATCTATCAACTAACGTTAGCTCCGCTGTTGGGAAAACGCTCTGGTTGGTTGAAGCGCTGTCCTATTGCGTGCAGAGGGAATTTGAAAGACAGCCGTTTATCCCGCCCCTCGGATTGAGCCGTGTCTATGGTGAGTTGCCAGACCAAACATCTTGATGTAGGCTACCCCTCACCCCCACCCTGACCCCAGTAGCTTACACACATACTAAACTGTATATCATCGCCGTTGGGCGGAAACCTCATGTCCAAAATCGATACTATCAAGAAATGGGGGAAAAAAAACGTATTTTTAAAATAATTAAACATTGTTGTCATAGGTCATATTGTGGCTTATCAGAAACTTGCATGTGTCATTATATTATTAACATTCTAACACAATCAAGCTCAGATGGAGTTATGAGGTTTTTGACCAGTGGATGTCAGTCACACATGTTTTGTCCATCATTAGAACGGCTGCATCTGAGGCAGCAAGTGCTTTGCCTTACGTTTTCATCAACTTAAAAAGTTATAAAGTTTACTCCTCAAATACATAAAACAATAGCCTTTATATATGTAGTGTTTCTTGATTAGAAAACACTACAAAAGAAAATGCTGTACGTAGTCAAACAAACAGTTCTTTATTTACCTTTTTCAAACTGCATTTGGCACTTAATTCAGAGGCAGGTTTGAATGACAGTTTGAGGATTGATGACGGTTTAGTTACAAGCTCTTTTTAGTACGTTTCATTAGTTAAATATTTGCAAAACCCACAGATAGACGTAAAGGGTGACCAATAGTAATGAATGGAATTTTTTTTTAAAATGATGAAATATGGAGATACGAGTTTTCTGAAAGATATGTGTTAAAGTGTTTTACCATTAGAGTGAAATAATAATAATAAATCATTATTTCTCCTTATTGTAATTGCCTTTTTTATATTGTGTGTCTTTTAGCCATCAGAGGACCTTTGTGCTGGAGGTCATGGGTAGACACTGCGGGTAAGACCATAGAATTGAAACACTCAAAAAGAAACATGCACTTATAATCAGCATTAAACCATGTGTGTATGTGTGTTAGGTATCTAGCATTAGTCAGTGCTCTTGCGTGTGGAGCTGACTGGGTGCTGATTCCAGAAATGCCTCCCAAAGATGGCTGGGAGGAACAGATGTGTCACAAACTATCAGAGGTAACACTCCATACACAGAAACATGCACACAGAAACATACAGCCACGCTCAAACCAACTAAAGCAGAGAGACTACTAACCTCACTACGTTGTTCAGTAGCGTAAGTAGCTAACAAGCTACCTTTTACAGCAGTTGCAGTGTAGCCTGACCAAACATTGCATCACTGTTTTTTAATGTTGCATTATATTGTGCATGGAGCTTTGCAATCGAGCAAGCTGAAGCAATTTACATTTATTCATTCAGCATGTGCTTTTATTCAAAGCGACTTACAAATGAGGAACATCACACGCAATTTGTCCTCAGAGCCAACAATATTTGTGGAAATTTCAAGTGTGAGCTAGATTAGCACACAAGCTAGAGCTAAAGTCAAATGCAGAAATGTAGAGAAAGAGAGAACTATATATTATTTTGAATTAAGATAATTATATTAGAGATAATAATATGAGAATGAGTATATATTATATATTCTTTTTTATGTATCCTTTTAAAAATATAAATATTTAAATAAATTATTTGAATAATTGATTTCGATCTCTTCTTTAAATGTAATAATTCTTATATATATATATATTACCATTAGAATAAATGTTAGAAAAATGTATATCATACATGCAGCTTTCATTATCTAATATTAATTGAGTAACACTGAATCCATTGAATCATCACTCAGTTGTGTTCCTGGAACTCTTTCATTGTTTTACATTGTCTTTTTGTAGAAAAAAGAAACATGTAATTAAATACTGTAATAAATAAATGAGTTTATTATAAAACATATTTGTATTAATAGATTAAGTTTGATGCTGTCACTAATTGATCTATTGTTTTTGTGCCAGAAAAATGCTTCTCTTTTTTAACTGAATTATATAATCTCAACTGATATTTAGATTATTTAATATCTTATAGCTTTATTGTACTTAGCAATTTGTTTTAGTAGCTTGTAGTGTAGCAAGCCACTTTTTCTATAGAATAACTTGACAGTACTAGCTTGTGGTTTAGCTTGCTACAGTTTCCCGAGCAGCTGAACACATTCACACAACACACTCATGCATACATGCCCACACACACACACACACACACACACAGCATGTTTCAGTCCTCCAGTGTTTGTCCTGCAGAGCCGTTTGCGAGGTTCTCGTCTTAATATAATCATAGTGGCTGAGGGAGCCAGAGACAGAAATGGAAACCCCATCAGCTCTAATGAAGTGAAGGACGTGAGTATCTTCTCCCTCTTCTCACCAGTGTGTATGTATGTACGAATGTGTGTGTGCGTGCTTTTTTTCCCTTGTAGAATCGTGCTGATAAGAAACGGCTTAATATCATCATAGTAGCTGAAGGTGCAATAGACCATAACAACAAGCCCATAACCACAGACCTTATAAAGGACGTGAGTAATGCACAGCTACAGCACATTTATGAGCCTATAAATGACAGCTTTCCTTCTCAACAAAATACTTCACAATTTATTTATTTTTTACTTTCTATGTCCTAATTTTGTTGCTGAAGTAATAACAAATGCATGTTTTGGATTTGAGTTTTGTCTTTTTGTGTAAGTATCAACTGTGCGTGTTTCCATGTGATACTTCTCTTTATTTAGTACACTGATTGTAACAGTTTTAAACTGTGTGTTACTTACTTTTATGCCTTTAAGTCACACACATGTCTCTTTCATCATGCATGTCTGTGGTTATGTTTGCTGCGCTTGCCTTCAGAATAAACCCCTTTAGAAATATTGCTTTGTTCATGCATGCATGTTTTAATTCATGTTGGAGTTTTGAGCTTGGTTTCCAAGTTCAGTCTGACATTAATAATAAATCCATCTACACTACCGTTCAAAAGATTTTTTATTTTTTTCAAATAAATTAATGCTTTTAAATAAACAAGGATGCATTAAATTGCTTAAATAAAAATAATATATAATAATAATATAAAAAATAATTTGAAAATAATTTCACTATTTTGCTGTTCTTTTGAACTTTCTAATCCTCAAAGAATCCTAAAACAAAATCAGTTTCCACAAAAATATTAAGCAGCACAAACATATTGGGTTTTCAATATTAAAAATAATGATAAGAAATGTTCCTTGAGCAGCAAATCAGCATATTAGAATGATTTCTGAAGGATCATGTGACTCTGACGACTGGAGTAATGATGCTGAAAATAGAGCTTTGCATCACAGGAATAAATTACATTTTAAAATATATTAAGTCAGAAAACAGTTATTTTTAATTTTATTAATATTTCACAATATTACATTTTTAATCCACTAAATGGTGATCATAAGAGACTTATAGTAAGAGACTTGTTTTAAAAAAAAAAAAAATCTTTTGAACAGTAGTCTTCATGATCCTGCTGGATCTGTTTGAGGAACATCTGTATTTGAGTTGAAGTGAATATTGTGTGACTCTCTACTGCAGCTGGTTGTGCGCTGTTTGGGGTTTGACACGCGGGTCACCATTCTGGGTCACGTCCAGAGAGGAGGAACACCCTCTGCCTTTGACCGCATTTTGGTACGGTCCTGACTGTATTTTATTGAATTAGACAAAACACACTTTAGCATGTTGTATTGACTCTCCATCACACAGTTGTCTGTCTCTCCTCTGGTCCTCTGTAGGCGAGTCGTATGGGAGTGGAAGCCGTGCTGGCCCTGTTAGAAGCGTCTCCTGGCACTCCGGCGTGTGTGGTGTCTCTGTGTGGGAACCAGGCTGTCAGGGTGCCTCTGATGGAGTGTGTTCAGATGGTGAGAAAGGAACTTAACTAATGACTGACTTTTGGGTTTTAAAGTTTATGGTAATGTTTATTAAATCTGGGAGCTTTGGTCTAGCAGTTAGAGCAAGTTCCTGTTTCCTGTCGTCTTTCCACATCTTTCCAGTAAAATAGGTGCATTTTTATTTCTGAGAATTTTTTTATTACAGAGTTATACTTTATATTGTTGCATATAGACAACGTGGTTATAAACTCTATTAACAGCCAATCCTGAATCTCAGTTTAGTTCAATCAAAATAGTATTTGCTTGTAGTTTGATGCTCTGTTTGGGAGTTTTGGAGTTGTCAGTTTGATAGTTTGTCATATTACAGACGCAGGAGGTCCAGAAGGCCATGGATGAGAAGAGATTTGAAGAAGCTGTAAAGCTGCGTGGCAGGTAAAACACAAAAATCATAATTTTACTCTACAGAGCAGATGTCAATGGTAAAAAATATTCATATTCGTTTATGCGCTTTTTATCACAACAGGAAATGTCTGAATGGCTTTTAAATCCTTTTACTCTTTTTTTTGTATTTTAGAAGTTTTGAAAACAACCTGAATACTTACAAACTCTTGTCTCACCGCAAGTTTGATACTGAATTTCCAAATGTAAGTCAGTCATAATGCGAACAAGACATAATGTATATTTTGCACAACATGTTTGGTCTGATTGAGCCACTTTCTGTGATATTGAAAGCTCAATGTTTATTTATTTTCTTGTGTGGATGAGGATGGAATGCTGGAAGGCCATTGTCATGTATGTACTGTACATGGAATATAGAATAGAATAGAATAGAATAGAATAGAATAGAATAGAATAGAATAGAATAGAAGAGAATATAGAATAGTCAATGCTTTGTCTCCTGATTAGGTTTCTGAACTTTTCTACCTTTTTTTAAATCAAAAATACACTATATACAGGCGTGCACATAACTGGTGTGCATGTGTGGTAACAATAAACGATGCACAGCAGAAAACGTGGAGGGAAGTGCTTTTGAGTACCAACATTTTTGTCATTTTTGGGGACAGGGACACATTTGCTTATTTGAGTAGGATTTTTCTCCATCTCTGGTAAGATTAGCAATCATGATGATCCGTGAGTTGATCCGTGATCCGTACAGACCAGGCCCCACTGTTCGGCACACATGTGATTCACAGATTAACTGCTAAATTTAACCATTATACAGTGTTTTTATTTTTATTTTTTTACAATTCTCTATCTGAATATAATTTAAAATGTAATGTATTCTTGTGATGGCAAAGCTGAATTTTCAGCATCATTACTCTCATTAGAGTCACATGATCCTTCAGAAATCATTTTAATATGCTGATTTGATGCTCAAGAAACATTTATTATTATTATCAGTGTTGAAACATACAATTTCAAGATTCTTTGTTGTATATAAAGTTCAAAAGAACAACATTTATTTTAAATGCTAATCTTTTGTAACATTATAAATGTCTTTATTGTCACTTTTGATCAGTTTTGATCAACCAGCCTCCATGCTGAATAAAAGTATTAATTTCTCTTAAAAAAGAAAAAAACGAACGTGAACGGTAGTGTATTAGTTGTTTGAGAGTACAGGGAGACAGTGTCATCTCGGTCAGTTGAAATCACATTGACATGAGGCTTCCACAGATCACTTAACAAAACATGCACTCTATAGAATACAGTAGATTCAAAGGTAGTTGCATAGACAATACAAATAGAACATTTTATCCTGAACGTGAAGAAAGTTAAAATCAGAGGCACATGACCACAGACCACATGTACATGATTACAGTGCTTTTTTGAGTGATTTACTCACGAATGCAGCTTAATCCAGGATTTTGTTCTGTTGTTTCTGTTGTGTATCAAATAAGACTTAACACTGTATTGTTCTATAAACATTTCTGCATGTCTTATGCAGTCTATGTAATAGCAGGGAGCAGATACTTTGAGCTCACTTTGAGGCCTGACTTCTGATTGGTTATATAAACCTTCCTTTTAAATGGTTTTGTGTTTCATTATGTGTATGGTATGTGATATGCTCTCTTCTCTTCACTAGAGTTCATTTAATGTGGCCGTATTGAATGTCGGCGCTCCTGCAGCTGGCATGAACGCAGCCGTGCGTTCGGCCATCAGGGTCGGGATCACAGAAGGCCACACTATGTTTGCTGTTAGTGATGGATTCGAGGGCTTCTATAAGGGACAGGTAACACAAACTAACAGACCTTTATGTATAATTGGTGTTTCTTTAAATATGGAACACCAAACTTTTCAAAAGCTTTTTATGTAGATATTTCATTGTTTTACTCTTCTCCCAGAGCCAGGAAAACACATTTTAAAAACATTCAAAGAATTTTTGATAAAAGAAAGTTTGATAATCTAAACAAACTGTGAAGTAAATGTAAAAAAATTCAAAAGGTAAATGATTTATAATTGTTTTTTTGTTTTGTTTTTGTTTTTACAAATATTACATTGTTGTGGCATCATTTTCATCACAACCAACAATTTTGCCTTCAAGAAAGATTTTTGAAAAGTACAATGTTACCAAAGTAATGGTAAAGATAATATATTATTATTAGTCTGTGAGATATATAGACAGCATATAGACGTGTGTATATGAATCAGTCCCTTGCCAAATGAGATAAACAGTCACGATTACAGTAAGCCCATTATTCCCTCCCACAATCCCCTGCTGCATTGTGCTCAGTGCCATATTTAACCTAGTGTAGCATTACAGATCCACTTTATACTACTTGCATCATTCAGAGGAAATGGTGCTAATGCTCTGTGTATTCTAATTAAATGCAAGTTTGAGGAGTTTTCTTGTTTGTTTTTTGCCCAAATATCCCTTAAATGTGATTGGATATGTTTCCAGTGGTTTCACAAGGTTGCTCTGTGTAAGAAAGGAATGCTTAATATTTAGGATGTATATTATGAGAAAGAAAAACAACATTAAACTCAGTTTGACAGTATTGAGTATCAGTGATCATACTTTTTAGCATAGCAGTTTATAAAGAGATAACAACTTAAAACTCAAGCAAAGGTCCATGATCCCATATTTACTTAGATTTGTTCTGCAGATAAAAGAAATAAAGTGGGGTGATGTTGGGGGCTGGACAGGCCAGGGCGGGTCCCTGCTAGGCACAAAAAGGTAAGATTATATTTTCACGTTGTCAGTGAAAAAGACACTGATATGCCTTTATGCACTGAATAAGAAGCTTTCTAATATCCTGAAATATATTTTTCAGAACTCTTCCAGCAAAACACATTGATAAAATTGCAGAACAAATGAGCATTCACAACATCAATGCTTTACTGGTAATCGGAGGATTTGAGGTATGTAATGTAATATTTACAGTATTTGTCTACATTTATGTACATATGTGTATTGATAAGTAAAATAACATTTTGATTCTGTTACTTTATTGCTATTCATTATGATCATGTGCAATTGTGTCTCTTTTTTGTCATAAAGGTGCAGTACAGGATTTCTGAGAAACGCTGTTAATATTTGAAACCACAAAAACAAACACACTCCTACCCAAAAGGATCACACCCCAATCTTGATAGCCCCACCCCCAAATTCACCAACACCCTATGCAACACAGGCATTTCCCCCCCCCAATGAGTGGACACGCCCCTTACTGCTGATTGGCTACACGTGCGTTTTGGTGCTCGGTCCGAAACAGCGTTTCGTTTCTCAGAATTCGCTTACTGCACCTTTAAATGAAGCCATGATGATATGTTTTATAGTATTTATTACAAATTATTATTTACAGACGAGAAACAGTAATTTACAGTGTTTTTTTCTATTGCTACCAGATATTAATTAGTTTGTAACAAAATAACATTTAATTTAACTGAGGCACAACATTTATTTGTTTTGAGATTATCTTGTTATTTCAACAAAACATATCTTACAGTATAATAAATAGATTAAAATCATTACATTATACACTACAGTTCAACATTTTTGGGGTCAGTGAGATTTTTCAGTAGGAAAGAAATTAAAATGCATAATATATTTATAATATTTTTATTTGTAATTATTATAATATACATTTTTTTTTAATAATATTTCTTAATATCACTGTTTTTACTGTTTGTAAGTCAAATTTATGCTGCCTTGGTGAGCATGAGAGACTTCTCTTAAAATCTTACCAACCCCTGTCGGCGCCAATGGCCTCGTGGTCAGTGCACCGACATGTAGCGCCTTTGCGCTCGGGCGGCCCGAGTTCGAATCCCGGCTCGTGGACCTTTCACGATCCCATCCCCCCGTCTCTCTCCCACCTTGTTTCCTGTCATCTCTCTACTGTCCTGTCACAATAAAAGGAAAATCACCAAAAAACAATATTAAAAAAAAAAAAAAAAAAAATCTTACCAACCCCAAACTTTTGAACAAAAGATATGCAATAGTCAATGCAATAAATTACTGAAGATTCTGAACTATTTACTGATGAAAATCTGATAACATGCAGTATTGTTGCAAAAAGGCTCTTCATCAATGATGACACATTTTGTCTTTTTTCCTGATCTTTATAATATCATATCGAAAAGACAGTAAGAGTTTCAATTGTTTTGTGTTTCGTCTGTCATTTCACAATCGTACTGTAAAACTTCTACAGAAATACTTCCAGTCTCTTCCTACCTTCATGATAAAAGTGGGCATGGCTCCCTTCCGCTTCTTAATATTACCCATAATTCTAGCCAGTGACCCGTAAGTCTTGCTCTGACCGCAGGCATATTTGGGGTTGATGGAGCTGCAAGCAGCTCGTTCCAAACACACAGAGCTTTGTGTTCCCATGGTGATGGTCCCGGCCACTGTGTCCAACAATATCCCCGGCTCAGATCTGAGCATCGGGGCAGACACGGCCCTCAACGCCATCACGGATGTAAGACGTCACACACTCGTGTCAAAGAGCGTGTGTGTGTGGGGGGGGTGGGCATGTATATCTGTTTGTCAAGAGCACTGTCAGTAAGATACGCTGAAAGGTCATGGCTGATGATGACCAACCTCCCTGTCAGGAAACACACAGGTCATACGCGAAATACTTGAAGGATAAATTACTTTTTGTGAATATCGGCAGTAAGCCTAGATAATTTTGGATTTTAGATGCAAATGTAGACCTTATGCAGAACATATAAAGTGTTATAGAGCTATATTTGGTGGAATAAGGTAGATTTATATGCATTAAGGTGAGGGAAAGTTGTGTTTTATTTAACAGGGTGTTTGGTAGAATTATTGATATAGGATGATGTAGGATTAAGTATGTTTACATGTACAGTTACAATCAAGCTTTTGTGGGTTTTGGGTAGTCAAGACTTAGTACACACACGCTTAAAAATAAAGGTTCTTTATTGGCATCTATGGTTCCATGAAGAACCTTTAACATCCACGGAACCTTTTCATTGCACAAAAGGTTCTTTATACTGGAAAAAAGATTTGTTACATTATTAAATGTTCTTCACACTAAGAAAACAAAATAGATTTTTTTAAAGAACTGTTTACTGAAATGCTCTTTGGGGAACCAAAAATGTATCTTCTATGAAAACCTCCTTTTGGAACCTTAATTTGTAAGAGTGCATGACACCATATGTAATCTTATACAGGGCCGTGACAACCATAGACATTTAAGGGGATGAGATGTTGCCAAACTGTCCCCCAAATATTCTTGATGCTAATCTAATGCACTTCATTATGTTTTAAAAGTTTTAAAAGTTGCATTTTAGGCTGCTCTGTCTCTGTGGTCTAACAGTGCTTATCAATGCTAAAAAGATTGAGATGGCCAATCAAATCAAAGAATGCAGGCCTTACTGTTCACAGGAGCCCAACGCTTCAGTTTTAACTGTGAACGAGTGTAAATAGCTAAGCAAAACTGTTTTATGATAGAAATGTTAAATGACCAACGGTAATATTCAGTGATGGGAACCACTCAACTTTTCTAATTAATTTCATAACTGAATGTGATGAGACAAGAAACATTAACAGAGGCCTTTTCAACATACTTTATTTGCCATAAGAGTTAATGTATGTATTCAAATAAAAATACTATTTGCAAATAGTACAAATTAATTAACAATCCTTTAATTATTTAATTCATTTAAATAAAAAGATTATTACTACTTTGGTTTGGTCCCCCCAGTGTTTGAGACATGGTTATGGCCTAAACAAAATTGGTGTAGAAACTATTTTTCCTCAGAAATTGCTTGTAAATTTCACAAATAATGACAAGTAACACATTTAAACGTGAAATTTCAAAGACTGAAATAGTATTTTATGGTAAAACGTACTTCGATAATCATGTTTGTATTTACAACTTTGAAATTTTTTTTTTTACAGTGTAGTTTAATCTCACTCTATATGTGACATTTAAAACAAATGACCTTTGTCCGACTGAAATCGAACTTTTAAAGTGCATGTAAACATACTTCCAGTGCTCTCTGGGCAGAGCTTTGATTTGTTGCATGAAGTCGAGCTGCATTTGTTGGGGTGGGATACCGCTGTGTGTGGTGATGGGCTGAGGTTGGCGGTCACTGCGGCCTGACTGAATCAGCGTGTCTGGAGACGAACGCATGTGGTCACACAGCACAATCTGTCACCCAGTCCTGCATCTGACTGTATAACCTGTGGTGTGTGTTTATACTGCAGGCCTGGTCCAACAAAGTAGCACAATCATAATGAGATCCAAATTGCAACATTTCTTGCATTTTATGTTTGATTATAATGCATGTGCTGCCAAAAATGATCTAAAAGTTTTCCAATCTGTTTCATGTATCAATATACCTTTATTTATATACACTGTGAGATGAAGATTAATATACTTATTAATCTTGTACCTTTGAGCTCAGTTCTGCAGTTTACATTTTTTTTAATAAAAATAATAATAATATATATACTTGAATTAATGTGAATGAACACAAATGAACACATGAATTAATGTCCTGAGACTAAGTATTAGGAATTGAGTTCAAAAACATTTGACCGTGAATAACATCACTAACAAAAAAAAAAACATTTGGTGGACAAAAATCAATACAGAATTTTTCATTCATTTTAATGGGTAAACTTTAATTTATATCCTATTTATGTTGTGTAATAAGCTTTTATTTTGTGTTTCAGCAATAACAAATAATGACATGCTCTTAAAATACTCTTAATCACTGATGCTAATGGATTAATGAAATATTTCTTATAAGTTAAAATTGAATGATTATGGACACCATTCCCTGCTAACAAAAATATTTAGCTGTTTCCATTTAGTTAAGAAAACTTTATTTCTGAATGTTCTCTGAACTTTCAAAACGTTCGGTTTTTACATTTAATAATAAAAAAAAATGTATGTCAATGGTAAGAAATAATTCAATTTTAAATAAATAATTCAAAATAATTCAGCATACTGCATGTGCTGTCCATAGATATTAAGTTGTACAAATCAAATCAAATGTAAGTGCAACTAACTGCATGCTGTTTTGGGCCTGGCCTGATGTCTTGTGTGTTTCTGTCTGCACGTGTGTGTTATGTTGTGCTGCTGTTTGGTGTGGTTGTGCAGTCGGTCACACTTTGGTTATTGTGAGGTTTCCTGCTTTCTAAATAACTTGCCACAGTCACCATTTAGCCAATGCCATGCCCACGTCACGAGGATCTGGTGGTCAACTTTCGACCTAATCGTCTTGAGCAGACAGGAAACACTTTTTCCCTCTCAAAACAGTCAGAAAGGACGTCCTGTTTTGTGTACACTAGTAAGGGAGTAAGTGAGCAATCGTCCTAATGCATGTGCACTGCTGCAGGCCTTTGAGAGTTTGCTGCAGCTGGTGGATGCCCGCAGCCGTTATGAGGAGTTCTGTGTGCCCATGTGCATGCTGCCCGCCACCATCAGTAATAATGTAGCCGGCACTGACTTCAGCATTGGCGCTGACACTTCCCTCAATGCCATAGTGGAGGTAAGACACACCATCCTCGCCCGGAAAGCCAGATGTTACCATGTCGATTAGTACAGCGGAAATAAAAAGAATTTGTCAGACTGTATCTTTAAAGGTGCATTAAGTCATTCTAGGTAATGTAAGACTGAGACCAAAAAACAAATCACAGCATTCTTGGATTTTATACTGACACCTACTGTGTGGATTCAGCATCACACGCAACACAATGTTTTTGGTTATCAGTACCATTGTAGAACTTCCACTTTCGCATGAATGATTAATTTTTTCCAAGAGGAAGTGTACAGTAATGGGGGTTTACCAAGATTTGACTTCATGTGGCGCTGCGCAGACCGATCGGCACTGCACTGCATGCGGATTCCAAATTTTGTCCGACTTGAGACAGTGTCATTGTGACACATGGCATCAAAGTACCGCGAGAGTGATTCGAAAGCAGCATTTCCAGAGCGGCTGCATAAGCTCTGATGACGACACAGCAAGTTGACACACAAACCCGCCTCCCCTCACTCACTTGTTTCATTTTCTCTGGATGAATACTGTTGCTGTTACAGCGCTTGAATTTCAGCGTGGGATTGCGCGTATTGCGCATAGTTTCACTCATTCCCGCAGATTTTGTGCTTACACCCAAAGTGCGCGCACATAAGCCACCTCATATTAAATTGAGTTCTTTTTCACTGCTTATTGCGCTTAAACAGTCAAATACACACAAAATAATGTCAAAATATCGGTCTTGGCGAGTAGGCCTACTCATGTAAACACAGTCAGTAATGTTTTAAGATAACGTAAACAGTTGAGAAAGAAAACACATCTGTAACAGAATAAGGGATCCGTGTGTCACAGCAAATTATTATTATCAAATTATTAGGTAATATTAAAAATATCTAGATTACAGTATTTCCTCATGGTATCAATATCAAAATTGTGGCTTGTAACTTTGGAAAACCACTATAGCCACAGTGGCTGACGAGCAAAAAAAGTTAATGTCATAACCTTAATGTTATATTGTGTCATGTTTATCAAAATAACATAGATAAAAATATATAGATCCACTTTATTGGTATTTAAATAGTATAGGCTTATGTTGAACTTTATTCTTGTACAGATGGCGCTGTATTAAGCAGTACATGAAAAGTCTTTCTGTTGCTTCATGAAGCAACAGACTGCAAGCGACAACTCTCGCCGGTCGGTCTGCGCAGCGCCACATGAAGTCGAACACACCCTAAGTGAGTATACTGTAGTATTCGGCTGGTCATGTGATCTCAATATTGCTTTTAGGTAAAATAAAAAACACACAATGTATTTGACAAAAAACACTTAATGGATTTGTCAATATATATATATATATATATATATATATATATATATATATATTATATATAGATTTTATATAGATTTTTTTCAAGTGGAAAAAAACATTTAGTGCTCCTGTATGAATTTATGATTATGCCTGGGAGATATAAGAAATATATATATATTTTTATAAGAATATAATTGCATGCGAGAAATATATATTATGTATATTTTAATTTTTTTTTATAAAAATATAATTTTTCAAGTGGAAAAAACTATTTAGTGCCCTTTTACGATCATGTCTGGAGGTCACGAGAAACGCATACAGAATGTTTTTCCAGGTTTCATTTAATTGTTTAGAAATCTGCCCGTGAGATATTAGGCTTTAGATGTGAGATACATTATCTGTGGTTATATAACATACCGAACTGTGTTTGTCCACTACAGGAACAGATTTATATGCTGATCTGAAAGCTTGTATAATTTCCCAAGTTGCATGGTAAACATGGATCCTCACAAAAATCACTTCTTTTATGAGTTAGAACCACGTGCATGTTCTCTATTGTTGTGAACTATATTGTGTCTCGTGCTTGCATGCGATATCTTGCATACAGGTCCAAAATTAACACTCAACAAGTGCCAACTGTGAGCATAAAATTGGTTGAAAGTGCAACATTATACATGGACAAAGTGTAAATGGAGAACATGTATAATTCAAAAACTTAACTCTAATAAAGTACTAAATAATTGAATTGTAATATACACAAAATATATTTTTTTATGAAAAATAATGCACAGAACAATTTTATGAAATGTTATTTAAAAAGAAATGTTATTGATATATTGTATAATATATGAAATAATATTTTTTTTCAATAAATATTTAAAATAAATAAATAAATTACCCACTATTGGTCAGTTCATTTTGGACCATGCTTCAGTACTTGTGTTATACTTGAATGCATCTTTAATATCCCGTATGTCTGAGTTTATGGTTGTGTGTCAGAACGGCAGTCTGAACTCTGTCCGTTAATGAAGTGTGTGTGCATGAGTAACGGATAGATTTCATTCTTAAACCATTACAATGTGTGTGTTAGACGTGTGATCGGATAAAGCAGTCCGCCAGCGGGACCAAGCGGCGCGTGTTCATCATTGAGACGATGGGCGGTTACTGTGGTTATCTGGCGACGGTGGGGGGGCTGGCGGCCGGAGCCGATGCAGCCTACATCTATGAAGAGCCGTTTGACATCCGAGACCTACAGGTGAGAGACATGCACTTCTGTCCATATTCACTGCAATGTATTATCTGAATATAATATTTCAAATATACACCTGTGTCACACCTGCAGTGTAACTATAGAATGGATAAGGTGATTACAGTGTTCTCTCCTTCCCCGTCCTCTGTCTGCTCTGTCCCATGCGCAGGGAAGAATATATAGCAGTGTGTACTATTTAAAGAAACAGAGAGAGAGAGAGAGAGAGAGAGAGAGACATGCTGAGTTTTTATGAGTGCTCTATTTTTCAGTCTAACGTCGAACATTTAACTGAGAAGATGAAGACTAGCATCCAGAGGGGTTTAGTGCTCAGGTATGATCGTACATACAGCATTTATACACCACACTGATTTCATTCAGCTGTATCATGTAGGTCTGTATGTGTAGAAGGAGGGAGGCGTGATTGGATGTGTGTGTGTGTTTTACAGGAATGAGAACTGCAGTGAGAACTACACAACTGACTTCATCTACCAGCTGTACACTGAAGAGGGCAAAGGAGTGTTTGACTGCAGGAAGAACGTCCTGGGACACATGCAGCAGGTACACACACACACACACACACACACACACACACAGAATGTGATCAGAATATTGTTCATTTGCCACGTTATGATGTCCTGTAGGGTGGTGCTCCTTCGCCGTTCGACAGGAACTTTGGCACCAAGATCGCTGCTAAAGCCATGCAGTGGATCTCCAAGAAGCTCAAAGAGTTTTACAGAGAAGGTAAAGAGAAATCACTCCTGTAAAGATGCATTCTGGGATTGTGTGAACTCAGACTCTGTCCTTGCTAAAGCAGCAACAGAAAACTTACATATTCACACAGCCGCAGGAAATGACATGCTGATAGTCTCAGATCTCATTTCTGCACCAGATACATTTATCTAATTATACAGAATTATCCTGATTAACTAAGAGGATAATGTCATTTTAATGAGCACAATTACATACGTTTAGTAAATTAACATCAGTGCCATGTGTTTGTCATACTTATGGGTTGCACAGATTTGGATATAAAATGTAATATAATATTCAATATAAAACAATAAAATAAAATAAAGTATTATAATAAAGATATTATTAAAAAACTGTAATTAATAATGAATTGTAATAATAATACATTATTATTAATAAAATAATGAATGTAGCTTTTTTAATTTGAAACTATAAAATATTATAATAAAATGTTATACATATAAATTAGATATACTTTATTATTAATCAAATGTATCATATATGTGTATATATATATTAACAGACACATTTTGATCTTAAAAGCGTATTAGTAAATTTTAAGATTTAAAATGAACTAAAATTCGTAAAAGTGGTAGAAATGTTGTTAATTTTTCAATTTACAAATGTAGTTAAAGGGATAGTTCACCTAAAATCATCATTTACTCACCCTCATGTCGTTCCAAACTCAAGACTTTCGTTCATCTTCGGAACACAAATGAAGATCTTTTGAATGAAATCTGAGAGCCTATTGTCCCTCAGTTGACAGCTACACAACTACCACATTGACGCTTCAAAACGTTCATAAAGAGATTGTAAAACGCGATTGCTTTATATGATGAACAGATTGAATTTCGGCTTTTATTCACATATAAACATTCATCAACTCACACATCAGTTGTGGTAAACAGAAGCTCAAGCATGTACGCTTGACGTGTGAGAACCAATGAGGTTCATTCTCGTGTTATTCAGCACATTTGAGCTTCTGTTTATGTTCACTGATCAATGTCTATATGTAAATAAAAGCCCAAATTCAATCTGTTAATCATATAAAGCGATTGTCTCTTCTGAAAATTTGGACAAAATTCATTTGGATTAGTTTTACGATCTCTTTATGATCTTTTTGGAGCGTCAAAGTGGTAGTTGCGTAGACTGTCAATGGAGGGACAGAAATCTCAGATTTCATCAAAAATATCTTCATTTGTGTTCTGAAGATGAACCAAAGTCTTTCGGGTTTGAAACAACATGAGGGTGAGTAATTAATGACAGAATTTTCATTTTTGGGTGAACATATACCCTTTAACTAATGTTAACAAATTAAAACTATTTTAAAGTGTTACAGAATATATTATGTTCAGTCTTGACCGTATAGATTTTCATGATATGTCATAGTGTTGAGTTATTTTCTTTTGCTCTTTTTTGCTTTCCTCGGTTGGCTCAGATGAAGGTAAATGATTTGCATCTCAAAAATGTATTGTCTTAATTCACTTCAAAGTGCAATGTTATTATGCTTGTAACTTTCGCTGGTGATTTTGAACTGCTTGTGGACTGTGTGCAATACCATATTTTTGTGTATTCGGCAGGACGTGTGTTTGCGAACACAGAGGATTCTGCGTGTCTGTTGGGGATGCGGCGCAGAGCTCTGGTTTTCCAGCCCGTCGTACAACTGAAGGATGAGACTGATTTCGTGTAAGACAACAAACACACTTAACAAAGCTAATATCCTAGTAATGATGGCATAATATTCGTTTCCAAGGCATGTAGCATTATGTAGCATTTTATGTAGCATTTTACCTTTTCCTCAGAAGTCCATGTGTAATGTTAAGGTTCTTGCTCCAAAAAAAAAATCATAATTTAGTCTGACTTGACATTATCTCGCTGACCTTTAGAATTAAAAAGGCTGTTTGATACTGTGCCTTTAAGACTTCTAAATACAGAACAGCCATGAACATGTAAATAGGGCGAAGATATGTTAATATTTTCTGCTTAATTTTAATAAATGATCTGGGGGTACTTTTGAGTAGTGATGGGAGAACCTAAGCCAGTTTTAAACCAGTTTATTCACAAAATGATTCACTGTTTCATTAACTAAGAATAGCATGTGCTGTTTAATGTTTAATGATAGCGTTATTTCACATGTGCGTTAGCAATCTTCATCATATGTTTCTGCTCCTTGTTTATGGATATGGAGATTCTGTACTCTTTCAGAAGAGGCGTAATAGCCATATAATAGTTAAAACTTTGATTGCTGGAAAATCCGTCAATGGCGTGGAAAGAGTTCATTCTTTTTAAAGCGGTCATGACATGGATTTTTATTATCTATTAACATTATAAGCGAACCTCAAGGAACTTAAATAAATAATAAAACAAATAAAGTATAGATGTATATGTGTGTGTGGAATATTTTCAACCCTCATTCTGACCCTCTGTCTCAAACGATCTGTTTTAACACTTTCCCCGCCATTGATGGAATTTTCCAGCTTTCCTATTATGCAACTGAAAGAGTACTGAATCTCCTGATCAAAACATCTGAAAAAAGAAGCAGAAACAAGCGGTATCATATAAGCAGATGCATATGTAAAATAATGCGATCATCAACATTAAACAGCTTATAAATCAAAACTGCCTAATGTTACTGAATGAAATGTCGACCCAGGACGAGGTATATGACTGTGCAACCTTAGGGGGTGTTGATGGACTCCATCTACTCCATATGTGTTTTGATCATCGTTCTGAATCCGATCCAGAAGAAACCTTTGACAAAAATGCGATTTTCTCAGGTTTTTGCTCAAAATGTTGCTTTTTTTATGAACTTACCCACATTCAAGTGTTGATAAAAAAGAATGCATGAAGCTAGAATAAAACTGTTTTTTTTTATATATTGCATGTTCAGATATTCATACAACAAAATATTCTGGGGGCCATGAAACCTTTGTGAAAATCATAAAAAAATGCTGGCACTGACTGGCAACTTTTTTCAAAAACGCTGGCGGGGAAAAAGTTAAAGGGGTCCTTTAAGGCTTGTCAGAAAACAGCCACTGTTATGATTGCCTAAGAGAATTGCAAAAGAAACACTATCAATGCAAAAACATTATAAACCATATAAAACCCGACTTTTGGACTTGATTTAAAACATGCTTTGTTTATAGGGAGGACATTTATAGTCTGAAACTTGCAGGATGTTTTAATGGTACAAAGAGCTTTTATATGTCAAAAGATCAAGGCAACTTTGATTTCTCACGTCATGACTCATTTAACTCAAAAGAGCAAGGAGAAAACAATCCTGTTTTACATGATATGCTCCCTTTAACATTTCAAAAACATTTTAAAATGATACAGACTTGGCTTTTGACCTGATACTTTTGTTATTCCCAGTCACAGGATCCCGAAGGAACAGTGGTGGCTCAGACTGCGTCCACTCATGAAGATTCTGGCCAAGTACAAAACCAGCTACGACGTGTCCGACGCGGGCCAGCTCGAACACATCGTCCGTCCGAGAGCTAAAGACAGCTCTGCTATTTAAAATCAGCCCAAGTAAAACCTAGTTGTCTTGCAAGTATAAATGTGATTCCATAGCAGGTCTGTAGCAATCTGTCTTGACCTGAACACATACTCACATACAGTCCATGTAAAGCAGTTCACATTAAAGCGTGACCATAGACATAGCCACAAAATCCTTAAATGTTCTAGATCAGTGTTTGACAATCCATATGCTTATCCCTTTAATGGGGCCAAGTGGTATATTTTGTTAATATGCAAGATTTCCATATTTATATTTATTCAAATAGAGCTTATTTTCATTGATTGAATGAACGATCCAGCGCCACTGGCTTGTAGTATAGCTCGTAATCCCACAACTGCACCTTGTTCTTGTTGAAATGGAGTCTGAATGAAGTCTTCCTAATGAAGCTGCATATGCTATGGCACTTTGTACCAAAGCAGATATTGTGTTAGTGTGTTTGTCACGACGTATATGTGTATATACATCTAATGCTGCATAAACTCCCTTTAGAATGTAAAAGATGTGGCTTGCCATTTAATTTATTTGAGCAGTTGTTCACAGTGCATATTAAAACATTTAACCCTATGGTGTTGCGTGGTGCTCAAAAATTACTGATTTTATTTCAATAAAATGAATATACTATATTTTAGTTTGATAATGTTCTTTAATAGTTTTGTATTTTTAGGGGATTGTATGGTACTAAATTATATTTCTGCAATAGTTATGATCCATTTATTACCTGTTCACCACTTTTTCAGCGTAGACCTAAAAATGAAATTTCCAACTTAAACTCTCATAATTCTTGAATGCTTTGGAGTACAAACAAATTTGTTCTCTTTATAAAGAAGACACTTGGCAGATTATTGCTGAAGTGAAAAAAGGTGAAACTAAAAAGCTATAGAAGTTTAAGTCTATTATGAAAAAATGCATTAAAATACTTTTTAAATTTGATATGAAATATATATATTTTCAAAAACATGTTTTATTCCAAATTTGAGCTTAATATCACAAAAAAATTATTTCAGGACCATTTAACATTTATAAAGTATGTCCATGATTTTTTTTGTGCGTTCACAAACAAGTGCCAAAACCTTTACCAAGTTTCGGACCATTACGATGAAAAAATGGATAAGGATTTAGTATTAAAAAAAAGGATTCAAATTTTTTTTAAACTTTTTTTTTAATAGAAAAAGTTTTTCATTCTAGTTAAACATGGTCACATTTATTATAATTCTATACATCTCATAAATAATCTTTTTCTATTTTATGTCTCAGACTCAAACTACACTTTTATCATATGAGTCATAAAACATGACGTCCACCATAAACAAGCAATGTGCAGTGTAAACAAAAGTAGATTTGCTGGAATAATAAGTGGTACTTTAATAAAGGTATCTTCAGCACTTGATTGTTTAGGAGCACTTCAGTTCATCAAAATAACTCCTGTAATGAGGAAAACACTGTTGATTTGTGCGTGATCCAGGAGTGTGTGCGTTTCTTTCACAATCCTAATAATAAGAACGGAGGAAAAATGTCTATTTGACCAGCCAGGACGGGTCTTTTCTGATGCTTTCATTTTCCGGGCCTAAAATAGCCACTCCACACGTCTGCTGGCCGATACCTAGATACCTGTAAAAATAAAAATAAAATGTTAAAAATGGTAAATATGATATTATACAAATAGAAATATCACATCAGCATTCAAGCATAAATATTATTTTTATTAATTTAATTTATTATTTCAAATTAGCAAAGTTTAGTGTTTTTCCCTTGTATTTTAAATGTATATTCCACGTATTTTGATGGGTCATAAAAACAAACATCCCCCCTGAAACATCACTTTTGGACACTACTGTACATTAATGTCTCATTACCTGCCAGCAACGTCAATTAGATTTTTGTCGGTCACAGCGAACAGTCTCTCTCTGTATCTTTGCTTCATTTCATCAGTAATGCCATTTAAAAAACGCCCCAAACCTGCAGCACAAACACAAGATCCTTGTGAACCAGAAAACAAATATCCAAAAACACAAACTCAAACAGCAAACACAAAAACATTCCTACACATCTGAACATTCACATAAAATATCCACAGATTCAAGAATGCAAATTAAATCCAGCTACAGCAAAATTACACAGAAAGAGACTAAACATCATTCAGCATCAAAATACACTCGTCAGATCATTCAGGATGTGCTCTAAACGACTGACCCTTATCTGAGGGGGCAACAGGTGCATCAACGGCAGAGAAAACTGAGAGCTTGGCCTCGTCGATATCCTGCTGGGTAAACCTTCCCTCTCGTGCCCACTCTACTCCGCCACGGAAAGCCGACAACGTCTGGGTGGAGTTTGGATCTCTGAGAGATTGCCATGACAACCAGATAGTAAACCATGAATCAACTTGGCACACACACACATACACATATAGATAGATATACACACACACACCAGTATATTTAAAGCATACACACTAAACAACATTGTGTCAGATCTAATGAAATGCATCATACACACCTATAGGAATAAAATGAGAACAGGCCGCCTCCTCCCATTCTGGCCCCGCCTCCATAAGCCCCGCCCTTTTCTCGGATCTCTCCATGGAGGAACTTAGCAGTCATCATCCTTCCTAAAATACACAGACTAAGAGACAGATGGCAAACTAAATGAGTGCATGATCAATCAAATTAAAACTGTAATAGCGATTTGACAGTCTAATTATAAAATCACAAATGCTGCCATTTAATTAAATCTATATATACACTGTGTACAGTTGTAATGAGAAGCACTTATGAATGGCTGTGGTTTTTTGTCAAACAAAAAAAAGCTTGATGGATTATCATTTGAAAATGAAAAAATGTAGACAACCATAAATACTAATATTGTAATTTTACATTTTTTAAAATAATAATAATATTAATTATTCTTATATTTTATTTTACAGTGTAAAATAATATTAGTATTATTTATTTTGTTTAATATTTTTCTTAATAATAAAAATCATAATAAAAATAATCACTATTATTAGAAT
This sequence comes from Squalius cephalus, assembly GCF_949319135.1. NCBI lineage: Eukaryota > Metazoa > Chordata > Actinopteri > Cypriniformes > Leuciscidae > Squalius > Squalius cephalus. The sequence continues at coordinate 41,274,949 of NC_137128.1, read as the reverse complement.
TATAATAATAGTAATTATTATTATGATATCCATATTGCTATTTAAAAGCACAACATTTTTGGCCCTACCAAACCTGGAGCATTAAAAACAAACAAAAAAAAACGCAAATTTTATCAGGCAAAAAAATATTGAGATGAGATTTTCCCCCAAATTGTGCAGTCCTGAGTGAGCACAATGACCATCTTTTTACAGAAGTGCACGAGTGTGTTTGTTGTACCTGGCATAATCGGCGTGTGTGAACGGAACCGTGCGCACACACTCACTGACAAAGTTCACAGTAAACGGGAGCTGGAAGAACGTCTTCATCTGACAGGGTTTAAAATGAGGCTCCTGATAGGATGAAGGGAGATCAGTGAGAATGCAACTGATGAATGACATATGAATGTTGCAGTAATGTTGTACAAATGCACTTACTGAGATGAGTTTACGACTCACAGCTGATCCAGCAGTAGGGTCCAATGCTCTCTATGAGAGGATAAACAAACCAATCAAAACAGATTTACTCTTCATCTAAACACAACAAATTCATGATATCAGATTCGTGAATGAATTGTTCTTTTGAGTCAAATCCTTTTTTGATCCAGTTTTGTGGAAAAAAACCCTCTTATTTATTAAAATGCTCATCCCTCTGTCTTTGCAATGTACAAGATTTCAAGGATAGCTAAAACCCTTCACCTTTAACTCGTTCACTGGGTGTTTAAAGCACTATTCTCTATAAAGCTGATATAGAAAAATATATTTTACAATTTTTGTACATTTATCAGTTCACATATTCCCTGGGAATTGAACCCACAACCTCGATGTTGCTAGCGCTACACTCTACTATATTACATTTACATCTATGCATATGGCAGATGCTTTTACCTTAAGGCCGTGTGTCCACCAAAGCGTTTTTTCACACGGCTGGCGTGTTTTTTGAATGTTCAACTTTTGGTAAAACGCAGCGCTCATCACTGTCACTTTTTACCCAACCGTCCAATCACAGTGGAGGAGGGGCGGGACTATTACCACACCGACCAACCGCGTCCGCCACATTCTGCTTGTACAACGTACATCAACAGATGACAACAAGCAGCATAATAACGGAACAAAATCATTTAAAACAAGATTGCGATTGTATTGACATTTTAATATAGAATCAACACAGAAACAAAATATGTGTGAAATGAGATACTAGTAACACTTTCGCGGATATTCCGTATCATAAGAAGCAAAGTGTCTCAACTGAAAAAAAAAACTGCAATGCTGGCAAAACGCTCTCAAGCGCCCACAGCTAGGCGGTTTCAGCAGAGCGCCTAGCGTTTTCAGCTGGCTAAAAACGCTTTGGTGGACACACGGCCTAAGTGACTTGCATTTAAAGCACATTTTTATGAGTTCATGAACTTCCTGGGATTTGAACCCATGACCATTGCAAGTGCCATGCTCAACCATTTGAGCTACAGGAATATAAAGCTTATTTAATTGTGAAAGCCTGTGCTTCTCACCTCCACAATGGTTGGTCTGACAGGTTTGCGCTCCTTCCTGCTGGCTGCTATATTCCCTATAAACCTCTCCACTTCCACACCTGCATCGGACATTTTCTGGGGCGTGGCGTTCACGGCACACCTGAAATCATGACATTATAATCACATTTAAATTCACATTTGTAAATCAGTCAATTGTATAAATAAATTTATAGTAAATAATTTAATTGTATTTCTACTGTTCATTTTATATGAATACATTTATCTACATTGTCTAAATTCATTTTAATGAAGACTTTCTTGTTTAAACACCCCCTACACTATTTCACAGAAGAAATTATGAATGTGGTTATTATTAATAATAAGTGTTAAATATTTCATAAAGCATCTTTTGTCATATTGCTTCTGGCACTGCTATAATAAAGTAATCAGACTTTTGAGGCCATGCATGATTTTACCATAGTAAATACCCTAATATACCCCGTAAATTGGTAAAATCACTGTTATACAAAATGGCTTATTGCATTAGCTTAATACTACATATATTGTCAAGTACTGTGGTTGATGTTTACCTCATGTACTCAGGGTTAAAAAGGTGTCTTTTTATCCGGGGAAGTTTCCTCAAAATCGAAGTCAGATCAGTCAACTCAGCGATTCTTTTCATAAACTTGACCTAAAATGAAAACATCATAAATTTATGAAACAATTAATTCTTCTTGAATCCCTCAAAGGCTGGAGAACAACATCAGGATGTCTCATCATCACTCACCTGGTCCATCCCGCTGAAGGTCTCCTGCAGGTCTGCTGTGGGCGTGAGGGATCGAGCCGCCCGGGTCATCGCGTACATGTGACCAGAGTACGAGATGCCATTGGACAGCTCTTGAGCGGACATCATGACCAGCACACGCAGACGCTCCTCATCTTCAAAACGAGGGCTGGACATGTGCAGGGCAAATTCAGTTTAAAATAAGTATACTTGCACAGAGATTTAAAGATTGATTTTTCTGTCTCTATAAACAAGACTAACCAGTTAAATATGTCACTCCACAGCTGAAACATGTCCGGTAGATTCCGTTCCAGACAGGAAGACGACAGGATAACACCCTAAAAAACACAAATAAAGACATGAGCGTTGATTGCACACTCACTCCAACGCAAGTTCAAATATCAGCAAAAAGAAAATATCCAGAAAAATGTGGTTTCAAACCTTCAAGCTTCTGGTTACCAGTTCTGAGCTTTTAGCTCTACCTCAATGTTCTTGCAAACAAAAGAGCATCATATTTATATAAATTCACACATGATAGATGAGGAAGAAAGAGTGATACCTGCTCGTACAGATCAAGATCATCAGTGTCTGGAATGATCTGTGGAGATACAGACATGCCTCCGGTCTTCAGCTCAATACGCTGGGCCTGCTGACGATAATTCATCTCCACACTGCCTAACCTGAGATTACATCATCAATACATTAGTTATTTACTTACACTACCGACCAAGTAGTTGGGGGTCAGCAAGATTTGTTGTTGTTCTTTTTTTAAAGAAATTAATACTTTTATTGTGCAAGGATGCACAGGAACTGATCAAAAGTGACAATAAAGACATTTCTAATGTTACAAAAGATTCACACAATTTTCAACTGATAATAATAAGAAATGTTTTTTTTTTTAGCAGCAAATCAGCATATTATAATGATTTCTAAAGGATCACGTGACACTGAAGACTATTAAAGTATATTTCAAACAGAAAACAGTTACTTTAAATTGTAATAACATTTCACATTAACTTTTGATCTTTATATAGCATATTGTCACACAGACTGGTCTGATTGAATGTTGGATACTGTACACTCTATATTACAGTATGTATCAGTGATGACGCAGCACAAAGGGTTTCATACTTGGTAATGACGCTGCAGAACAGAGGAACGTAGATCTTGAGGTCTTCAGGGAGGGAGTTGAAGTTGGACATGGCTCTGAAATAAACCATGCCATTGGTGGGCTGCTCACAGTACTGAACAGGTACGCCACCTACAGACACAGAAAGAGATAGTGTTAGAGATAAATGTAGTGAATACAGTAAGTGGCTTTTGCATCTGTAATTTCAACTTTGAATGTGCTTGTTACATGTATGCATGTGGATTTTACCTGCGCTCTCCAGCTGTACAGATGTGTAGGGAATGATGGGCTCAATGTCGGACACCTTTAATGCAGGTAGACAGGAAGCGTCTTGAGTTGTGCTCTGAGCAGCTAACAGCTGCAAACCTGAAACAACAACATGGTTTAATCTCTGCAACAGAAGGAGACTAATAATTCTCGTCCTTCCTGGTCTCGCGAGCGTACCTTTCTCATAGATGTCTTTACGGTCTGCGTCGCTGAGGATCTGTATCTTCTGCTGTAGTTTCTGTTCCTCAGCTTCAGCCTGTTTCTCCAAGAATCTCTCATCAGGACTCATGGAAAGGGTCAATTGATGAGTGTTATTCTGAAACACACACAAAAAAGACACATTTTTGAAGCAAATTAATGCAACAAACATGCATGAAAAAACTGCAATCATGAAAACAATCAATCATGTTTTTCTATTATGACCATAATAATTTTACATTTAGTTTTGATTTTATTTGTATTTTCTATTTGTCCTATAGTATTATAGTTTTATGGTTTCAATATATTAAGTTATTTTAGATTTAGTATTGTAGGGCTGCCGAAGTTCATTTGTTAATTGATATCATAAACAAGCTTAAATTTCTCTAGAATACCTCTTGTTATTGCTATCTAGCACATTTTGTCATGCATAATAAATGCTGATTTTAAAGTTGTAAAATTCTGTATTCAAAAGCTAAAATTTATTTTTTTCATTTTAAGTTATCTTTAGAGTAATGAAAATGAATTTTAGTTTGGTTTCAGTTATCCCAATTATGTTAGCATTTAATCTTTGATACAGCTGTTTTAATTTCATTTTAGTTTTCATTAACAAAAACAACACTGCTACTTAAGCACATTATTAGCATTAGGCATGGCATGTGATGCACAAAGCAACATTCACTGCATCATCAATGGAGCAGAATAACCAGTCCGACTGACTGATTAAAAGAAAGAATATTACCTTAAAGTAGTGCTGGACTTTGTCCTGAAGGTAGCGAGGGTTCTCCTTCAAACACTGCCGGAATCTGGACACACTCTCACTGATCTTCAACAGCTGCACCGGATCGCCATCATGATTCCAGCAGGATGCAATATACTGACAGACAGAGACAGGGGGTTTTGCCATGCAAGTTTGTGAAAGTTGCCCTCAAATAGAAAAATATAGTAAAATCTCCTAAAAAAAAATAATTCATATTAGTAAACATTCATTAATTTATCTAAAAAAAAAAAAAAAAAAAAAAAAAATCACTCTAAAGGTAAATGTACACTATGTAACTTTTTTGTATAAAATTAACCAAATTTAAATAATGAGTCAATCCATCATCCATCCTTCTTCCAAAATGTGTTTTTATAAATTGTCATATGTAGCTCTCTAACAGAGTAAAGCATTATCTATTGTGAAGGGTCATTTCATTTTAGTTGTTGTAGCACTGTCTTTGTGCAAGGAAGTACCGTGTCTATTAATTGGTAGAGCAAACGTCTTCAGCTAGTCAACTTGAGATACTTTCCATCTAAACTGGTTATATAATAGTGAATGTTTCACCTTATTTCAGTTAGCTGCTTAGGCAACAATATAGTTCTCCCAAAAATGAAAATTGTCATAATTTACTCTTCCTATCTTAATTTGTGTTTCAAAGATTAACCAAAGTCTTATGGGTTTTGAACGACATGAACAAGAGTAACTGATGACAGAATAATTTTTTTGTTTTTGGTGAACTGTCCCTTTAAGAACAACAGTAGTTGTCAGAGTCATTGTGTGTTTTGACATGTTAACAAATGTTGCTTAAGCAGAAAATATTATTGTCCTTTTCAATAACATTCAATAAAAGTAGCACAAAAAATATATACAAGTACACGTGTGTGTGTGAGAGAGAGAGAGAGTTTACTCACTGAAGTGAGAGCTAGGCCGAAGCTGGTGGACTGATGTTTCATCTGAATCTCAATTTTATGCAGCAGGGCTTCAATCCGCTCCTCTTCAAAACCAGTTCTGAAACAGCAATATAATTACATTTATTCATTTAGCAGGTGCTTTTCTCCAAAGTGAACATCACAAGCAAATTCAGATTCTCTCAAAGTCAAAACTGAGTAAAAGTTCAGCAAAAGCTTGATTTCATTTAAAACTCTTTATTGTAGTAAGGCAATAAAACAGTCATCCAATCTATACTCACGCAATGATGTCATCGATGGTTTTGGCAATGATGCGTTTGACCGCCTCAGCGTCGGCCTCCGCTATGCCTTGAAGACCGATGGTGAAAGACGCTTGTCTAGTGCTGCCGTCAAACCTGCACGAATCACACATTTATAAAGCTCCACTCTCACTCATCAGAGAGAGGAAGTGATTTTGAAGTCTAGTCAAACAACGTACCCCACTGAAGAGGAGAAGTCTGAACCGATATTGGGCTCGATCAGGGCTTTGTAGAAGGGAGAGTTTGGACCAGAGATCATCAGAGAGGAGAGGAGGCTCAGAGTGAACGCCTCAAACGTGTCTGTGATGCTGGAACATACGTAGACATGAGGTTAGAGAGGTAACCTTTAAAAAAATGAAATGATATTGTGTTGTCAAAAGTCCCGGAACTACTACTTTTCTCGCTTTCAATACCCATTCATAATTTGATTAAAAAGTTTTACTTTTCATACTGCCAAGTACGAACTGCAAAGTTTTGGGAGTGATGACCATTTTAAAAAGCAGGACTGAATCTAAAATTACGATGTTTGATGTTGTGATAACCATGGCAATGGACGGGACATTAAGTCTTGCTGTCTAATTTCAATAGACCTGACACTTGTTCTGTTAACCTTTATTGTGATTCTTTGTTTTTCATTTTATTACTCATTTTTCATAGTGACAACACTAGAAATGAAAAGAAAAAGAAACTGAATATTTGTGCACTCACTCTCCCAGCAGATAGCTCATGCAGAGTGTGTTTTGTTTCAAGGGGTCAGGAACCAGTGCGTCAGGCCTGCAAGTCACATGATCTGCTCTCTGAGCAAAAACATTGAACAATCAACAAACCTCACAAACTTGAATTGAATGTGTTCATTTTACAGGTCCTTCTCATGTGTGTATTTTGTAACGTACAGGTTTGTCCCAGAGCATTTGGGGAGGAACTGCAGTGTTGGGTTCTGTTCTCTCAAATTTAGACAGAGCCTCTTCCTCTATCTGCTGTAGGTGCTGCTCCAACGGTAGGTCCCCGTATGTGAAGAACCTGCAAGCAGAACAGGCAATGAGTATTGTCTGCTTTTTGCACACATTCATTTAGTGAGTCCGAGTGTTATAATGTGTGTACCGTGCATTGCTGGGGTGGTAGTGTGTGGCGTGGAAGTGTCTGAGCTGTTCCCAGGTCAGGTCAGGGATGGCCAGCGGTTCCCCTCCGGACACAACAGAGTATGTGTGATCCGGCAGGAGTTTATTCTGCAGGTGCTGAGCGTATAGCTGAGCATTATCTGACTACACATACAACATACACAAGAGTAACAGAAACATTTGTTAGTCTAAAATAATCATAACATCATACGAAACTCAAATAAATGTAAATGTGACATCCAGCAGAAACATTTTAACTCCTATGCTATTTGTAATTATGGGCAGATATATTCAGTATATGGATGTGTGCATTATGAAGCTTATTATGTATATTTAAGGATGCAATGATGACATCTACTGGCATATGCAGATATTTATCATTTACAAATCTAATCATTTGCTCACCATGAAGATGTTCCAAAACTGTATGAATATATTTTTTTCTGATGAACACAAAAGAAGATATTTTGAAGTTTATTTCGGAAATCAAACTTTTTTTTTTTCCTACTATGGAAGTCAATGGGGTCCATCGACTGTTTGGTTACCGACATTCTTCAAAATATCTTCTTTTGTGTTCAGCAGAAGAAAGAAACTCATACAGGTTTGGAGCAACTTGAGGGTGAGTAAATGATGACAGAATTTTCATTTTTAGGTGAACTATCCCTTTAAGGAAAATATAACATTGGCCGCTACCTACACTACCATTCAAAAATTTGGGGTTGGTACATTTATTTCTGTTTTTGAAAGAAGTCTCTTATGTTCATTTTATGCTCAAGCTACATTTATTCAATCAATAATACAGTAAAAACAGCAATATTGTGAAACATTATTACAATTAAAAAAACTATTTTCAATTTAATATATTTAAAAAACAATTTATTTGTGATGCAAAACTGAATTTTCAGCATCATTACTACAGTCTTCAGTGTCACATGATCCTCCAGAAATCATTCTAATATGCCGATTTGCTGCTCAAGAAACATTTCTTATTATTATCATTGTTGGAAATAGTTGCGCTGCTTCATATCTTTGTGAAAACCATAATTTTTTTTTCCGGATTTTCTGATGAAAAGAAAGTTCGAAAGAACAGTATTTATTTGAAATAAAAATCCTTTGTAACAATATAAAATTACTTTACTGTCACTTTTGATTCATTTAATGCATCTGTAATGAATACCGTAAAAAAAAAAAAAAATGTAGGCCTACTGACCCCAAACTTTTGAAAGGTAGTGTACGAGGTCACGGATCTATCATCCATGCATCTCTATAGATATTACTTCTATATATTACTGACATATATATTTTTTTAAATCAGAAGAGCACAGAGGAGTTTTCTTACAAACACTCCCTTCATCTCGTTGAACACCACACCCTTGAACACCACACGACTCGTGGGGTCTGTGGGGGTCTCGTGCTCCAGCCTCCAGCCCTCCTGCCTGAAAACAAACCCCATTAAGTCCCTTTCAAAACCAATTTATGTGCCATTAATTACATTATCTGAGTTATGGCCTTTACCAGAAGTCCAGTTCTCTGAGACAAGGGAAAAAAACAGCATCCAGATAGACCGACAGAAGGTTCTGGAAGTCTTTGGCATTCTGAGTTGAGAACGGATACATTGTGTAATCACTCGCTGGGGAGAGAGATTGATATAATCAGACATAATCAAATCACATATACACTCACTTAAACACAAACACGCATCGGGAAGTACCTGTGAAGGCGTTCATAAAGGTGGAGAGAGAGCGATTGAGCATCTTAAAGAAGGGGTCTCTACAGGGGAAGCGCTGAGAGCCACACAGAACCGTGTGCTCCAGGATGTGAGGAACACCGGTGCTGTCCATCGGTGTGGTACGAAACTGCACACTACAATAACACACACATGCAGAGGAACATCATCTGGGCATTTAATGGGGTTCAAATGAAAATCCTCAGACGTTTCAAAGCATATCAGTCTCCATCAGACGCAGACAGACTGTACCTGAAGAGGTTGTTGGAATCGTCTCGGGCTGCGTGAAGATACTGAGCTCCTGTTGCATCATGGGAGAGTTTAACGGCCGTCAGAAACAAATCCGGCACAGCAGTAACCTAAAAAAACACAATCGATGTTAGCACAAGGTCACCCTGACACCCATACAAAAAGTCCATCAATGCTGTGACAGTCAGGAGGACGATCACTGATGATATTTGAAATTCCTCCCAGTTTGGCAGTTGTAGCATAACAACTAATAAAAAAGATAATTATCCCTGTAAAATCTACTGCATCATATTTGATACATTGAATTTCTTAGGCTTCTAAATTATCAGCATGATTAACACTTTGCTGATTAACCTCTTGTCCAAAATCTACTACATGCCTTCTGGCATATTATTGATAGTTCATAATATTGATAGTTCATAAAACATTGACATTTTTTGTGACATTTTTAATAAGTTTTTTAAGTTTTATAAAATAAACATAATATTAACTTTTATATTGTTAGTAATATTTCAAGATGAACACTTACTGGACTGAAGCAACTTAGATTTGCTTGATTATCCAAACATAATTTTTTTAGAAAAATAATGTTAATATGCATCAAGTATGATCCATCAGGCTTTTTTGTGTACATCTTTCAATCATCAATGTATTGTATTGCATTATGTTTTAATACTACACAGCATTTAAATACCATCTTACTAAGGCATTATTGAAACTGATTATTTGAACTGAAGTGACAACTAATATTTATATGCATTATATGTAAGTAGTCAGCCGCTATACAGAATCTCATTGATTTACATTACAAGCTATCAGAATTTCATCTAACTTTTCTGGCCATATAAACAACAAATTTTTAAAATTTCTCTTTCACATTATGTCTAAATGGTTCTGTAAAAAAAGAAGACTTTTCTGACTATTATATCATATGTGAGGCTTTATTAAACTAAAGCAAAGCACTAGAGATGTGCATTACAGCGATTGCAGTTTTAATGTCCACAATGCAATGGATCTTGGTTGAATCTTGTTTTAGTTTTTAGAAGCTGTCGGAATGAGAACCCCTGTTCACTGTATGTGATGAAACAGAAACAATACAAGCACATGTATTTTCATGATTTGTTGACTCTCTTTTTTACCTCTTGAACAGTGAATCCGTGGATCTTCTGTCCCACTGTGTACTGCAGTGCTCTGTCCACAGCAGAGCTGCCTCTGGTCCTCCATGAACCCTGCAAACTACAAACCACTCATTCATCAGACTAATCAGCATGACTGAGCTTTTCTCAGTGGCTTACATCATACACGTCAAAGTTATACCTATAAACGTGATGACAGTTAATAACAATGACCTGAAATGATAAATGAATGACAATTAAAATATGAATAACGGCCTAAATCAGATCACGCGGATGTCTGAAACCGAAGGACAGAAGTTCAACGTTAATTCAACCGAGACATGTAAGTTAGCATTTACTCACCTCAAATTTTTGAGTCTCGTAATGATTGTCTTACTTTTACGAAACATTTTAGAAGCTTAAATCCACTGTCTCTAATAACTACTGTGATAATGAGTTAAGTTAAAAGTCAAAACGCATTATATGTGAGTTCCTAGATTCATGTTTCCGTTACGATTAAAGCTCTGTCCTTCCATGTCCCATGGCACGCTGTACACAGCACATGCGCACTAGACGCGACCTTTACCGGCTGCAACCATTGCTGCTGCAAAATAAAAGTATGGGCAATAATAAAAAAAAAATATATATATATAAATATAATTTTGAGTCTATAAAATGCAGTTTATATAACTTTTAAGGTAAAGGAGATGGAATGCATGATGCGTGTTTTTTAAATATTTTACCAGTTGACCATTTAACACTTCCTAAAATGACCAGCAGATGTCAGTAGAAACTGGAGTCACGCTGTTTAAACACTGGGGTCAAGTACTTAGAGAAGGAGGGAGCTTCAAAATAATCTTTTTGGGCATATACAGGGAGTTAACCATTAGGGTTAAATATTTGAAAGTTTTAAACTGATATGGTTGTTGCTAGAGGTAATTTTCCATACAAAGAATTTTGTTTCTTCCCAAATTCCATAGTCACTACAATCATCGTTCCACGATTCTGGATAAATTGAGAATCACGATTTTTATTTTATTTTCAAAATAGTTGTAATTTACTCTGACAATGTTAATTGCTGCAATCTAGTTTAAAAATATTTAATTCATTTGAATTATTATTATTATTATTTTTAAATCGGTTTAAATGAAAGTCTTCACTTGTATCATTACTGGATAAATTGATTAATTAAAATCTCATTATATGAGATAACAAATCTCTTCAATTAATTATTCAGTTACACATTTTTAATGTCGCCATGATGTAATTGAAACAATCTTTATTTGAACAGATTTACTCTGTTTATATTCGTGTGTGAGTGTATCCTACACACATCTTTATTACATAGCCTATTGGAAGATTAAGCACATTTAACCTGTAATGCATATATTATATAATTACTGCAGATTTCTACTGAATTTAGCGTTTTCTGCAAATAAATAAATTAGAATCTGCGCTTGTCATCATATAACAACTTATATGTATAATTATAACAAAGTACATGTATAATTTAAGTATGCAGATTTGTTTTGAATGAATGTTTTCTGCATATTAATAAAATTGAATATGTTTATGTTATAAAACATTTATTTTGTTTACTTTTCATAACTAAAATGTTATTAAACTACAGAACTAAAGTCCTAATTAAGTCAGAATCTGAAAGTTTCTTTCCCAGTGTTTTTGTGTGAGAGTGGGTTTGTAGAGCATCTGTTTTAAGTTCATGTAGAAGAACAAGTCTGTAAAACACTCCCATGAACTTGCAGTACTGAACATTTATTGTAACATTGAACAAAGTGCATCATATTTTGTAGTACACAATGTTCCAGCGGAGTCTTTGTTTACTGTTTCCACAGTCCTGTGGTTCTTTATTGTTGTCTCTGATACAGGATACCTCTTTTATCTCTAATGCATAAAGTGCAGCAGTCCAGGCCTGTAAGAAGGACAATCTAATGTGTAATGTTTTGCAGATTGTATAATAAAGAAACTACAAAACAGAGATTTATAAAAATCATTTATTATTGTTGTAGTATAAAATGTATTTACAAAGACAGAATAAAAATGTTACACTATATTGTTGCTACATAATTATATATATATATATATATATATATATATATATATATATATATATATATATATCTGCTTTTAACAAAGAAAACAACAACAAAAGGCAAACAAAAAGTACCATTTTCATAATAAAAACAAAAGCATCACATCAGGCCCACTAGGCAGAGATATTTGAAACGTTACCAATGTCATGTTAATGATCATGGTTTGTTAAATTGTTTAGCTCATAACCCTTAAAAATCTTAATATGCACAAAGTATTTTTGAAGGAGTAGTTCACTTTAAAATGAAAATTAATCCATGATTTACTCCTATATGTATATGACTTTCTTCTTTCAGACGAATACAATCAGTTATATTAACAAACACCCTGATGCTTGCGAGCTTTATAATGGCGGTGGATTGCAACCATCAGATTGAAGCTCAAAAAAGTGCATCCATCCATCATAAAAGAACTCCACACGGCTCTCAAGCAAAACGATGCGTGTAAGAAAAATATTCGTATTTAAAACTTTATAATGTAAAATAACTAGCTTCCGGCCAAACTAACAAACGGATCCGACTTAAAACGTAACTTATGCAAGTAATGCGACGTACTGCTGATATTTACGCTACGCCATGACGCACTACGCTACTTCCGACGTCACGCTTTTACACTTAAATCTGTTTGTTTGGCCGGAAGCTAGTTATTTTACTTCATAAAGTTTTAAATATAAATATTTTCTTACACAAACTCACCGTTTTCTGTGTGGAGTTCTTTTATGATGGATGGATGCACTTTTTTTTAGCTTCAATCGGATGGTTGCAATCCACCGCCATTAAAAGCTCGGAAGCGTCAGGGTGTTTATTAATATAACTCTGATTGTATTCGTCTGAAAGAAGAAAGTCATATACACCTAGGATGGCTTGAGGGTGAGTAAATCATGGGCAAATTTTCATTTTAAAGTGAACTACTTTAAGGAATAATATTGGAGTGTATATTAAATTCCCCTGAAGATATTGTGAATTCCAGTTAAGACATGAACAGCTTTCATATTATCATTCCCTGTGAGTGAACACCCTTGTCTCTGTAACAACTGCAGGGCATTAAACATCTGGAAAACAAATGTTAGAGCTCAATCTGAGGAGCTCTGCCAACATCATGTCAATCTGTGCTCAGTAACCAGAAAACTGCCAGTGAAAGTTCCTGATGCTTCTTTTAAAACCACAACATTACAGCATGCACACAGTGGCAAATCCAGTCCTTCTCTCAAGGTAACAATCATTCAATATCACAATTCAGACATTCTAGTCTTTATGACACAAAATATCAATTCTAAGTCCTTAGCAATTCTGTTGCTTTGGTGGTTAAAAAGGTTTTATTACCAGTAATATCAGCACAATTAATGAACCTGTAACTGCTGTCATTTGCAAACTATAGACGATAGACGTAATAAACAGCAATAAACACTTTTATTCATCTCAAATATGTGTTCTTATCAACATGGACACATACCTGTAGCTGCTCTGGATAAAAAATTGTCAGCTCCACAATAAAGCAGAGAGTTTTCAGTGTTAATGCAAAGTGTTACTTAACTTTTAAAAGTTATACAAAATAAAGTTTATAAAAGTAAGTAAAACATATATATATATATATTTAATATATAGAAAATTACTTCTAGAATGATCATTTTTATCAAGCTTGTATATTTAAGTTCAGTAATTTCACTTAAATGACAATTAATAGGTAATTTGCATTGCCATTTAAGTAAAATTACTGAACTTAAATATACGAGCTTGATAAAAATGATCATTCTAGAAGAAAATTACAGATGGCACTAAGAGGCTTTTGCATCTGAACTCTTCATATATACATACTGTAACGCCTTTGGTGCAGTTTCTTTCTTTCTTTTTTTTTTTTTTAAATATAATTTTTAGCTTTTGTGGTGTGGACAATTTTTAGTGCAGAATGGAAAAGCAGGCAGAATTTACTATGGTAAAATGGCACATGTTCTGTGTGGACCAAGATTTTATTTTTTATAAAGCAGAGTGAAATGAATGTACTGCAATTTGCAAAGCCTGCAAATATATGGAGACTTGTATTCAGCACCAGACTTTCAGCATTGTCAGTGCATTCATAGCTAAGCTATAACTTGAATCAACAAGTCAAATGTCACCAGCATGGGAACAAAATCTAGTTCCCTTTTGCTGAAAGCATATTATTGGCAAGAGGGTGCAACATTGGCACTCAATGAATACATAGAAAACCAGTTGTGCTGGTCTGGTCTTTTCTTAGAAGGATTCTTATACACAAATTCTGTTCACTATTGTGCTGTACCAGTGTGTCTGTCCCTTACTGCTCTCGTTCAGATGTGTCGCTTCATGTGAAGAGCCAGATGATCAGAACGAGAGAAACACCTGAAAGAAGAGAATGATTACACATAGCTCATAATCTGTGTTTGAAACACTGTGTCCGATCACACACACACCTGTCGCAGTGGCTGCATTTGAAGGGTTTCGCTCCAGTGTGTTTTCTGAAGTGCCTTGTCAGTTCATCACTTCGAGCGAAGCACCACTCGCAGCCGTCCCACGAACACCTGTACGGCTTCTCACCTGCAGGGGGCGAGCAAACACACGACAATACTCACTATTTCTATTTCAACATAACATCACACATAGGTTAATTCAGGAACTCCCAAAATGGTGTCCATAAGTTGATGAAACGCTAATAATTACCTGGTTCATAAAAAGGTAAAAATATAATTTGTAAAATAATACAAAGTAAAACACATTTTTTACCTGCATGTCATGTGACGTGATGGAATTAATATACAAGCCGTATATTTACTGTAAGCAGTCCTATACATTTTGTCATTATCTTTGTTTCTAATTATGGTGTTGTTCTAGGTGGCTCAGCCCACACTGAATTCTCATTGGACCGTAGTAGCGATCCTCACATATATTAACTCTTTCCCTGCCATTGATGGAAATTTCCGTCATTTGTGAGAAAACGCTTCCCGCTATTGACAGAATTTTCCGTGTTTTCACCGTTATACGCTAGGGGGCGCTACAACAGATCTTCTGAAAGAGTACTGAATCTCATGCTCAAAACACATGCGAAGATAATGCAGAAACAAGTGATCTCATATATAATCATATACATATGTAAAATAACGCAATCATCAACATTCAACAGCATATATATCAAAACTACCCAATGTTACCAAATGAAATGTTGACCCAGGAAGAGCTATGGGACAATGCAGGCATTAGGGGTGTTGATGAACTCTATTTACTCCTTCTATGTTTTGATCATCATTCTGAATCCGATCTGAATGTAGTCTTTGACAAAAAACGTGATTTTCTCATGCATTCTTCAAAAAAAGAATGTATGAAGCTAGAATAAAACGGATGTTCAGATATTCAGACTACAAAATATTCTGGGAGCCATGAAAATTGAGAAAATGATCAAAAACGCTGGCGATGGCTGGCAAATTAACTAAAAAGAAAGAAAGAAAGAGTTAACTATCAAATAGAGATGAGGAGAGGTTAGTTGTGAAAGTTATTGTGACAAATCCATCAAGTTTCATAAGAAAAACTATAAAAAGGTGTCTGGAGAAGCATCACTGAAGTCATGAAAATTCGAAGTATGTGTTCTTTATAGAGATATAGTCGTTCCTTTAGTTCTTCACACTAATAAAAAAATGAGTCTTTTAAGAACTGTTCAGTAAAAGGTTCTTTGGGGGACGAAAAATTGTTCAACATCGTTGTGAAAAAACACCCTTGGAACTGTTATTTTTGAAGATGTCTTAAACGTTGTGGTGTCAGGGGTTTTATTTTTAGGCTTTTGTCAATTTGTGTATTTAGAGGACATTTGAAAACCAACAAAGGATAGAAAGAAAAGCACATACTTAACCACAAGCCCACGTCTATGTGCTGTTGTTTGATCTGGGTTTCTTTATGATCTCTATTAGTTTTTAGGGAAGTTAGTCAATTTTGCAAACATTCTTTGAGATTGCATTCAAGATGAACAGTGTTGAAACAGTGTTGTAATCTGTGTTCCTAGAATGTATGACAGCATCATTAAGAATAAGCTTTCCAAGAATGTAGGGAGTCACCAAACCACATTCACACACACACACACACACACACACTCTTCAAGCATTCGGCTCCAGAAGAGGAGGTCTCAGAGCTCTGTGTACTATATATTAAAAAAATGAACATTATGCAATGGCAGCACCTGTTATCATTTTGTGAAGCTTTAACCCTGTAAAACCTGACATATGAAATAACACTCCAAAAAAAATTGAATGTTTTGAAATGACTGTTCGAACCTTCAAACAAAATATTATAAACTTTTGCATGTGTGTTTTTTGTTGTGTATCATACTTGAAACATCAGGCCTCAAATAGCATAATATAGTGAGAATATGAAGCTCATACTTGAGAAAGAAAAACATACCTACATTTGAGGTCCAAATTGAACATAAATATGCAATTTGGTGCAGCTGCTGATATTTATATGGCCAAAAAGTAAGATTAAATTAGCTTGTAATGTAAAACAATGAGATCTCTATAACAGTATAGCAGACTACTAACATAAAATGCATATACATTTCTCTATATATTTTATAATCAAAGCTCTGTAGTTGTAGTCTGTTTTATTGTGGGGCAAAACATGATGTAATGCAATACAATGATGATTAAGAGATGTACAAATAAATGTTCCTCAAAAACCTGATGTATCATATTTATGTATGGATAATCTAGTATACCTAGGTTGCTTCAGTCCAGTTAATAAGTGTTATTATTAAAAAATATGAATAACAATCTAAAAATTATTCTTACATTTGCTTTATAAAAAATCATTAAAGATTTGATTTCACAGAGGGTGTGACCTGATGGTGGGCATTTTTCAAATTATACTAAAAGGCCTTTTTATTTGCCAAAAGAAAGAATAAACTATCAATCAGATGACAGAAGGCACGTAGCAGTTTGTGTGCAACAGGATTTTCAGCAAAGTTGTGATCATGTATGCGTGTATCATTTGTGTATCAAATATGATACAGTACGCTTTATTTGGAGTCAAAATTTTAATTTCAAAAAGCATTTTAAAAATGCTTTGTACGGCAGATTTATCGGAGTGACATTCAGCACGATCCAAATGAGAGAAGTTTTGTTTCCCAAAGCTGAGAAAACTGTTGTGGCAACAGCAAGTCAAAATACAGGTAGGATTATAGACCCTCACATAGAAACTGCTTACCGGTGTGTGTCCGTTGATGTGCTTTCAGGTGAGAGCTCTTGGTGTACACCTTCCTGCAACCGTTGAAGTAACATCGATGAGCTCTCCTTCGTCCTTCGGATAACCCCTCACCTTTGACCTCTTCCCCTCTCGCCTCCTCTGGCTCTTCTTTAACCTCCATAAGAGCGAGGGAGGGCGAGGAGGGTGAGGAGGGCGGCGTCGGGGGTGTGTGTGTGGTGACATGCTGCTGACCCAGTGGGTGTGTGAGAACATCAGGAGAGGCAATGATCTTCTCACAGCTGCCGACTGACGAATGGGAAGCCGTAGACATCCCGTCCTGACTGGGGCCGGAATCTTCTGGAGGGGACGAGCTCGCTTCAGTCCCACAGCACCGCAGAAACTGGTTCCACAGGTTGTCACACTCACACACTGATCTCAGATCAGCTGCAGAGACGTAGGGCTCGTTCTGCAGATAGCGCTCAAGCTCAAGACAAGTCTGTAAGAGAGAAACGGGCAATCAGTGATGCAAACACCAACCAGAAAACATGCACTATATGCATGTAATAGCATAACAAACGGTGAAGATTCTGAGTGAAAAATTCTAAAATGAAATCCTGTAATCATTTTTTCACCTTCATGTCATTAAAACCTGTATGACTTCTGTGGAACACTAAATGTGAGGATTAGCAGAATTTCAAAGGTGCTCTTTTCTAAGAAGTTACCATAAGCATCCCATACTCAAGTATCAGTCAATAATGTATTCAATTTCTGTTTATTCCTCACGTGATAGTTTTTGGCAATTTTCAGAGTGTTTTGGAGAAGATTGCCTCTGAGATTCAGCAAAACTGAATATCTGGTCTGTAATTACATGAGGATGAGTAAACGATGACAGGATTTTTTTTTTGCATGCCACATTCTTTGTAGCCAATACTTTAAGTTATATGTCTGTATGTAAACTACATAAAAAAAAAAACTACCTTGAGAAATCTTCACTAGAGTAAAAAGTATGACAACTAGCCTCTTATGTGTGTAATTTTATATCAAAGTTATTTACAGATCAACAGTTTGGGGTCAGTAAGATTTCATTTAAAAAATGTGGCAGTATATAAATAAATGCAGCCATAATAAGAGACTAATTCCAAAAAACATTAAACCCCAAACTTTTGAACGGTATGTGCGTATATCTAGAGCACAAACAATCACTCTCATCTTTCAAAATATACTCATACTGTAGAACGAGAAAATGTTCTTTTATACTGGTAAAAAGAAAAGTCATTCGGTTTGACTGCTAAATTAAAATCACTCATCAAAAAGTCGGATAGATAGCCTAAGTATTTATTAGTTATTATTTTAATTTAGTTGCACGTGTCATGTCATCCATTTCAGTGTTGAAATGTGTTGCTTTGTATCCAATTTAAAGCTAAACGTAAAATATAAGCGTAGGAAATGTTATATACAAATAAATCCGATATTATATCGCTTCTTTGCTTTTATTACACCTATGTTTGATCAAAGTATTCGATAAATAAAACAGGTTGTTTCAACTTTACCTGTTGCCAGTACTCCTCCAAAGATGGCAGTGCGGACAGGTATCCCGTGTCAAGGACACTCTGCAGCTCCTGGAAAATACTGCACATGGGAATAACATCCATATCCCTCCCACGCGCAGATCTGTCAAACCCAGCTGGGAATCCTGGAAAAGGCGCTTTCCCGCCGTGTCTTCATGCGCGGAGGGAAGGCAACAGCTTGTTTCTCTTCAGCGGACGCTCGGATGCACAGAAAGCGCTGCAAAGTGCAAAGTTGCAAACATTCCCATTTCAAAACAAGCGAAACACGTTGAGCGTCGTCACCAGGGGTGAGCGGACCAATCAGAGGCTCCTGCGAGTGCCTCGCCCACCGTTTCGACTCCACCCACTGGGTGTGTCATTGGTTATCGGTGAGTCTCTCTGGGTGATGATTGGTGCGTTGTAGTTGGCGCTATTTCTGGGGAGGTATATAAACATACCCTTTTCATTTGAGGAAGTAATACTTGTGGTAGGCATTTCTACACTTGCTTTCATATTTAAACTGGTGCAACTTTTTTTTTATTGTTAACCAAATTTAATTAGAGCTATCTTTCTGCTAAAGCATTTTCCTGATACGTATACTAAGGTTGAAGGAAGAGGTTTTGGAGGGCTGAGACTTAAAAAATGTTAATATTAAAATATTGTGTAAGTTTTTCACAGGACATGGTCTGAATGATCTTATGATCTGAAATCATGCTTTATCCTCTTAACTGTTTTGAGCATAGAAAATGCACTATCCAAACTTAAATGGTTGTAATTCAAGAATGATCCAGGCTACTGTATTACTGTATTACAGAATACTGTATTCCAAAGTATTTACTGACGTGAAAGCACTTAAAAAAAATTAAAGTTATTCCTGTAAAGCAAATGTACTGTACATTTTTATTTTATACAAAAAATATATTTTACAAAATATATTTTCTCTCAAAAATTGCTATGACATCAAAGCCATATGTCTAACCAAGTTGAGTCCCAAATTTGAAGATGATATCACAAAAATTGAAGTTCCTATGAGATTTGAGGCGTAATACCAAATATAGCCACCGGGTGATACCCACCATTGCATATTTTTTGATGCCTTACCATAGACTGTAAAAAATAGTGCCTTACATGTACCGTTTCCATGGTAACAAAATGTCCAATTTCAAAACCGTTTTCACAGGATGGATTTTGAGTGTTTAAGCTTTCGAAGGCAACCTAATGATACCTGATGATTACTAACGTAGGTGATAGGGGAAAAAAGTGGCAAGTGTCCTGCAGTGAATGGGTTAAATTTAAGTCTTTTGAAGTCTTATTTGTGAGAAAAAGGGATTGACATTAAAGTCGTTATTCACCTTTCCCTTCAAATGAGCAGGATCATTGAGTCACTGATTTCAATGATTCTCTGTCTTGTGAACTGGATCAGACTGATTCATAAACAAATCGCTGGGTCAAATGATTGGATCTGCTTTAAAGTCCCCATGAAACCAAAATATGAAGTTTTTTGCCTTTTAGTATGAATATGTTAGCCTTACTGTTATCTATAAGCTAGTGGGATTATATTAGCAGAGATGGGGGACTCGAGTCAATGACTTGACTCGAGTCAGACTTAAGTCGCAAATTTTAGGACTTGAGACTTGCTTGACAAATATTAATAAAAGACTTGACTTGACTTTGACTTGATATTCATGACTTGAGACTTGACTCGGACTTGAGGTAAATGACTCGAAATAACTTGTCTTTTTAAAAATAAATATCTGTATTTGAACGCACCGCAACAATCACGTGACGCAGCAGGAACGCGGGCTGTGTGAACAAAAGCCGCGTGTCGTAGTGATGACGCTGAAGCGCGGGATCATTCGCCTGCTGTGAAACGGTATGTAATGCGCAATTTTATGATCGAATCAGAGAGGAAAAAAATGCACAAGCATGGTTTCTCGAGAGAGAAATCGCAGCTCATAAGCAAACTTAAGACGCTGCTGAGACAAAGTCACATCGATGTCATGTGTCTTTACGGGATTTTTACGGGTTGTGTGTGAACGCACTCTCTTATTCCGGAAAATCTTTGGCAGTGTGAATTAACCTAAATCAAACTAACCCGAGTCAAATCTCGGGTCACTTTATCCGTGTATTTTCCGGAATCTCTGTGTGAAAGGGGCTTAAGGTCACACACCCTGACGAAGTAGCTACTTGTCACCTGATTTTAAAATATTAAAGCCATGATGAAATAAAGGCTTTCTATATATTTCTAATAATATTCGAGTGCCTTGGATTAATGATTTTTTTTTATGATCTGAATAATCCCTTACATACAAAAGCACAGCGAAAAACAAAACATTTCTTGAAAATTAAAATTGGGTTAAAATATGTTAAAATATACCATATTCCAGTTTTTCTTACCTGCATACATCCCTTTGTACTGTCTAGTTATATGCTACCAATATAGTCTGCTATCCCAGGGTTGACTTGAATGTTAAAAGAAATATAAAAAAAATGTAACTGTAATTTAATAATAATTAATAACACATTGGTACAGAGTCTACCGTTCTCTGGGATTTGTTTTCATGATAATCGAATGTAAAGAGTTTTATCTCTAAAAACTGATTAGCTTATAACGCTAGTATATAGGGCATAGAGTAAGTAAAAAGAAATCGCTAGTTAATACCACCAAGCACCCTCATTATGCTACCCTGTTAGTGTGGGGCTATTTTGAGCCTTGTTAGTGGTATTAACTAGCGATTTCTTTTTACTTACTCTATGCCCCATATACTAGCGTTATAAGCTAATCAGTTTTTATAAAACTCTTTACATTCGATTATCAGGAAAACAAATCCCAGAGAACGGTCGACTCGGTTCCCATGTGTTATTACACACCGGGTTCATTTTGCGCCGGAGTCGTCCTTTAATAGCATAATAGCATGTGTACAGTGTCTAATAATTGGATAGTTTTTGGGGATGCACATAAAAGATTGTAAAAAGACACCTACACACAAAGAAAAAAAAACATACAGACTATCGAACCGAACCATGCATACACAAATAAACAAAACAAAAATTCAAACTTGCAAGCACAACCATGCACACATGCAAACAAATAATACACTCTTCACTCATACACACGCACACACATTCACTCACAAATATTAATGAATCAATTCACACTCAATCAAATCACCTCTCTCTCTCTCTCTCTCTCTCTCTCTCTCTCTCTCTCTCTCTCTCTCTCTCTCTCTCTTTCACACACACACACACACACACACACACACACACACACACACACACACACAGAGAAAGTCAAACACAACCATGGACATGCAAACAATACACCTTTCACTCATACACATGCACACATCATTCACAAATATTAATAAATCACTCACTCACACAGATTAATAATGTACAATAGTCAACCCACCTGCTTGACAGGTTTAAGTTTTGTGTCAATTCAATTATTACTGTTTTTTTCTTGTAATTCTTTTGTTAAAAAGGAAAGATCTAACTTGTTGTTAAGGATGTGTTCATGTTCCATAAAGGGGATGCCAGTTTGAAGAATGCCATTTGGTGGCATAGGAACCATTATACTTGAATTGTGAATTGTTTAATATCTTTTAATGGTCTACTGCAATGTTTGAGGCATATTTATTTTTCATGCTTTAATGTTGGCCTAATTTCAGTTACATTTACATTTTAGGCTATGTAGTTTGAAATTTTATTTCTTTTTTAGATTTTTAACCACTCAGCTGTATGTGGAAATGCATATTTAAAAAAATGTTGCAAATAAAACCATAGTCCACAACTTATGTAGTTTTAACTTATTTTAATATATAAATTCTGTGAAATCATCAAACGTTTGTATGACTTGCCGTGACTTGTGACCCAAGCTACGACTTGACTTGACTTGCTTGACATAAAGCAGTGACTTGACTTGACTTGACTTGCTTTTCACAAAATTGACTTGGACTTGCTTGAGACTTGAAGGTTAAGACTTGAGACTTACTTGTGACTTGCACATGTGTGACTTACTCCCACCTCTGTATATTAGAAGGGGAAACGGTTAGAGGAGGAAACTGTGTCTTTACTGAGCTCAACGGCTGTGGTCGAGCTGTGATACTAAACGATATTGGCTATTTTTAAAAAGGCGAGGGGCTGTTCGATATGTCCCTCCTGTCTTCCTGTTTCAGTGGAAATTACATCAACACATTGAATAATGCTGCGCATTTCAAGGCACTTCAAATAATTTTTTTTTAATAAATTACAACTTCAATTTTAAATGTATACAGAGCCACACACACACTGCATTATTCCATGCATTGCACTGCATACTCTATTGGTGCTTTTCCACTGCGTGGTACGACTCGGCTTGGCTCACTTTACTTTGGCTCGGTTTGCTTTTCCACTGCAGTTTAGTACCGCTTCATAGTGGGTGGGATTATAGATTGATTGTTATAGTTGTGCCACCATCTCGTCTACTGACCGCGATACAGCCATTTCTTTTTTTGAAGTTGCGTGTCACGGTTGTTTAACCCCTTAAACCCTGAGGCCATTTTTGGAGTTTTTTGTCTGAGTGACACACAAAAAAGTAAAGACTCATAACTTCAAAAGTCAAAAGGTAGGTATCGTTTGATAGAACTCTTTTCAAATTTTTTGAAAATATAAATTACATTACATTTGGACATTCCCCTGCCGAGAAACTGCTGATAAATACAAAAAAAAAAAAACATAATTTTTTTATGATTTTGCATATCTCTCTTGTTTGACATACAATAACTTGGGAAGGAAATATGGTAGCAGAAAACTTCTTTTTTGGGGAAGTGCCCCTAAATGTGAGCTGCATCCGAATCAAATTTTGTGGTGATCGCATAAAGTACTCAAAAGTTACAGCATTTGGAACAAAGGTAGCCTTTTTTTTTAGTCCTCACACATTTGGAAGGCAATAAAAAAAAAAGAGTTTTCTGAGTGACATACACAAAACTAAAGACTCATAACTTCAAAACTATAGCAAGGAGTGTCAAAAGGTAGGTATCGTTTGATAGAACACTTTACAAATTTTTTGAAAATATAAATTACATTACATTTGGACATTCTCCTGCTGAGAAACTGCTGATAAAAGACAAAAAATATATATAATTTTTATAATGATAATGCATATCTTTCTTATTTGACATGGAATAACTCAAGAAGGAAATAAGGTAGGAGGAAAATTCTTTTTTGGGGAAGTCCCTCTACATATGAGCTGCATCTGGATAAGATTTTGTGGTGATTGGATAAAGCAATCAAAAATTATTGCATTTGGAACCAAGATAGCCTTTTTGTGGAGACCTTGACGCCCCCTCATGGGCATTTTTAAAATTGTTTCACCATGAAGAATATCTTGTGATAAAAGCAATAGATTAAGTTAATTTTGGGCTCATTTTAATTGTATTAATATGCTGTAAAAAATTAAGTGCAATTTTCAACGATTTTTGAATGTTTCATGAGATGTATGATGTTTTTGACACATTGCAGTACATAGTACAAAAAAGTATTTTATAGATTATGGAAAAAAAAAATTATATTTATCAGCAAATAACTCAGCAATACTTAGGACTTTTTCAAATTGGCTACATTCACTGTAAAGTTCAGACTCTAAGGTTTCAAATGACACCAATTTTGTTTGAATCAAGGCAATATTTTTGAAAAATATGATAATAAATATTTTCGCAGCTAGGTGGCGCCATGGGTGGCGCACGCGGGCGGTACACTCCGGTTTAGAGAGACTAGTCAGCACTCGTTCAGAGTTGATTGAAGTGGTTGGATTCTTTAAAAAGCTGGGATTCTAAGATTTAAGATGATACATATTTTGTGTTATTCCACGTTTGAAAACGAGCGCGGACGGTTCCGGGAAAATTGGAAAACACTTTGCTCCCCAGAAGGATGAGAGACTTGTTTTTTAGCCAAGTATGCATCACTTCATGAGGAATATCTCGTGATCAAAGCAATGGATTATGTTGTGTTTGGGCTCTTTGTAATCGTGAGAATCTGCTGTCAATAAAGATGTTCGATTTTTCACAATCCATGCATGTTTTATTGAGTTATGAGCTGAAACGTCACATCATAACAACATAGCATCACTGCTATTGCTACTTCATAGGTGCGCCTCTGGTTTTTCTTTGTGTCAGAACGCCATAAGGAATATCTTTAGATCTGAGTGATGGATTATGGTGTGTTTGGGCTCTTTTTAATCTTAACAATCTGCTGTAAATAATGATGTGCCATTTTCCACAATTGATGCATGCTTCATTGAGTTATGAGTTAGAACGCGACATAAGTGCTACATCTATAATAAAGATCTATGTGCGCATTTGTGGCTTCGTGTGTTACAACTCCACGAGGAATAACTTTAGATATGAGTGATGGATTATGCTGAGTTTGGGCTCTTTTTAATCGTGAGAGTCTGCTGAAAATAATGATGTGCATTTTTCTACGATATGTGCATGCTTCATGAAGTTATAAGTGAAAACCAAACGCGAGTGCTTCATGAGTATATATTTGGCTAGGTGCGTCTTTTGTATTTTCTGTGTTAGAACGCCATGAAGAATATCTTTAGACGTGATTGATGAGTTTGGGCTCTTTTTAATCGTGAGCTCCTGCTGTAAATAACGATGTGTCATTTTTCATGATCGATGTATGTTTCATGAAGATACGAGTAAAAAGGCCAAGTCTAAGCTACCTCGCTTGGCTACGTGCGTTTGTGTATTTTTTGTGTATTAGAACTCCATGAGGAATATCTTTAGTTCTGAGTGATGGATTATGTTGAGTTTGGACTCATTTTAATTGTAAGCATCTGCTGTAAATAATGGTGTGTCATTTTCCACAATCGGAGCATGTTTCATGAAGTTACAAGCAGAAATGTGTCTAAAATTCAGCATCCATATATGGTTTACCCATGGGTCTCTTGAGGGGCTTATTTTACAAAAACCTTGCTCAAGTTTAGTAAAAGCCTGAAACAATTATGCTTGTTGTATTCTACTCATTGAGACCTTTCAAATGACATATGACATATGACTATCTGAGCAGTATGATGTTTTTGACACATTGCAGTACATAATAATTTCCCCTTCCTCATAAATTATATATATAAAAAAAATCATTTTATCAGCAAATAACTCAGCACTACTTTGGAGATAATCATAATGGCTACATTCATTGTAAAGTTTAGACTCTAAGCTTTCAAATGATGCCTATTTTGTGTTGATCAATGCAGTAGTTTTGAAAAATATGACAATTAATTTTTTTCATAGCTAGGTGGCGCCCTCCGGCGGTACATTCCGTTCTAAAGGAATAACTCAGCACCTGTTAGGAGTTGAATAAAATGTATAGGTGCATTGAAAAGCTGAGATTCTAAGCTTTAAAATGATACCTATTTTGTGTTATTACATTCAGTGGTTGCTTAGTAATTTGATTATGAATTTTTTTCGCTTAGGGTTTAAGGGGTTAAAGCATGTCGTTTAAAAAAGTTGTGCAAACAAATGATACTGTGGTGGCTGTTGCTGACTATTTAAATCTAGCGGGTTTGGTGTCTCGTGTTGCAAATCTAATGACGCTGGTTGTGACAATTCTATCTGACCAATCAGTGACCTGCAGTGTTTACACGTCATATTTTATTATCGGTACGGCTTGCTTGAAACCTCAACCAAGGTGTTACTAAAAAAAGTACCAAGTTCTAGGCACTGTACACAGTGGACAACCACTCAAAGTGAGCGTACCATGCAGTGGAAAAACGCCTTATATGTAGGCTAAAAACATGTAATGAAAAACTGAGCAATTTTGACATTTCCTACCTGACTCTTTAAAAACCTGACACTTTCAAACTAGCTCAAACTAAAGACCCGTTCGCACCAAAAACAATAACTATGTAACTATGTAACTATACATGTAACTATACATTATCCCGCTTATTACATGGCTACCTACAAAATAAATACATAATTTGACACAAATTATTGATTTAAAAAGGAGTTTGATTTAAAAACGATTGTATTGCTTCACAAGAAATTAATTTAATTGAAACGTGAAATTTGTGTCAAGCAATAATAAAAAAACGTAGCTTACCAGAAATTGTACCATGTAAACATTGTAACATGTTGTCACTAAACCTAATACAATTCAGTTTAGTTACTAAAATGTTTTGACAATCACTTATGACTTATGACTGCTATTGTGCTTTGCACATCCATAAAAGCCTTGAGTTAGAGGACTACTGAAAGTAAATAACTGAAAGCATGTACACAAACCTGAACCCATATATTTTTTACCTCATAAAACCACTGAGGCTTGTCAGTCTGTTTACAATCCTTTTTTTCCCTCCTTATCAAAGCTCTTTGAATGGATAATGCACCATTTACACACACATGCACCAACATGCAGAAACACATGGGAAGGGAGTGTTTACAGTTGTGGTGACTCATATTTCTGTGATTACACTCACACTGTTTGTGTACAGACGCACACACACACACGCTTACAACAAATAATTGCAAAATAAAATGCAAAATCAACAACACTGACAAAAAAATATTTAAATTTAAACCATATAACTTGTAAGCTTGATATAAAATTCCAAAACAAATCAATGAGTTATTCACACAAATTGCACTATACAAAACAACAGTGTGCGACGGAAGAGCTGCTGCTTTTGCATAGTTTGCATTATTTGAAATGTATCAAACTGGGAGCTCCAGTAGTAAGATGAAAAAATTTATCTTGAACTCTGTCATGGAAATTATGTATAAACCATAACTTATTAATAAATTAAAAAGGAATTTATACCTGTATGATATTACACTGTACCCACACTGGACCAGCAGTATGGAAAATGGATGATTTAGCTGGTCAGACGTGGGAAAACATTTGGCACGCGACTCACACAGTGCATTATGGGTATTCTCTAGAGTTGAGCGTACATCGGTTGTACACTCATTATTGCGTTACATTGTGGGATTGTATGAGAGCACTGGATAACGTCCACTATGGTTTCGGATACCACTACAAATAGCTGTCCCCTCAAATTGTGCCTTATTTAAGGTTATAGGGGGCGATTTCGGACACAGCCTAAGCCTACTTTTGTTTTGCTGTTTATGTTTATTTTATGAATAAAGTTATGTTTAACGTTTGCCGGTTCGCACCTCCTCCTTCCCTTTTAACAGTAAAGTCTAAAATCTGCAATTATCAACTTTATGTGGGTTGTGCCTTGGCACGGCACAGCGCGGATGAATCCAATGTTTTGAGGAGAATGTGCGGCTGTCAGTTACCGCGCCGGTGTGGATACTGTCATTCGCAATCACAGATTCTACTTTTTGGAAGTATGACCAACATAAGAATTTTCACCGGAAAATGTCGTCTGAACAAGTAAGTAACATCCACTTTTGTTCTGCCCAACTAAGGGGGAAAAGCATTGCAGTAAATCGTGCTGATTAAATCTAACGATGCAAAAATTATACTTTGTTAAACCATGCAAATTATACTTTGTTCTCAAATTGTTAAATGTTAACAACATCAGCATTGCGTGACTACATTTAACACCTTCTTTATGTGTACAGATGTGACGTAATGACGCAAAGACATGCTCGAATTTCCTGTGGAAATCCACCAGTAACACTGGAATTAAAAACATTATTACAAGCTTACCGTTTTGAATTGAGCTAAGGCAAGCAGATAGTTTTGAACACTGACTGGTTATGTACTTGAGCAAAAATTTATTTTGGATAATTTTTAACCCAAAAAAGTTACGGACTGCAGCTTTAAATTCACTTTAAAAGTGCTGAATTAAACAGGTCACTTTATTTGACAAATTAAAATAGTGGGGAAACGCAGCGCAATTTTACTTAGTCAAAACAATCATACTAAATTACATTTGAGTGTTGAAAGTTATGTTGTAACATTACATAATATATAACAATAATATATATATAACAATGATTAATTTTCTGTTGATAAAGGTATCCAAACAGTTGCTCACCTGTCTAATAAAACACATTATATATTAAAGCATCTGTGGATTCTACAGAAATCGAGGGTACCGCAGATATGATGTCATTGACAGGCGACGCAATGACACGGGCCGTTACACTGGTTAAAATGACTGATTTCTCTGGATTTAAACATTGTTGGAAACATTTGGGATAATGTATAGCCTAAATAAGTCAACAAAATATATAACTGTTCTAGTAGTTTTTCGATATTTTAATGCAAAAATCGTACATATTGTGTCTTTAACAAGAAGTCTCCTCAGAAACTTTGGAAAATGTAGTTTTATTGTGTTTGTGTGCTAATTTCCCATGATCCCTGACAAAACACATGGCTAATAAGATGGAATTTAATGGAATTTAAAAAAAGACATACAAGACTACACAAGTTTGAATGCTCAGCCAAGGTGTGTGTGTGTGTGTGTGTGTGCCTGAAAGTGAGAGCACATTGTTCTGTTACAAGACTGTCATACGTGATTGGGAAATGTTCTTTATAAGGGACTGACATTGTAAAATTGATGACATGAATTTTGCAACTTTATTGTATCTTGATGTATTGAGCTGGTATTATATTTCTTCTGTACTTTTGTAGTTCTGTTCCTACAAGGTGGGGTTCAGCAGATTGGGGCTGTGTTTCTGTGTAGTCAGAGGGATTACTAAATTACCATGAATGTGTGTATGTACATGTATGAGTGTGTGTGTCAGCTCTGTTTCTAGCTTGATAATGTAATACTATTTTTACATGCATAAACCAGGACACATATACCTGCAGTGCACACATATACCTGGAATCTTATTAAGTCTCAATGTGTCATATCATATTGTTAGTTTTATTTTCTATTCAAAGACACATTTATTAGTAATAGTAGTAAACATTAATCATTCAAAGGGAGAAAGAGGGAGAGGGTCAAAGCAAACTGGAAAGTAACTGCATCACTGATATTCACAGGTTCCTTGTGTCCATATTTGCCTGCATGTGTCATACTTGGATGACAGTCACACTAAATTAAACATGAAATGCCCTAATGTACTCTTGTTGCTGCTTGTTCAAATTGCTTCATTAAAATGAGCTTAAGCAACACAATTGTTATACATTTTGTTCAAACTTAAAGGGTAACTCTCGCCAAAATGCAAACTAGGGTATTTTTGTAAATCTACCCAAGGCAAACTTTCGTTTAGACTAATTAGAATGTATTTTCGTTTTCGCCTTTTAAATGCGAGTGCTTGGGCCACTTCTATGATAGCATCAAAAATCACTATTTTTAAAACACTAAGAAGGCTCGACACAACATGAAACTTTGCTCGAAGTATCACCAGGGGCTCTACACATGAACTCCAGCATTGAGAACATTGTTTGTGTACACAGAGTACACAAAAAAGAAAGATTTTGAACAAGAGTCAGAGTCAGTTCATTCACATTCGGAATAGGCGAACAGACATATAAATAGAGTGATCGACAGACTGAACAATAGATTGACCAATAGGATGATAGAGATTGAAAGATAGACAGAACGATAGATAGACAGACAGAAAGCCAACAGTCTTTCAATGAGTCTAACAGAAGTGTGAGAATCCCTCCAGGTTTGTACATCCATTATGGACACTGAGCACAATTCTGCACAATCTTCAGATAATTGTGTTTAAGCAATAACCTTCTTGAGTGTTTGGATACATCCTTGAATCCAACCAGTCCGTTATACACACACATACAGCCACACACACTTGATCAGACTTGTTTAAAGGGGCGTTTTTGTTTTTAGAAACATTCCTTTTTTGTAGAAACTGCTTTGTTTTGTTGGTAATTTGGCTGTTCCTAGAAGTAGATTTAAGCAAGCATACTGTACATACCTAAATCTTGAGACATTCACTTGTTCTGTTATTATTCTAGACTTCTTTAGAACATCCACTGTGATAATAAATGTGGTTCCAGTCTGGGCTCGCCATCATACAAAACACCATGTTGTTTTTTTATGAGATCCTTTATGATATGCTTGCTTGGTGCTTTGATGTTCTGTCATTCAATTCAAACGTTCTGCCTTTATGAAAGAGACTTGTTTTATTTTCTCAGGAAAGCTAAACCATTACCAAGAATCACTTCGAACGACATGCTGTTGTGACAATGACAATGTTCTCCGTTAACGTCCTGAAATTCCTAGAATAGGCCATATCTGCATCACTTTGTACAATTAACCTGCGCTGACTCGTTCACAGGCATGGGATACACATAAAATGGGTGCACAACAGATTTAACAGGACTCACAATCCCACACACACTGTGTTTCTCAGATGTGTCTGTCTGTCTGTCTATCTATCTATAAACCATCTAGTTTGTGTTATATTGTATACAAACTAGTTCTCTAAAATGATTTATAGAATTGGCCCTGCAGTCACTGTGGCACTCAGAAACATTAGGCCAGAACACTATCATGTTGATATGTCTGCCCTCACATCCATTTCATATTTCATCAGTGTTTGTTGAGTAAGCAGAAAGAGAGGACAGCATGTTCTAGCTCAGATGCATCACACATTACCCTAATGGAAGCAATATGGGCTATAATGCAGCCTGTGAGTGTGTGTTTGAGAGGGAGAGGGAGAACGAATCACAAGGGTGTATCCTCACTATAATTCATAAGACACACACAGTCTGGGCTTTCTGTCTGACAGTGATATATGTAATATTTATATTTGTAAATCTGCTACTGACAGCATGGAGACACACCCTGTAAACATACTGTTTACACACACTCTCTCTCTCTCTCTCTCTCTCTCTCACACACACACTGACACACACACACACACACACACACACACACACACACACACACACACACACTCTCTCTCTCTCTCACACTCACACACACACAATTTCAAAACACAAAATACTATTTCATTTTTTACTCCTATTTCCTTATACTTAATTCAATGTCACTTGCTGTTTCTTTGTGAAATTTCTGAGTGAAAATTGAGCTTCAGAAATTCAGAGAATTTTTTTTCAGTGCACAAGTCATCAGCAAAATGAGAAACTAAAGCTCTAGCATAACTATGTAACTATAGCTATGTAAACTAATGTCTTTCCTTAATATTCATATTTTTAACTTTCAATATGTTAATAAATGTCTTTTATTAATAATGTAATTGAATTATATAAAAATAATTCCTCCTTGATCTGTCACCTTACCGTGGTGAAGGGGTTTGAGTACCCGAACGACCCTAGGAGCTATGCTGTCCGGGGCTATATGCCCCTGGTAGGGTCTCTCAAGGCAAACAGGTCCTAGGTGACGGGTCAGACTAAAAGCGGTTCAAAAAGCCTTTATGATGGATTTAAAAACGAGGACTGTGACATTGCCCGGCATGGCGCAGCCGGGGCCAAACCCTGGAGCCAGGCCTGGGGTTGGGGCTCGAATGCGAGCGCCTGGTGGCCGGGCCTCCCCCACAGGGTCCGGCCGGGCTAAGCCCGAAGGAGCGACGTGGGGACCTCCTGTGGGCTCACCAATCCCTGGACACGGAAACTAGCTCTAGGGACGTGGAACATCACCTCGCTGGCGGGGAAGGAGCCTGAGATTGTGCATGAGGTTGAGAGGTCCACGCACGGCTTGGGCTCTGGAACTACACTCCTTGAGAGAGGATGGACTCTTTACCACTCTGGAGTTGCCCATGGTGAGAGGCTGAGGGCTCGGAGGTGGACTCGTCCATCACCAAAGCTTAAGTCACCAAGGCAGTCAAGAAGCTCCTCGGTGGCAAGGCACCGGGGGTGGATGAGATCCGCCCTGAGTACCTCAAGTCTCTGGATGTTGTGGGGCTGTCTTGGCTGACACACCTCTGCAGCATCGCGTGGTGGTCGGGGACAGTACCTTTGGGCTTGCAGACCGGGGTGGTGGTCTCTCTATTCAAGAAGGGGGACCGGAGGGTGTGTTCCAACTACAGGGGGATCACACTTCTCAGCCTCCCTGGGAAAGTCTATGCCAGGGTACTGGAGAGGAGAATACGGCCGATAGTAGAACCTCGGATTCAGGAGGAACAGTGCGGTTTTCGTCCGTGGAACAATGGACCAGCTCTATACCCTCTCCAGGGTGCTGGAGGGTTCATGGGAGTTTGCCCAACCAGTCCACATGTGCTTTGTGGATTTGGAGAAGGCATTCGACTGTGTCCCTCTGGGAGTATGGGATCCGGGGCCCTTTGCTAAGGGCTGTCCGGTCCCTGTACGACCGGAGCAGGAGCTTGGTTCGCATTGCCGGCAGTAAGTCAGACTTGTTCCCGGTGCATGTTGGACTCTGGCAGGGCTGCCCTTTGTCGCCGGTTCTGTTCATAATTTTTATGGACAGAATTTCTAGGTGTAGCCAGGGGCCGGAGGGTGTCAGGTTTGGGGACCACACGATTTCGTCTCTGCTTTTTGCAGATGATGCTGTTGTGCTGGCCCCATCAGACCAGGACCTTCAGCATGCACTGGGACGGTTTGCAGCCGAGTGTGAAGCGGCTGGGATGAGAATCAGCACCTCCAAATCCGAGGCCATGGTTCTCAGTCGGAAAAGGGCGTGCATCTGAGACGGGTAGGCAAGGGCGTGGTTAGCTGGTGCCCTCTGACGTCAGAGGGTACCACAACTTTCAATAAGAAAATTCAACTGCAGTAGCCACCATTCAACCTGAAGAGGGCAGCACTCAGACGTTTTTACACCATATTTTATAGAATTAAAACACTTTAAACACAGATGTCAAAAAAATTACTTGAATCAATGAACAACATTAATAAAGCCCCAGTCTTACAGATCATTAACTAAAAAAAGTTGTTTTAGGGTTTAGTTATCCTTTAATAAATGTCTTTAATTAATAATGTAATTGAATTATATAAAAATATAAATTTGCTTATTTACCATAATTTTTATGAATGTTTTTTCCCCCATCATTTCCGAGTCTTTTTCCTGACTGGTGGCTTTTCAGTACTTTAGCTTTTGGGGCTTGCTTTTTGTTCATATATTTATTAATTAATATATAATGTATTAATTTATAATTTGTTATTACTGTTGCTACCAGTACTAATAATAAGAGAGACTTATTATTAGTACTTATGTTATATAATTATTAGTACATATACTTATGTTTATAAACCTTGTTGTTTATTAATTGTAATGTTGATTGTTTTTTCTCTCTCAGTCATTTAACTAGCAGACCGAGAATGTTTTATAATCAATGTTTGGGTCTCAATGTTTCAGAATTGCATGCATTTCATGAAGTAGAAATCAATGGAGTTTTCATAGGTCTATTTCAGTGGAACTGGCGCCCTCTAGTAGCCTAAAGTCTTTCAACGCTTCAACCTTTTTTAAGCATGACCCTGTGAATTAGCACTAGCCTAATATTTGGCCAAAATCAACTAAGTGGAAAATACTGCAAATGCACAGTGGTTTAAAATTATTTATTAACTAATACTAACTTTTAACATTAAGATCAGAGGAACCTACACCTACATCTAAAAAAAGTATCTTAGAAAAATGCCATACCTGAGCCTGGTTTCTCCGAAGGTTTTTCTTTCTTTCTCCATTTCAGCCACCAGATGGAGTTTGGTTCTTTCTTTGCCACTGTCGCCTTTGGCTTGCTTAGTTGAGAAACTTTATATTCAGCAGTATTTGGCATTATTGGATGAGAATTGAATTGATGATGTTGACATCACTGTTTTCTGCAGAGCTGATTATAGCTGAATTAAACTCATTCCATGATGAACTATTCTTAAACCAAACTGAATCAACACTGAACGGATTTCAGCTGAATAATGACACTATTGTCTTTTTTAGAATTGAACTCAGTTTGCATCATTGATCATTATAATCCTGTTTATCCCTGTAAAGCTGCTTTGAAACAATCTGCATTGTATAACGCTCTAAATAAAAAGAAGACTTGACTTGATTAAACTTATTAATGTGAATCTGAAACAACAAAATATGAGTGCTTGACATACAAGTGAAAGATTGAGGCAATTTTTAGAAAATAATTTTTTTTTTAATTAACAGACCTAAAATAAAGACCAAATAACATTCTCTTGTTCATCTTATTGGTAATGTAAAATAACACACCTGTCATGTTCTTCACAACACTGCAGTCTCATTGGCTGATCCGTGACAGATCTGTCCAATCACAGCATTGCCTCACCCACCTCAGCCCTCTATAAAACTGTAGTACTCTAGTATAGTTTACACACAGCAGCTGTACCTGAGAACTGGACGGGCTAAGACACAAAAACTACTGAAGAATATAGAAAAAAATATAGGTATGTTATTTACAGAGTTCTGCAATTATTATTATTCTTTTTTTTTACATTTAGAACTTATGCTCTAATAGATTTTTTATAATAGATTTTATTATACGATTTGCAACTTATAGTACAAGGAAGCCCAACATGCTTTTTTATAGACTTTCTCTATTCTGAAAATATGAAAAAAATAATGTTTTTCGGATGCATCAATCTGACAATGAAAACTCAGACATTGCTAAATCTATTATAATTGCTATTACTCACTTTCACGAGACACATGGAACAGTAAAATGTGCACAAATGAAATGTCTTAAATGCAGTTTTGTTTCTTGTGTTGATGTATAACAATTCTATTGACCACAATAAAATGTACGCCTGTGAGTGCAAGATAAAGACTGAAAGTTTTAAATACATTCAATATTTCTACAAAAAACAAATACAATGTTCTGGTATTGTGGAAAGTGGAATTTTTAAATTAAGAAAATCTATGCAGTTAACATAGTTTCCATGACAAAGTTTCTGTGAATCTTGACCAAATTTCATAATCGTTACTGAATTGTCATCATAGTAAATATTTTACACCCCTTACATGCAGCATATTAACAGGACATTTGTGATGAATTTACTTTGCAGATTTCTAATTCTTTAATATACTTTCTCTTTTTTTCTCTTTTCTCTCTCTCTCTCTCTCTCTCTCTCTCTCTCTCTCTCTCTCTCTCTCTCTCTCTCTAATCTTGCATAACAGATTTCCATCTTCAAAACTTTGAAAATGGGAAATGATAACTCTGGTGAAAATAGGGAACGTAGTAGAGCTGAAGCAGCAGAGTATCAACGCTCCAGAGCTGAAGGGGAAAAATCGAGAATGGCGGCAGAACTTCACAGTCTAAGACAAGAAAGTGAATTACAGAGATTGAGAGAGGAGCAAAAAGCAGCGGAGGAGCGCAACAGAAGCGAAGCAGAAAAACGAGCACTCCAGGAACAATATAATAAAATAGAAAATGAAAGAAACATGCAGAGATTGAAAGAAGAAGAGAAGAAGAAAATCGACATGGAGAACAGATGTAAAGAAGAAGAAGAAAGGAAAAGAATTCACATCGAGAAGCAAAATGCACAAAATGATGACAGTAAAAAGATCTGATGGCTATGGGTTTTTTGGTTTACAATTGCTAACAAGTGTTTACCAATACTTAAAGTACTTTTTCTAAACTCTTAACACAGTAACACAGCTACATCACAATTGGCCAAATAGTTCATTTTCTGGCCAAAACCACATTTTGTTAAATAAATGCAAACTCTGCATTTCAAAATGCTAAAAATTTTCTATATGCTAACTCTATCAAATCACAGCAAACCCGACTCAAAATTTAACCATTCTGTCAAAACTCTAGCACAGGTTTTCTATCCAACATGAACATATTGTCAATCATTGCAGAACAACTGTCAAAATACTAACAACTGATGGCATTGTGAAAACTGCATTACTTGTCATGTTTAAGTTCTACCTACAGACAATATGTAATCCATTGTTTTTTTACCATTGTTATCCATTGTTTCCTTTTACTGTAAGCCATTCTATATTGTTGTTTGAGTGTTGAATGCGTGCAATCTAAAAGTAAATGAGCATTACTTTATAGAGTGTACAGTAAAAAAAAAAAAAAGAGAAAGAAAGAAGTAACAGATTTGCTCAGGGCAGACACTGGTCAAATGCGTCCCCTAACCAGAACTTCAGTTGAAATCTCTTTCTGGGGGAGGTGTGTTTTACTGAAATTAAAACATGAAACTGCTGCCATTTGGAAACTTTTTTTTTCCCAACAGAATAAAAAAAGTGTAAAAGGTAATTGTGACTTTTTAATCTCAGAGTTGTGATATAAACTATTCCATGGCAGAAATAAGCTTTTCCACATGTGTAAGGGGGAAAAACAAAGATCATTGGCTGTACACAGTCCAGCACACACTCTTCCTCCTCTCCTCTACCTCTTCTTCTCCCTCTTCCTGATCCAACTACTCCTCTCCCTCCATCAACTATTTTTCTCCCTCACCCAGACATTATTTGTCTCTCTCTCTGCTCCTCTGTGTTGATCCGCATCCACACTGAACAAAACCAACTCAAAGACTCCTATTTCACTGTGTATGTCCAAGTGATGGAAATAACTTCAACACCTGACTATGCCTCCAGCTGAGATAGGAATCAGCTATTTCTCAATATTTCAGTTATCTCTTACCTAAAAATATCAGTTGTTTCAATATTTTTTATTGAATATGTTTCAGTACTTTTGAGCTGATGCTGTTGCAGAAGTAGAGGTTTTAAAATATATTTAAAGTTTGGAACATCTTCATTTCTGTCATGTTGTATTTAAGCATTTGTAAATAAGACGAGAAAGATCCATGATTTTGGTATTGGGTAATAAAAGGAAAATTGAAGTATTTTAGAAACATGTTAATTGACCGTATTGTGTGAAAACAACATGAATTGTGTTACTAGCATGGTTACAACAGAAGGATGTCGTAATAATTGAGTTTAGAGTTTTGAAAATGTGACTGGACAAAAGGATGTTAGCAATTGAAAAAACTGTAATGGGATTTTTTTTTTTTTTTTTTTTATCTCATCATACAGAAAGATCATCTAGATGCACATCACCTAAAACATTTTGTGAAGATTTTATTTTTCTTCTTCCATAAGTCTACTGTAAAGCACTTTGTAAACACTATGTTTTAAAAGATGCTATATAAATAAAGTTGAGTATGAGTATGAGTCCAAACATGAGTATGCATAACTTTTAAAAACAATGCTTATCCGTCTTAGCTTTTGAATTGTGCATGACATGCATAATCAAAGTTTGTTTTTCCATAGACTTTAGGGATTGATCCTAATACATACATAAATCCTAAAAGACGGTAGTCACATTTTATTATATTGTTGGTTAATGCAATTTATTTGCTACTATTCAATGGCCGAATGACAATACATT
Source organism: Squalius cephalus (assembly GCF_949319135.1). Lineage (NCBI taxonomy): Eukaryota > Metazoa > Chordata > Actinopteri > Cypriniformes > Leuciscidae > Squalius > Squalius cephalus. Next base: position 41,236,907 of record NC_137128.1, on the reverse strand, counting down.
CCCTTTCAGATTCTCTTTTCCACAATCTCTTACGTCATTACATTGGAGATCACTGGAAGTATAGTATGCACTTCTGCACTTGGTATTAAATACTAAAATGAGTCTTTAGCATTGAAAATGATTGTTGTTGTGAAGAAAATACATCCCCATTAGAAGCTTAGAAACTACTAGCTAGTTTGTAACTAATTCTGTACTTTATTTGGTTGCACCGTTGTAGGTAGTAAGCTCTCTGTAAAGTAATGCGTAGTTGCATAATATGACATTCACCCTCAATGATCCAATAGCAGCTTTTAAATATGTGAGCAGAAGTTGTGTTGAAATGCTGTGCATTTCAGTTTATCCTTCATTTTTCTTCTAACTTCTTTTACCTCACGCAACTATGTTAAAAATATTTTGTACAATATTTTCAACAATATTATTGATCTGCCTGCATTGACACCATTACATGAGAGCTGAACTGAGCTGGACGATGAAATCACTTTTCTCCAGAGCGGCTGTTTAGATAAATTAACTAAAAACTAAAAACGTTTTTACAACAAAAATGAACTATCACTGAACTTACTTAAGCTGGTGTTAGGGAATGCAGACACAGGAGAGAAAGATGGAAGGTTAACAGTAGGGTTGCCAACCGTTCCGTATAATACGGAATCGTTCCGTATTTGACACATAAAAGTCTTATTCCGTATTGAACTGATACGGAACGCACTTTGTTCCGTATTTTTGAGAATCAATTAAGTGCAGTGAAAAAAAAACCCCGACGGTGCGGTAGATACTAATTTCTCCCCCGGATTGTCTATGATCAGCGTAGCATTTTTAACATCTTGGAACCAGAGAATGTCTAATAGGAAGAGAATTGGCACTCTCTGCTTATTACCGGTTTCTGGACTGGCTGCAGTAACACGTCTCTGTCCATGCCGGGGCGCTCGCAGGCGAGTGCAGAATGAATGGAGGTCTATGGCGCTATACCCTCAAAATCCACTTTTCTCAGGATATAATTTTTGTCTAGTAATTTGAATGTTGTATTCGAAAGGAGATGCAAAGAAATTACACATTGCTGGATGTTAGATTTTTTAGAGTCACTTATTTGGTTTAAAAAGTCTTTTAAAATGTCAATGACGTCAGAATGCTGACGTCATTAGCAGAATGCTAGCGTGTTATGGGCAACAACAACTCAACCTGTAAGAAATCGAAAAGAAATAAGTATCGTTCATTCAACTTTCGACCTATAACCCATGTTGAACTTGCAAAATCTACAATAAAATCTGAGATTTCTCAAAGGCAATCAGGTGAAAGAGACACATTTAGCCGTCTAGCCCCATAGACTCCCATTCAGTCTGCACTCGCTCACGATCACCTCCAGTGGAATTCTAATGGAACTGCAAGGAAGTTTATTGATAATAACAGAGGGAGAGGATGATGGTAGGATACGGTGGATGACGAGGCAGATGAACAAAGGTGGGAATGGAGACACTGTGGAAGGACGAGATGCTGGAGACAGACATATTGCTGGAGAAAGGGAGATAAGTCCACTTTATATAAACGAGACCGGACAATGAGCTGGGGTGAAGTGAGTGTACAAGTAGTGGAGGTGATGATGGTGATGATGAGGTGCAGGTGTGTGTGATCATAAATGATGTCCAGGTGAGAGCCAAGGAGGGTGATGGGAGATGTACAGTACTTGCAAAAATTAAACATTTCCTTACTGATAAGACTTTGGAGATGGCGGTGCATGCTTTTATTACGTCACGTCTTGACTATTGTAATTCGTTATACTGTGGCATTTCTAAGGCCCAAATTGCCCGTCTCCAATTGATTCAAAATGCTGCCTTCAAGATTTCTTCTGAAAAAGAAAAAATGGGATCACGCCACTTTTAAAGGCCCTTTATTGGTTGCCAGTGCAATTTAGAATACACTTTAAAATTCTATTATTTGTTTTTAAATCATTGCACAATCAAGCACCTGGCTACCTATCTGACCTGCTGCATCAGTATATCCCCTCAAGAAGCTTAAGATCTGGTGACCAGAATCTTATTTTAATTCCACATTCTAGACTTAAACGTAGAGGTGGCCGTGCCTTTTCGGTAATCGGGAATGACTTGCCAGTGGAAATTCGAATGGCTCTGAGTTTGACCATTTTTAAGTCTCTTTTAAAAACCCATCTGTTTTCTTTGGCTTATTAGGTTTTTATTACTGCCTAAAATAATTTTGCTAGTAGTGTTTTTTTTATTTTTTTATCTGTCTGTTTGTTTTAATTATTTTATAATGCTGTTTTCTTTATGTGAAGCACTTTGGTCAGTCTATGGCTGTTTTAAATGTGCTACATAAATAAAGTAAACTTGAAACTTGAATGATAAATCGTATTCTGCAATAAATGTGCAGACGCGTATTTTCAAGTCACAAACACGGTCAGTCATTGACGCCGGTATGTCAGCTGTGGTTGTTACTCACGGTTATCGTGTTGTGTGTTGGAGAGCCCGGACAGCTGCTCTATGACCGGGGTCTAAATCATGACGTGGTAGCACTTTTTCTTTTTTTTTTTTTTCTAGTGGACGTTCCACTAGAAACAAACATTGATGTATTGTTTTAATTTATTACTGTGAAGCTGCTTTGATACAACCTATGTTGTGAAAAGCGCTATATAAATAAACTTGACTTGACTTTTTTAATACTAGTTGCATACATTAGCTTTCTCAAGCACAATGTGCAAAAGCAAGCACCAACTACCAAAAGGCTTGCCGTCTCTGCCTATTTCTTCTATCCAAGCCCAGCACCATTTATTATTAAGTCCTTTATCAATTAGGACGTCTTCTCCAGGCTTCAAAAACTTACTCTCCATCCTGCTGACTGTTTGCTTACTACTCTCCAACAGTCTCCGCTCCGGCATCTATGCTTAGTAGGACTCGGTTGCAGCTGGATCTCAACCACAATTTTTCCAAGATCCATCCCATTGTACTTCTGATTGCCTAGTAATGTTAGTTTGTTTGAGAGTGAAAGCTGTGTTCCTCTCATAACATTGGTAGGAAAACTCATGAACTCGAACGTGATAGCAACAAGTTTTTTTTAAATGTAGGACTTTTTTTTTTCCGCAGCCAAACGCCGCACACTGGAGACCTGGTTAGGTGCCGTAAAACTTTAAGCCCTGGAATTAGTTTCAGAGGCGTCTCGTCAGCGTTTAAGGAATTGGAGAAAAGGAGAACACAAAACCCATTTAGAAGTGGGAAGAGAGCTGTATATTTTAATCTGTGGAGCACCGCTTTGAATGCAAGTACTTTTGAGGAGTTGCGAGATTTTATTCTGTTGGAGCAGTTTAGGAACATTGTTACTGATAATATTGCTACATACAGTATAATAATGAAAATAAAGATGAATTAAAGGGATACTTCACCTCTGGGAAGATGAATGTGTATTTAAAATAGGTCATTTAAGTAGAAGAAATGTGGAGAAATTTTTGAATTTGGAGCTTTCTAGACTGAGAAAAGCCAGAAAATGTATTTTTGGCTTATGTGGATGAAAGACAACAACTCCCAGAATGCACTTGCTTCGCTGCCTTAGGAGGCCACGCCTACCGGTTAGAGAGCACAGTTGAAAACAACAAGGCTAGCCTAAGTGATGAGTTTGCCAGGGATTTAGAGACCCAAAATGTCCGGGATTCGGCTTTTGCGTTCTACAGTCGCCATTCATCATGTTTACTGTGGCGAGCAGGACGAGGCTGACGGCCGCGGGAGAACGGCGCGAGGCCGGTGGCGTCATTACTGAGACGCGCCGGGTCTCGCATCTCTCACGGAGGAGCGGAAATTTTCTTAGCAAGGGTAAAACGCACATCAACTGATCACTTGTTTAGCGTTCATGTAAACACTACATTCAGATTCACCGATCGGAATTAATTCAGTTAGATTGAAACGAGAGGTGTGCATGTAAACAATGAATGGCGACCGCAGAACGCAAAAGCTGAATCCCGGACATTTTTAACAGTCTCGCCCGCCGGACAAGTCCGGGAAAAGGAAGATGGTAACCCCTACTTACTCAGCTTTCTCCACAGAACAAGAGCATGCTAGCTTAGCTTCCAAAGAAAGACGGCTGACTGTGTGTACATTCTGTGAGTGAGATCCCACCCTCTATGGGCGGGTTGTAAACATGCGGAACAACGCCATCTACTGGCTGTAGTCTTTAGCCTCTGGACAGAAAATCCTCCGATGACGCAAAATGACGATTTTTGCGTCATCGGAGGATTTTTTCCAGACAAAAAATACATAAATCTCTCCTCTCAGGGGGATATGAGGGGGGAAAGCATGGTAATTCGAAAATACTACAGGTTTTCTACTAATACAAAGCTTAATGCTAAATCCTGAAGTAACCCTTTAATCTTAAACCACAAGAGTGGATTTGCTGATGTTTGTGGATGGTGTTTAGCCTGACTACGTCAGACTTCGTACTTCCGCTCAATTTCATTTCGCTTCTGTACTCAGTCTGAGACAGCGTCATAGCTTTCCGTTTTCCTCCGGCCTGAAAACAGCCGGGCCAATCAACGAACAGAGGGCGGGCTGAGAGCCGTGACGTAGACGCTGATTGTACCGTGGATGCGTAGATTTACTTCACATAATCTGCAAAAGTCGTTCACAGCCATGTTCACTCCGGTGTTTCGCTCGATGGTTTAGTTTTTGCATCATACATGTGTTTACAGTGGAAGTTAGATGCGGCTGAGCATGCGCATAACACACGCCATAACCAAACGTTATGTGATTGGCTTACGGGTAACCAATGATTTTAAACTTCAGACAAGCGCCCCCCCCGCGAGAGAGAAAACACTTCTCTATTATGCCATTCCAGACTCTGTCTACGAAGCAAAGCGAAGTAGCAGAGTTTGGTATTACCAGGCTAGATGGTGTTAGCCATCGAGAAAATTTGACTGCAACATTCATGAAAATTTTATGTTGTGCCTCCTATTCAGAGACCAGTTAACTTTGCCTGTTGGAAAAAACGATGTTAATGTTTGGCATTATTGCATTAACTCTGGACATCGGAAAAATGTATGTCCAGTGTTGGCAGGCAAACTGAGGTTGCGAGGTAGAAAGGTAAAATCGGTTGTTCCTACATTACTAGTAGAGATATTCTCCACTTCTGTAAATTCTCGGCATATGAATGCCGTTTCTGTAATTCTGGGGAATAATTTGGCAGAGGGCTGAGTGTGGAGAGATGTTGTTCCTCCACCTGTTGTTTAATTTACTCCGTTGAAAGAGCAAACTGATGGGTAGGTGCGAGAATTCCCTGAGGCGTTTGTCTTGTACCATAAAATACGCAATGAGTCGTACTTTATTATCTGAATGTGTAGAAGTTTCCAAACTTGAGATACCTGGTTTATCTGTTTTCTCTCCTTTTTCTCATAGTGACTTGGTCACTGCACATCAGAAAGATCCTACTTTGCAAGTCTTGTTTGCTGCTGAAGCTTCCCCTGAGGAGATGGGGAGTGTGGCAAACGGCTACTTTATACAGGATAAGTTGCAGCTTAGGAAGTGGAGTCATCAAAAAAATGAAGATTCAGCTGGTGTGCCAATAATTTAGGTAGTGGTCTGTTCAGTTTAAGGAGGCGGTTTTGGCCTCGATTGGCCATGTTTTAAAAAAGCATTTATAAAAACTTGCCATACCTGCCAGATGGTGGGTAAAGTCAATTAGGTTTTAAAACCTGTGCCGTTGTGTCCGATACCAGTAGTAAATTAACCTTTAAAACACATAATGATTGACTGTGTTGAGCCGTTGTGTCCGTCTAAATCGGGTAACTCGTATTTGCTTATAGTCATGTGTCAAACAACTCATTATCCCGCAGCAGATCCTTTGCGTAAGATCACTACAAAGGCTGTGGTTAAAACTTTATTGGATTTTAATTCTATTTTTGGTATACCTAAGATTGTTCAGAGTGATCGAGGGACCAATTTTATGTCTGGAATGTTTGCAGAGATTTTGAAACAGCTTGGTGTGAAACACAACCAGTCTAGCCCTTAGTGCCAAGGTGTGTTAGAGCATCTTCATCAGTCCCTGAAGTCGCTGTTGCACGCTTTCTGTGCTGAATTGAACAGGGATTGGGAAGACAGACTGTCTTAGTTAATGCTCGCGGCTCGGGAGGTGATTCAAGAGAGTTTGGGTTTTAGTCCAAACTAGTTTTTGGTCACATGGTACGGTGACCACTTGCAGTTTTGTAAGAGGAATTAAAGGCCAAAGAACCGCCTCAAAATTTGTCAGACTATGTTAATTGTTTTCATATGTGTGGACAAAAAGCTCGAGATCATCTTGTAAAGGCGCAAATAAACATTAAAGCTGCAAGCAGCATTTATCGGGGTTCAAGCATTTAAGGCCTTTAAGCACATAAGCATTTAAGACATTAAGTTTTATTTAGAAAGCTTTTAACCACTGAAATAATAGATGGAAAAGTCCATTTACAGCCAATACAGGCAATTTACCATAGGAAATATATGGTTTTCAAACCTTTTTAACAGTTATAGCGCCACCTATGGTCCGATCAACATGAAATTTGGCATGCTTGTTTAGAATATTATGGCACATATGCTCACCAATTTTTGTGAAGTTCTGAGTTTTCGTTTAGGATTTATAAGCTTTTGAGTGCATTTTGCCACGCCCATTTTCTTTATGACCCAATTCTAGCCATACGAAAAATGCAAAAGTTCAACTTTTTTTCGATAATTATTGATCTAGAGAGTCCAGAGAATTGTCCTATACTGGTCTGGTTCTGATCGGGCGAAAAACCAGGGACTAGTTCGCAAAAGTAGGTTTTTAACATATTCATGAATATTTAATGAACAGTTTGATTGACAGTGATGGTTCTTGAGGCAAAGTTGTTCAGCATGAGCAGATCTATCAGATGATATGCATTTTGTGATGATAAGTGTAACACCACGTGATTACAGAGCCTTAAAACTCGTTAGCGCCAACTAGTGGCCGATTTCTTTCAAAATTCTTACAGACCTCTAGGGGCTTGAGCCGAACATGCCCATCGAGTTTCGCTCCGATCGGACTTCGTTAACGGTGCTCAAACCTCATTGGCCAATGGCGGCCATGTTTTTCGAGATACGCCAATATCCTTTTAGACATACATGGCCCCTTGGGCCAAGACACTGCATACCAAATTTCAAGTCATTCGGAAAAACGGTCAGTTGTCTATATGTTTTTATTTGTTTTATAGCGCCACCATGTGGCCAATCGACGCAATTTTTTTACTGTGACCTCAGATTGACCTCTTACACATGTGTACCAAGTTTGGTGAAGTTTACTTAATTACTTCTTGAGTTATAGCCATTTTAGTAAAATAGGCTCCTCCCACAACGTTAATTTTGCACCCCCTAGCGACCGTTAATCGAAATTTCAACTTTTTTTCGATAATTATTGATCTTCAGACTCCAGAGAACAATTCCGCACTGGTTTGGTTGCGATCGGGCGAAAAACCAGGGACTAGTTCGCAAAAGTAGGTTTTTGACAAAATTCAAAATGGCGAAAAATCTATCATGGCGGAAATGAAATCGGAGATATACGTTTTTTTCTTCAGGAGCTCTGGATTTCAATGATATAAGACACTTGAAGCTACGCCTTACGGTCTGGGAGTTCTGAGCAGTTTTGCGCTTTTGATTGCTATAGCGCCACCTATGGGCCGATTGGGCTGAGTCCGTGTATCTGAGTAGCGAGCAATAGTACTACCATCTGGCAAAGTTTCAAGTCTCTAGGTCTTACGGTTTGGGCTGCACGATGCGTTTTATGGCGGAAAAATAATAATGATAATTAAAGCTGCAAGCAGCATTTATCGGGGTTCAAGCATTTAAGGCCTTTAAGCACATAAGCATTTAAGACATTAAGTTTTATTTAGAAAGCTTTTAACCAATGAAATAATAGATGGAAAAGTCCATTTACAGCCAATACAGGCAATTTACCATAGGAAATATATGGTTTTCAAACCTTTTTAACAGTTATAGCGCCACCTATGGTCCGATCAACATGAAATTTGGCATGCTTGTTTAGAATATTATGGCACATATGCTCACCAATTTTTGTGAAGTTCTGAGTTTTCGTTTAGGATTTATAAGCTTTTGAGTGCATTTTGCCACGCCCATTTTCTTTATGACCCAATTCTAGCCATACGAAAAATTCAAAAGTTCAACTTTTTTTCGATAATTATTGATCAGGAGAGTCCAGAGAATTGTCCTAGACTGGTCTGGTTCCGATCGGGCGAAAAACCAGGGACTAGTTTGCAAAAGTAGGTTTTTAACATATTCGCGAATAATTAATGAACGATTTGATTGACAGCAATGGTTCTTGTGGCAATGTTGTTCAGCATGAGCAGATCTATCAAATGATATGCATTTTGTGACAATAAGTGTAACACCACGTGATTACAGAGCCGTAAAACTCGTTAGCGCCAACTAGTGGCCGATTTCTTTCAAAATTCTTACAGACCTCTAGGGCTATGAGTTGAACATGCCCATCGAGTTTCGTTCCGATCGGCCTCCGTTAACCTTGTCTAATAGGTGCTCAAACTTCATTGGCCGATGGCGGCCATGTTTTTTGAGATACACCATTGTCCTCATAGACATACATGACACCTTGGGCCAAGACACTGCATACCAATTTTCAAGTCAATCGGACTAACGGTCAGGTGGTTAAAGCCTGTTTTATGTTTTTTTCATGTTATAGCGCCACCATGTGGCCAATCGCCGCGATTTTTTTACTGTGACCTCAGATTGACCTCTTACACATGTGTACCGAGTTTGGTGAAGATACCTCATTTACTTCTGGAGTTATAGCCATTTTAGTAAAATAGGCCCCTCCCACAACGTACGTTTTGGCGCCCCTTAGCGTCCGTGAATCGAAATTTTAACTTTTTTTCAATAATTATTGATATTCAGACTCCAGAGAACATTTCTGTACTGGTTTGGTTCCGATCGGGCGAAAAACCTAGGACTAGTTCGCAAAAGTAGGTTTTTGGCAAAATTCAAAATGGCGGAAAATCTATCATGGCGGAAATGAAATCGGAGATATACGTTTTGTTCGTCAGGCATCCAGCTTTCCAATGATATAAGACACTTGAGTCTACGACATACGGTCTAGGAGTTCTGAGCAGTTTCGCGCTTTTGGTTGCTGTAGCGCCACCTATGGGCCAATTTGGCTAAGTCCGTGTATCTGAGTAGCGAGCAATACTACTACCATTTGACCAAGTATCATGTCTCTAGGCCTTACGGTTTTGGCTGCACGATGCGTTTTAGGGAAGAATAATAATAATTAAAGCTGCAAGCAGCATTTATCGGGGTTCAAGCATTTAAGGCCTTTAAGCACATAAGCATTTAAGACATTAAGTTTTATTTAGAAAGCTTTTAACCACTGAAATAATAGATGGAAAAGTCCATTTACAGCCAATACAGGCAATTTACCATAGGAAATATATGGTTTTCAAACCTTTTTAACAGTTATAGCGCCACCTATGGTCCGATCAACATGAAATTTGGCATGCTTGTTTAGAATATTATGGCACATATGCTCACCAATTTTTGTGAAGTTCTGAGTTTTCGTTTAGGATTTATAAGCTTTTGAGTGCATTTTGCCACGCCCATTTTCTTTATGACCCAATTCTAGCCATACGAAAAATTCAAAAGTTCAACTTTTTTTCGATAATTATTGATCAGGAGAGTCCAGAGAATTGTCCTAGACTGGTCTGGTTCCGATCGGGCGAAAAACCAGGGACTAGTTCGCAAAAGTAGGTTTTTAACATATTCGCGAATAATTAATGAACGATTTGATTGACAGCAATGGTTCTTGTGGCAATGTTGTTCAGCATGAGCAGATCTATCAAATGATATGCATTTTGTGACAATAAGTGTAACACCACGTGATTACAGAGCCGTAAAACTCGTTAGCGCCAACTAGTGGCCGATTTCTTTCAAAATTCTTACAGACCTCTAGGGCTATGAGTTGAACATGCCCATCGAGTTTCGTTCCGATCGGCCTCCGTTAACCTTGTCTAATAGGTGCTCAAACTTCATTGGCCGATGGCGGCCATGTTTTTTGAGATACACCAATGTCCTCATAGAAATACATGACACCTTGGGCCAAGACACTGCATACCAATTTTCAAGTCAATCGGACTAACAGTCAGGTGGTTAAAGCCTGTTTTATGTTTTTTTCATGTTAGAGCGCCACCATGTGGCCAATCGCCGCGATTTTTTTACTGTGACCTCAGATTGACCTCTTACACATGTGTACCGAGTTTGGTGAAGATACCTCATTTACTTCTGGAGTTATAGCCATTTTAGTAAAATAGGCCCCTCCCACAACGTACGTTTTGGCGCCCCTTAGCGTCCGTGAATCGAAATTTCGACTTTTTTTCGATAATTATTGATATTCAGACTCCAGAGAACATTTCTGTACTGGTTTGGTTCCGATTGGGCGAAAAACCTAGGACTAGTTCGCAAAAGTAGGTTTTTGGCAAAATTCAAAATGGCGGAAAATCTATCATGGCGGAAATGAAATCGGAGATATACGTTTTGTTCTTCAGGCATCCAGCTTTCCAATGATATAAGACACTTGAGTCTACGACATACGGTCTAGGAGTTCTGAGCAGTATCGCGCTTTTGGTCGCTGTAGCGCCACCTATGGGCCGATTTGGCTAAGTCCGTGTATCTGAGTAGCGAGCAATACTACTACCATTTGACCAAGTATCACGTCTCTAGGCCTTACGGTTTTGGCTGCACGATGTGTTTTAGGGAAGAAAAATAATAATAATTAAAGCTGCAAGCAGCATTTATCGGGGTTCAAGCAGTCAAGGCCTTTAAGCACAAAAGCATCAAAAGTGATTAAGTTTTATTTACCAAGAATGTAACTACTGACATAATAGATGAAAAAGACCATTTACAGGAAATACCATAGGAAATATATGGTTTTAAAGCTTTTTAGCAGTTATAGCGCCACCTATCGTCCGATCTCCATGAAAATTGGCATGCTTGTTAATGATGTTATGTCACATATGCTCACCAATTTTTGTGAAGTTCTGAGTTTTCATTTAGGATTTATAGGCTTTTTAATGTTTTTTTGCCACGCCCATTTTCTAAATGACCCTATTACAGCCATCTACATGCAAAAGTTCAACTTTTTTTTGATAATTATTCATCTAGAGTGTCCAGAGAATTGTCCTAGACTGGTCTGGTTTCGATCGGGCGAAAAACCTAGGACTAGTTTGCAAAAGTAGGTTTATAACATAATTACGAATATTTAATAACCGGTTTAATTGACAGCATTAGTTCTTGAGGCAAAGTTGTTCAGCATGAGCAGATCTATCAGATGATATGCATTTTGTGACGATAAGTGTAACACCACGTGATTACAGAGCCATAAAACTCGTTAGCGCCAACTAGTGGCCGATTTCTTTCAAAACTCTTACAGACCTCTAGGGCCATGAGTCGAACATACCCATCGAGTTTCGTTCCGATCGGCCTCCGTTAACCTTGTCTAATAGGTGCTCAAATTTCATTGGTCGATGGCGGCCATGTTTTTCGAGATACGCCAATGTCCTCATAGACATACATGGCACCTTGGACCAAGACACTGCATACCAATTTTCAAGTCAATCGGACTAACGGTCACGTGGTCATAGCCGTTTTCATGTTTTTTTCATGTTATAGCGCCACCTAGTGTTCAATCGTCGCGATTTTTTAACTGTGACCCCAGATTGAACTCATACACATGTGCACCAAGTTTGGTGAAGATATCTAATTTCCTTCTCGAGTTATAGCCATTTTAGTAAAATAGGCTCCTCCCACAACTTTAATTTATCACCCCCTGGCGATCAGGAATCGAAATTTCGACTTTTTTTCGATAATTATTGATACTCAGACTCCAGAGAACATTTCTGCACTGGTTTGGATCCAATTGGACAAAAAACCTAGGACTAGTTCGCAAAAGTCGGTTTTTAACCAAATTCAAAATGGCGGACAATTTGCATACAGGAAATGAAATCGGAGATATACGTTTTGACCATCAGGTTTCCAGCTTTCCAGTGATATAAGACACTTGAGTCTACGTCATACGGTCTAGGAGTTATGAGCAGTTTCGCGCTTTTGGTTGCTATAGCGCCACCTATGGGCCAATTGGGGTCATATTCTCTGAACCTCACCTCGATTTTTGTACTACCATCTGGCAAAGTTTCAAGGTTCCAGCTCTTACGGTTTGGGCTGCACGATGCGTTTTACGGCAGAATAATAATAATAATAATTAAAGCTGCAAGCAGCATTTATCGGGGTTCAAGCAGTTAAGGCCTTTAAGGCATTTAAGCACAAAAGCATCAAAAGTTATTAAGATTTATTTAGCAAGCATGTAACCACTGACATAATAGATGGAAAAGACCATTTACAGCCAATACAGGCAGTTTACCATGGGATATATATGGTTTTAAAGCTTTTTAACAGTTATAGCGCCACCTATGGTCCGATCTCCATAAAATTGTTTACTGTGACCTCAAATTGAACCCATACACATGTGTACTGAGTTTGGTGAAGATATCTCATTTACTTCTTGAGTTATAGCCATTTGAGTAAAATAGGCTCCTCCCACAACGATTTGCCACATTCTAGAATTATTTAATATGATTCTAGCATGATTTACTATCATATACCATGTTCCAGAATGATTTATTAGGATTCTAGCATGATTTACCTTGATACACCTCATTTCAGTATTATTTACTATGATTTACAATGTTTCTAGCATGATTAACCACATTACTAGCAATTATGTCAAGTGTCAGTGCAAATGAGGTGATGAACACTGACAAAATATTATTGTGTTATAATAGTTAGTTGTATACGTGATTTTTAGTGTGTGTCCAAGTATGAATGCAAAAGCACATGTAAAATATTTCATTATTAAGTAGAATGGCCAGCAGAGGGCACTAGAAGACCACTTATTGGCTCACTTTCACTTTAAACCAGTTTTCTGCACTAAAGCAAACCAGTTTTTCCATGTTAACTCAATGCATGCTTACACACACACACACACACACACACACACACACACACACACACACACACACACACACACACACACATACACACACAACATAGTTAACCATGGTTTACCATGATATACCACGTTCTAGTATTATTTACCAGGAGATAAACGACAATCTAGTATTATTTACTTTGATTTACCATGTTTCTAGCCTGATTTATCACATTACTAGCAATTATTTGAAGTGTCAGTGCAAATAAAGTGATTAACACTGACAAAATATGATTGTGTTATAATAGTTATTGCTATATAAGTGATTTGTTTAGTGTGTATTCAAGTATGAATGCAAGCACATGTTGAAATATTTCATTAATAAGTAGAATGGCCAGCAGAGGGCAGTAGAAGACCACTTATTGGCTCACTTTCACTTTAAACCAGTTTTCTGCACTAAAGCAAACCAGTTTATCCATGTTAACTCAATGCATGCTTACACACACACACACACACACACACACACACACACACACACACACACACACACACACACACACACACACACATACACACACAGCATAGTTAACCATGATTTACCATGATATACCACGTTCTAGTATTATTTACCAGGAGATAAACGACAATCTAGTATTATTTACTTTGATTTACCATGTTTCTAGCCTGATTTATCACATTACCAGCAATTATTTGAAGTGTCAGTGCAAATAAAGTGATTAACACTGACAAAATATGATTGTGTTATAATAGTTATTGCTATATAAGTGATTTTTTTAGTGTGTATTCAAGTATGAATGCAAGCACATGTTGAAATATTTCATTAATAAGTAGAATGGCCAGCAGAGGGCAGTAGAAGACCACTTATTGGCTCACTTTCACTTTAAACCAGTTTTCTGCACTAAAGCAAACCAGTTTATCCATGTTAACTCAATGCATGCTTACACACACACACACACACACACACACACACACACACACACACACACACACACACACACACAGCATAGTTAACCATGATTTACCATGATTTACCACATTACTAGCAATTATTTGAAGTGTCAGTGCAAATAAAGTGATTAACACTGACAAAATATGATTGTGTTATAATAGTTATTGCTATATAAGTGATTTTTAGTGTGTATTCAAGTTTAAATGCAAGCACATGTGGAAAAAATTAATTAATAAGTAGAATGGCCAGCAGAGGGCAGTAGAAGACCACTTATTGGCTCACTTTCACTTTAAACCTCATGATTTTGACCAGTTTTCTGCACTAAAGCAAACCAGTGTTTCCATGTTAACTCAATAATGCATACTTGCTACATATGCTACACACAATAATGCTACACACACACACACACACACACAAATGTTTCAGTGATATTGGTGTCACATTCACCTTCATCACATTCACCTTCTGTCTTCATCACATTCACCATCTGTCGTCATCACCTGCACCTGCTCCTCATCACCCTCCTCATCATCACCTGCTCCTCATCATCATAACCGTCACCTGTTGTCCTTGTCTTGATCTGTGTATTTAAGTTCCCCTCTCATCCATTATCATTGTCGGTTATTGTTTGTGCACTAGCACTCTGTTATGTTTGTTTTCATGTTGGAAAATAAAACCTTTGTTATATTTGTACCACACACACACACACACACACACACACACACACACACACACACACACACACACCATCATTTATCATGATTTACCATGGCTGATACCAATACCAATATGAGAAAATGACTATTTTAAACAGCAGGGGGCAGTAAAATACCACTTATTGGCTTAACATGCCATTAATTCATATCATTTTCACCTTTTTAACTGTTATAGAGGCAAATTTTGTCCGATCTGTCTGAAAATTTTCATGCTTGTTCAGGGTGATATTTCACACGTTCTGACTTGTTTTTAAGAAGGTCTGAGCATTGATTAAAGAGATATAGGCTTTCGGGGACACTTGGTAAAGGCCAGATTTTGAAGTGAACCTATTATAGCTATCCAAATGAAGTAGTTCAACTTTCTGACAATTATTGATCTAGTGAGTCCAGAGAATTGTATTGCACTAGTTTTTTAACATTATGATATGAAAATTATATGATCAGAGATGGAAAAGACCATTTACAGCCAATACAGGCAGTTTACCATAGGAAATATATGATTTTAAAGCTTTTTAACAGTTATAGCGCCACCTATCGTCCGATCTCCATAGAATTTTTCATGCTTGTTAATGATGTTATGTCACATATGCTGACCAATTTTTGTGAAGTTCTGAGTTTTTATTTAGGATTTATAGGCTTTTTAATGTATTTTGACACGCCCATTTTATAAATTACCCTATTACAGCCATCCAAATGCAAAAGTTCAACTTTTTTTTGATAATTATTGATCTAGAGAGTCCAGAGAATTGTCCTAGACTGGTCTGGTTCCGATCGGGCAAAAAACCTAGGACTAGTTCGCAAAAGTAGGTTTTTAACATATTCATGAATATTTAATGAACTGTTTGATTGACAGCAATGGTTCTAGAGGCAAAGTTGTTCAGCATGAGCAGATCTATCATATGATATGCATTTTGTGACGATAAGTGTAACACCACGTGATTACAGAGCCATAAAACTCGTTAGCGCCAACTAGTGGCCGATTTCTTTCAAAATTCTTACAGACCTCTAGGGGCTTGAGCCGAACATGCCCACTGAGTTTTGTTCCGATCGGCCTCCGTTAACCTTGTCTAATAGGTGCTCAAACTTCATTGGCCGATAGCGGCCATGTTTTTTGAGATACACCAATGTCCTCATAGACATACATGGCACCTTGGACCAAGACACTGCATACCAATTTTCAAGTCAATCGGACTAACGGTCAGGTGGTTATAGCCTGTTTTATGTTTTTTTCATATTATAGCGCCACCATGAGGCCAATCACCGCGATTTTTTTACTGTGACCTCAACTTGAGCTCATACATATGTGTACCGAGTTTGGTGAAAATATCTCATTTCGTTCACGAGTTATAGCCATTTTTGTATAATTAGCTCCGCCTCCTGCGAACGTTTTGATGCCCCTTAGCAACCGTGGATCGAAATTTTAACTTTTTTTCGATAATTATTGATATTCAGACTCCTGTGAATATTTCTGCACTGGTTTGGTTCCGATCGGGCGAAAAACCAGGGACTAGTTCGCAAAAGTAGGTTTTGGACAAAATCCAAAATGGCGGAAAAATTTGCATACCGGAAATGAAATCTTTGAGGCCTTTTTTGTTCGGCTTGACCCAAGGATTCCAAAGATATAAGACACTTGAGTCTGTGACAAAGGGTTGATGAGATTTAAGCAAAAATATGCAATTTTTTTGTTTTTTGCACTGTAGCGCCACCTATTGGCCAATCTAGCTCATATTCTCTGAACCTCTCCTCGATTTTTGTACTACCTTCTGGCCAAGTTTCAAGTCTCTAGCACTTACGGTTTAGGCTGCACGATGCGTTTTACGGCGGAATAATAATAATAATAATAATTAAAGCTGCAAGCAGCATTTATCGGGGTTCAAGCAGTTAAGGCCTTTAAGGCATTTAAGCACAAAAGTATCAAAAGTTATTAAGATTTATTTAATAAGCATGTAACCACTGACATAATAGATGGAAAAGACCATTTACAGCCAATACAGGCAATTTACCATGTGATATATTTGGTTTTAAAGCTTTTTAACAGTTATAGCGCCACCTATGGTCCGATCTCCATAGAATTGTTTACTGTGACCTCAAATTGAACCCATACACATGTGTACTGAGTTTGGTGAAGATATCTCATTTACTTCTTGAGTTATAGCCATTTTAGTAAAATAGGCTCCTCCCACAACAATTTAGCATATTCTAATATTATTTACTATGATTCTAGCATGATTTGCCATATTCTAGCATAATTTACCATGATATACTACATTCTAGTATGATTTACCATTGTTTACTGTGATTCTAGCATGGATTACCATAGTTTATCATGATTTATCATAGTTTACCATGATTCATCATAGTTTACCATGATTTACCCTGTTCTAGCATAGTTTACCATGATTTACCATGTTCTAGCATGATTTACCATGATATACCACATTCTAACATGATTTACCATGTTCTAGCATGATGTACCATGATATACCATGTTCTAGAATGATGTACCAGGATTGTAGTATGATTTATCTTGATACACCACATTCTAGTATTATTTATTATGATTTACCATGTTTTTAGTGTGATTTACCATGATTTACCACATTGCTAGCAATTATGTGAAGTATCAGTAAAAATGAAGTGATAAACTCTGACAAAATATGATTGTGCTACAATAGTAATTGTTATATAAGTGATTTTTTAGTGTTTTATTGTTATATAAGTGATTTTTAGTGTCTAATGAATGCAAAAGCATAAGTGAGTAGACTTCATTAATAAGTAGAATGGCCAGCAGAGGGCAGGAGAAGACCACATATTGGCTCACTTTCACTTTAAACTTCTTGATTTTCACCATTTTTCTGCACTAAAGCAAACCAGTTTTTCCATTTTAACTCCATAATGCATGTTTACACACACACACACACACACGCACACACACACACACACACACACACACACACACACAAAGACAAATGTTGTTGTTGTTTTTTCAATGCTATTGGGATATGTCATTATGAAAATATATTTGAATGGTCTATAAACATTTCACAAAGTCTTTGCAAGCTATTAATCAGATGATTAACCTAAGACTACACACACACATTATGTTGTAGATGCAGACATTTGAAATGTATGATGTGATCAAACTGTCAATACTAATACTTTAACAGATGGATTTTGACTAAATGTAATTGTAAATGTTAAAATAGTGATTTTATAAAGTCTAAATATAAATTATAGAACAATATGACAAAATGACTATTTTGAACAGCAGGGGGCAGTAAAATACCACTTATTGGCTTAACATGCCATTATAATCATATCATTTTCACCTTTTTAACTGTTATAGAGGCAAATTTTGTCTGATCTGTCTGAAAATTTTCATGCATGTTCAGAGTGATATTTCACATGTTCTGACTTGTTTTTAAGAAGGTCTGAGTCATTCATTAAAGAGATATAGGCTTTCGGGGACACTTGGTAAAGGCTACATTTTGAAGTGAACCTATTATAGCTATCCAAATGAAGTAGTTCAACTTTTTCTGACAATTATTGATCTAGTGAGTCCAGAGAATTGTATTGCACTAGTTTTGAACATTATGATATGAAAATTATATGATCAGAGATGGAAAAGACCATTTACAGCCAATACAAGCAACATACCATAGGAAATATATGGTTTTAAAGCTTTTTAAAGGTTATAGCGCCACCTATCGTCCGATCTCCATAAAATTTTGCATGCTTGTTAATGATGTTATGACACATAGGCTGACCAATTTTTGTGAAGTTCTGAGTTTTCATTTAGGATTTATAGGCTTTTGAGTGTATTTTGCCACACCCATTTTATAAATGACCCTATTACAGCCATACAAATGCAAAAGTTCAACTTTTTTTTGATAATTATTGATCTAGAGAGTCCAGAGAATTGTCCTAGACTGGTCTGGTTCTGATCGGGCGAAAAACCTAGGACTAGTTCGCAAAAGTAGGTTTTAGACATATTCGTGAATATTTAATGAACGGTTTGATTGACAGCAATGGTTCTTGAGGCAAAGTTGTTCAGCATGAGCAGATCTATCAAATGATGTGCATATTGTGTGGATGAGTGTAACACCACGTGATTACAGAGCCATAAAACTCGTTAGCGCCAACTAGTGGCCGATATCTTTCAAAATTCTTACAGACCTCTAGGGCCATGAGACGAACATGCCCATCGAGTTTCGTTCCGATCGGCCTCCGTTAACCTTGTCTAATCGGTGCTCAAACTTCATTGGCCGATGGCGGCCATGTTTTTTGAGATACGCCAATGTCCTCATAGACATACATGGCACCTTGGACCAAGACACTGCATACCAATTTTCAAGTCAATCGGACTAACGGTCAGGTGGTTATAGCCTGTTTTATGTTTTTTTCATGTTATAGCGCCACCATGTGGCCAATCGCCGCGATTTTTTTACCGTGACCTCAGATTGACCTATTACACATGTGTACCAAGTTTGGTTAAAATACCTCTTTTACTTCTGGAGTTATAGCCATTTTAGTAAAATAGGCTCCTCCCACAACGTTAATTTTGCACCCCCTAGCGACCGTGAATCGAAATTTCAACTTTTTTTCGATAATTATTGATCTTCAGACTCCAGAGAACAATTCTGCACTGGTTTGGTTCCGATCGGGCGAAAAACCAGGGACTAGTTCGCAAAAGTAGATTTTCGACAAAATTCAAAATGGCGGAAAATCTATCATGGCGGAAATAAAATCGGAGATATACGTTTTGTTCGTCAGGCGTCCAGCTTTCCAATGATATAAGACACTTGAGTCTAGGACTTACGGTCTAGGAGTTATGAGCAGTTTCGCGCTTTTGGTTGCTATAGCGCCACCTATGGGCCAATCGGGGTCATAATTTGATAACCTCTCCTCGATTTTTGTACTACCATATGGCAAAGTTTCAAAGCTCTAGCCCTTACGGTTTGGGCTGCACGATGCGTTTTACGGCGGAATAATAATAATAATAATAATAAAAATCAGCACAATTACAATAGGGTTTCAGCACTTCGTGCTTGAACCCCTAATTAAAGCTGCAAGCAGCATTTATCGGGGTTCAAGCATTTAAGGCCTTTAAGCACATAAGCATTTAAGACATTAAGTTTTATTTAGAAAGCTTTTAACCACTGAAATAATAGATGGAAAAGTCCATTTACAGCCAATACAGGCAATTTACCATAGGAAATATATGGTTTTCAAACCTTTTTAACAGTTATAGCGCCACCTATGGTCCGATCAACATGAAATTTGGCATGCTTGTTTAGAATATTATGGCACATATGCTCACCAATTTTCGTGAAGTTCTGAGTTTTCGTTTAGGATTTATAAGCTTTTGAGTGCATTTTGCCATGCCCATTTTCTTTATGACCCAATTATAGCCATACGAAAAATTCAAAAGTTCAACTTTTTTTCGATAATTATTGATCTAGAGAGTCCAGAGAATTGTCCTAGACTGGTCTGGTTCCGATCGGGCGAAAAACCAGGGACTAGTTCGCAAAAGTAGGTTTTTAACATATTCGCGAATAATTAATGAACGATTTGATTGACAGCTATGGTTCTTGAGGCAATGTTGTTCAGCATGAGCAGATCTATCAAATGATATGCATTTTGTGACAATAAGTGTAACACCACGTGATTACAGAGCCGTAAAACTCGTTAGCGCCAACTAGTGGCCGATTTCTTTCAAAATTCTTACAGACCTCTAGGGCTATGAGTTGAACATGCCCATCGAGTTTCGTTCCGATCGGCCTCCGTTAACCTTGTCTAATAGGTGCTCAAACTTCATTGGCCGATGGCGGCCATGTTTTTTGAGATACACCAATGTCCTCATAGACATACATGACACCTTGGGCCAAGACACTGCATACCAATTTTCAAGTCAATCGGACTAACGGTCAGGTGGTTAAAGCCTGTTTTATGTTTTTTTCAAGTTATAGCGCCACCATGTGGCCAATCGCCGCGATTTTTTTACTGTGACCTCAGATTGACCTCTTACACATGTGTACCGAGTTTGGTGAAGATACCTCATTTACTTCTGGAGTTATAGCCATTTTAGTAAAATAGGCCCCTCCCACAACGTACGTTTTGGCGCCCCTTAGCGTCCGTGAATCGAAATTTCAACTTTTTTTCGATAATTATTGATATTCAGACTCCAGAGAACATTTCTGTACTGGTTTGGTTCCGATCGGGCGAAAAACCTAGGACTAGTTCGCAAAAGTAGGTTTTTGGCAAAATTCAAAATGGCGGAAAATCTATCATGGCGGAAATGAAATCGGAGATATACGTTTTGTTCGTCAGGCATCCAGCTTCCCAATGATATAAGACACTTGAGTCTACGACATACGGTCTAGGAGTTCTGAGCAGTTTTGCGCTTTTGGTTGCTGTAGCGCCACCTATGGGCCGATTTGGCTAAGTCCGTGTATCTGAGTAGCGAGCAATACTACTACCATTTGACCAAGTATCACGTCTCTAGGCCTTACGGTTTTGGCTGCACGATGCGTTTTAGGGAAGAATAATAATAATAATTAAAGCTGCAAGCAGCATTTATCGGGGTTCAAGCAATTAAGGCCTTTAAGGCCTTAAAGCACAAAAGCATCAAAAGCTATTAAGTTTTATTTAGCAAGCATCTAACCACTGACATAATAGATGGAAAAGACCATTTTCAGCCAATACAGGCAATGTACCATAGGAAATACAGGGTTTTCAAAGCTTTTTAACAGTTATAGCGCCACCTATCTTCCGATCTACATGAAATTTTGCATGCTTCTTTAGAATGTTATGGTACATATGCTCACCAATTTTCGTGAAGTTCTGAGTTTTCGTTTAGGATTTATAGGCTTTTGAGTGCATTTTGCCACGCCCATTTTCTTTATGACCCAATATACCCATGCGAAAAATGCAAAAGTTCAACTTTTTTTTGATAATTATTGATTTTGAGATTCCATAGAATTGTCCTAGACTCGTTTGGTTCCGATCGGGCGAAAAACCTAGGACTAGTTCGCAAAAGTAGGTTTTTAACATAATTACGAATATTTAATGAACGGTTTGATTGACAGCAATGGTTCTTGAGGCAAAGTTGTTCAGCATGAGCAGATCTATCAAATGATATGCATTTTGTGACAATAAGTGTAAAACCACGTGATTACAGAGTCATAAAACTCGTTAGCGCCAACTAGTGGCCGTTTTCTTTCAAAATTCTTACAGACCTCTAGGGCCATGAGTCGAACATGCCCACCGAGTTTCGTTCTGATCGGCTTCCGTTAACCTTGTCTAATAGGTGCTCAAACTTCATTGGCCGATGGCGGCCATGTTTTTTGAGATACACCAATGTCCTCATAGACATACATGACACCTTGGACCAAGACACTGCATACCAATTTTCAAGTCAATTGGACTAATGGTCAGGTGGTTATAGCCAGTTTTATGTTTTTTTCATGTTATAGCGCCACCATGTGGCCAATCGCCGCAATTTTTTTACTCTGACCTCAGATTGACCTCATAAATAATTGTACCGAGTTTGGTGAAGATACCTCATTTACTTCTGGAGTTATGGCCGTTTTAGTGAAATAGGCTCCTCCCACAACATACAATTTGGCGCCCCTTAGCGACCGTGAATCGAAATTTCAACTTTTTTTCGATAATTGTTGATATTCAGACTCCAGAGAACATTTCTGCACTGGTTTGGTTCCGATCGGTCGAAAAACCTAGGACTAGTTCGCAAAAGTAGGTTTTTGACAAAATTCAAAATGGCGGAAAAATTTGCATACCGGAAATAAAATCGGAGATATACGTTTTGTTTGCCATGAGGTCTTGATTACATTGATATAAGACACTTGAGTCTACAACATACAGTCTAGGAGTTATGAGCAGTTTCGCGCTTTTGGTCGCTGTAGCGCCACCTATGGGCCGATTTGGCTAAGTCCGTGTATCTGAGTAGCGAGCAATACTACTACCATTTGACCAAGTATCACATCTCTAGGCCTTACGGTTTTGGCTGCACGATGCGTTTTAGGGAAGAATAATAATAATAATAAAAATCAGGGCAATTACAATAGGGTTTCAGCACTTCGTGCTTGAACCCCTAATAAAAATCAGGGCAATTACAATAGGGTTTCAGCACTTCGTGCTTGAACCCCTAATAATTAAAGCTGCAAGCAGCATTTATCGGGGTTCAAGCAGTTAAGGCCTTTAAGGCATTTAAGCACAAAAGCATCAAAAGTTATTAAGATTTATTTAGCAAGCATGTAACCACTGACATAATAGATGGAAAAGACCATTTACAGCCAATACAGGCAATTTACCATGTGATATATATGGTTTTAAAGCTTTTTAACAGTTATAGCGCCACCTATGGTCTGATCTCCATAGAATTGTTTACTGTGATCTCAAATTGAACCCATACACATGTGTACTGAGTTTGGTGAAGATATCTCATTTACTTCTTGAGTTATAGCCATTTTAGTAAAATAGGCTCCTCCCACAACGATTTGCCATATTCTAGTATTATTTAATATGATTCTAGCATGATTTACTATCATATACCATGTTCCAGAATGATTTATTAGGATTCTAGCATGATTTACCTTGATACACCTCATTTCAGTATTATTTACTATGATTTACAATGTTTCTAGCATGATTAACCACATTACTAGCAATTATGTGAAGTGTCAGTGCAAATGAGGTGATGAACACTGACAAAATATTATTGTGTTATAATAGTTAGTTATATACGTGATTTTTAGTGTGTGTCCAAGTATGAATGCAAAAGCACATGTAAAATATTTCATTATTAAGTAGAATGGCCAGCAGAGGGCACTAGAAGACCACTTATTGGCTCACTTTCACTTTAAACCAGTTTTCTGCACTAAAGCAAACCAGTTTTTCCATGTTAACTCAATGCATGCTTACACACACACACACACACACACACACACACACACACACACACACACACACACACACACACACACACACAGCATAGTTAACCATGATTTACCATGATATACCACGTTCTAGTATTATTTACCAGGAGATAAACGACAATCTAGTATTATTTACTTTGATTTACCATGTTTCTAGCCTGATTTATCACATTACTAGCAATTATTTGAAGTGTCAGTGCAAATAAAGTGATTAACACTGACAAAATATGATTGTGTTATAATAGTTATTGCTATATAAGTGATTTTTTTAGTGTGTATTCAAGTATGAATGCAAGCACATGTTGAAATATTTCATTAATAAGTAGAATGGCCAGCAGAGGGCAGTAGAAGACCACTTATTGGCTCACTTTCACTTTAAACCAGTTTTCTGCACTAAAGCAAACCATTTATCCATGTTAACTCAATGCATGCTTACACACACACACACACACACACACACACACACACACACACACACACACACACACACACACACACACACACACACACAGCATAGTTAACCATGATTTACCATGATTTACCACATTACTAGCAATTATTTGAAGTGTCAGTGCAAATAAAGTGATTAACACTGACAAAATATGATTGTGTTATAATAGTTATTGCTATATAAGTGATTTTTAGTGTGTATTCAAGTATAAATGCAAGCACATGTGGAAAAATTTTATTAATAAGTAGAATGGCCAGCAGAGGGCAGTAGAAGACCACTTATTGGCTCACTTTCACTTTAAACCTCATGATTTTGACCAGTTTTCTGCACTAAAGCAAACCAGTGTTTCCATGTTAACTCAATAATGCATACTTGCTACATATGCTACACACAATAATGCTACACACACACACACACACACACACACACACACACACACACACACACACACACACACACACACACACACACACACACACACACACACACACAAATGTTTCAGTGATATTGGTGTCACATTCACCTTCATCACATTCACCTTCTGTCTTCATCACATTCACCATCTGTCGTCATCACCTGCACCTGCTCCTCATCACCCTCCTCATCATCACCTGCTCCTCATCATCATAACCGTCACCTGTTGTCCTTGTCTTGATCTGTGTATTTAAGTTCCCCTCTCATCCATTATCATTGTCGGTTATTGTTTGTGCACTAGCACTCTGTTATGTTTGTTTTCATGTTGGAAAATAAAACCTTTGTTATATTTGTACCACACACACACACACACACACACACACACACACACACACACACACACACACACACACACACACACACACACACACACACACACCATCATTTATCATGATTTACCATGGCTGATACCAATACCAATATGAGAAAATGACTATTTTAAACAGCAGGGGGCAGTAAAATACCACTTATTGGCTTAACATGCCATTAATTCATATCATTTTCACCTTTTTAACTGTTATAGAGGCAAATTTTGTCCGATCTGTCTGAAAATTTTCATGCTTGTTCAGGGTGATATTTCACACGTTCTGACTTGTTTTTAAGAAGGTCTGAGCATTGATTAAAGAGATATAGGCTTTCGGGGACACTTGGTAAAGGCCAGATTTTGAAGTGAACCTATTATAGCTATCCAAATGAAGTAGTTCAACTTTTTCTGACAATTATTGATCTAGTGAGTCCAGAGAATTGTATTGCACTAGTTTTGAACATTATGATATGAAAATTATATGATCAGAGATGGAATAGACCATTTACAGCCAATACAGGCAGTTTACCATAGGAAATATATGATTTTAAAGCTTTTTAACAGTTATAGTGCCACCTATCGTCCGATCTCCATAGAATTTTTCATGCTTGTTAATGATGTTATGTCACATATGCTGACCAATTTTTGTGAAGTTCTGAGTTTTTATTTAGGATTTATAGGCTTTTTAATGTATTTTGACACGCCCATTTTATAGATTACCCTATTACAGCCATCCAAATGCAAAAGTTCAACTTTTTTTTGATAATTATTGATCTAGAGAGTCCAGAGAATTGTCCTAGACTGGTCTGGTTCCGATCGGGCAAAAAACCTAGGACTAGTTCGCAAAAGTAGGTTTTTAACATATTAATGAATAATTAATGAACAGTTTGATTGACAGCAATGGTTCTTGAGGCAAAGTTGTTCAGGATGAGGAGATCTATCAAATGATATGCATATTGTGTGGATATTTGTAACACCACGTGATTACAGAGCCGTAAAACTCGTTAGCGCCAACTAGTGGCCGATTTCTTTCAAAATTCTTACAGACCTTTAGGGCCATGAGCCGAACATGCCCATTGAGTTTCGTTCCGATCGGCCTCCGTTAACCTTGTCTAATAGGTGCTCAAACTTCGTTGGCCGATGGCGGCCATGTTTTTTGAGATACGCCAATGTCCTCATACACATACATGGCACCTTGGACCAAGACACTGCATACCAATTTTCAAGTCAATCGGACTAACGGTCAGGTGGTTATAGCCTGTTTTATGTTTTTTTCATTTTATAGCGCCACCATGAGGCCAATCGTCGCGATTTTTTTACTGTGACCCCAGAGTAAGCTCATACACATGTGTACCAAGTTTGGTGAAGATACCTCATTTACATCGGGAGTTATAGCCATTTTAGTAAAATAGGCCCCTCCCACAACGTACGTTTTGGCGCCCCTTAGCGACCGTGAATCGAAATTTCCACTTTTTTTCGATAATTATTGATATTCAGTCTCCAGAGAACATTTCTGCACTAGTTTGGTTCCAATCGGGCAAAAAACCAGGGACTAGTTCGCAAAAGTAGATTTTTGACAAAATTCAAAATGGCGGAAAATCTATCATGGCGGAAATAAAATCGGAGATATACGTTTTGTTCGTCAGGCGTCCAGCTTTCCAATGATATAAGACACTTGAGTCTACGACATACGGTCTAGGAGTTATGAGCAGTTTCGCGCTTTTGGTTGTTATAGCGCCACCTATGGGCCAATCGGGGTCATAATCTCTGAACCTTTCCTCGATTTTTGTACTACCATCTGTCAAAGTTTCAAAGTTCCAGCTCTTACGGTTTGGGCTGCACGATGCGTTTTACGGCGGAATAATAATAATAATAATTAAAGCTGCAAGCAGCATTTATCGGGGTTCAAGCAGTTAAGGCCTTTAAGCACACAAGCATCAAAAGACATTACGTTTTATTTAGCAAGCATTTAACAACTGCCATCATAGATGAAAAAGTCAATTTACAGCCAATACAGGCAGTTTACCATAGGAAATATATGGTTTTAAAGCGTTTTTACAGTTATAGCATTTTTTTGTCTGAGTCTTCTTATAGTCTTGCCAGATCTCCAAAACTTTTATTAGTAGTACTCAAAGTGTGCCTATATATATATGTGTCAATTTTGTTGTAAATATGTAATTTTGATAAGGAGTTTAGACAATTATATTCAGTGGCGTAACGAGCCAACACCGGACCCTTAAGTAGGATTATCAAGGCGGGCCCCTTGATGATGCAATTGATGATATTGATGACGCAATATCCGCGAGTAAGCTACCATGAATAGGGCAGGATATGATCATACACAGCATATAAGAGATGAGATGACTAACAAAATCAGGAGGAGCCTACACTCACCAAAAAAAAAAAAAAAAAAACACTGGTGACACTGGTGACAGTAAAATTCACCTTGTTACCCATAACACATTGTTAGGCCTAGGTCCAAATACATAAAAAAGATGCTCTCTTACATTATAGCGGGATTTTCCGGGCTTTCCTATGTGCAACTGCAAAGTTGTCGATTAGATCAGGATTGTGTGCACAGGATTGTGTGCACTTGCTACCTGGTTGTCATAGCGACGCCGCAGGAAACTGCCGTGACTTAATCTTCTACGCGAGATACATCCGCTGCCACACACACAGGACAATGGAGGAAATCGAGTGTATGCTGGTTTTGGATGTTTTTGTTTTTGCTGTTTTTTATTCAGGATACTCCGTCTGGCACGTGCAATGATGACGCAGTGAATAGTGAAGATTCTCTCTGACCAATCAGCAGTCTGCCGTGTTTTCACGTCACATTTTAGTATCGCCTCAACTCGCTTAGAACCTCGCCGGAGGTGGTACGAAAAAAAGTACCTGGAAGCAGGTACAGGTACAACTTTTACACAGTGGAAAACCAAACAAAGCCGAGTCGAGCCGAGACCAGCTGGTACTGTGTAGTGGAAAAGCGCCATTTGTTTCATATCAAAAGTACTTGTCTGTCAGCGTGCAGTCTCCTCTCTTATCCGCAATGTATTTTTCACTGCGTGAGAACTTGGTGTGGTGTGAGAGTGGCGTCGCTTGTCAGACATAGCAACAGTAACTAAAGTGGGCGGGTCTTTGTGAATGGTCATTGACAGTATGGACGGGGATTCGCCAGTCCCAATTCAAAACAAATTTCATCACAATCCATCATTGTTCGTTTCAAACATGTGAGAGCATCAAAATGATCCATGGGTGAAATTGATTGGATTTAATTCATTGTTTTGTCAGTTCCTATCATCATTTTAACATTTTGGCATTATTGTTTAGCTATTTACATATGTTTTCAAATTTCCTTTGTTTTTTTGTTGTTGTCTCGATCGGACTAACGGCTATGAAGATAAACACAATTTTTTAAAGCTCTAAATTACACTTACAAAAACCATAAGGCGAAACCTGGCATGTTTGGTATTGTTGGACTTTAGCAAGGATTCAGGAGTCTTAAGAGGTCACTCCTTTGAAAAAACACTGGCTTGAAACTTCTAAGGCTCCTTCAAGGCATTGTGCCAATGATGTATACTGAGTTTTTTGAGATATACCAATGTTCTCATAGACTATCATGGCACCCTGGACAAAGACACTGCGTGCCAATTTTCAGTAGACTAACAGTTGGGTGCACTTATAGCTATTTTCATGATTTTTTTCACTGTTATACCACCACCAAGTGGCCAGTTGTCATGATTTTTTTCATGTCAACTCAGATTGAGCTTATGAACATGTGTCCCAAGTTTTTCTATTTTCATAATTTTCTAGTCGACTATAGTTATTCATTTAAGCCATTAGTGGAAAAATCGCCCCTTTATATTAATTAAATTACTTAAATAGGCTATATAGCCTACATGATAATGAGCGTTTACGTAATACAGCCGCACTCAAGCGCACGACCGCAGGCATAAAGCTTGCCACAAAGAACCGGTAAAAGTAATTTGGGGTCAGTAAGATTTTTTAAGAAAGTGACAGTATAGACATTTATAACGTTAGAAAAGCTTTCTATTTCAGAAAACTCTGAAACTTTCTATTCATCACAGTTTTCTACATCGATAAAAATCAGAAATATTTATTGAGCAGTAAATCAGCGTATTATTCACTTGCACGTTTTCTTGCGTGGGTGGATGTTGGAATCAATAATCACGTTGTTTGCATTCGCCTAAACTGATTTGCCAAAATCAAAATGCTGACATTGAAAGTCCCGCTCGGAGCGGTAAATCAAACAATGATTTGTCCCTAAATAATGATATATTATATCATAATATATTATATATTATTATTTTTGATAGGATGATAACAGGTGTCGTGATCAGCCCTGCTGCTGTATCAGTCAGTGATCAGCTTTGCAGTAAAAAAAACAGGACAAGGGAGATATAAATTATGCATTATTAATTATAACAAATAAATTATGCCCAAAATACGGGACATTTGGCAACCCTAACATTAGTTTTTCCCTTCCCCAAGAACAAAGCACATAACGTTAGCAGGGTTGAACTGGAACAAAAAAAATTAAATCAAATTTGCTAATAAAAATGAGCAAAATATAGCTAACAGCTCAGATAACTGCGATTGTCAGCAACAAATCGGAGAAAATCAAGACAGAAGAAGAGGTCTACGATGCCTACGGATGTTGGTTGATCACAAACTTCCAAGATGCCGTCTGCAAGTGTGTTTATGTCGATTGCGTGGGTATTAGAGATTTTTTTGCGATTGTCATGGGGTTTCTCAGATTTCGATTGAGACCGGTAAGCATTAGCCTCGATAGTAGTCGTGTCTCCTTCATTGCGTATTTTAATATTTTGAATATATCCCTCCACTGCATACTGTAACCCCTTTTGCCTCGATCTGGAAGATATCGTGGAGGTATTGCTCCAAAAAAGGTCACTGACACGCACGGGTATACCTCTTCCCGTCATGGCAATCTGTCGTGCTGGTCGTGTTTGACCATTTGTTTGTCGGACGTAGCAACAGTAACTAAGGGGGGCGGGGCTCGGCGAAAGGCTAATTCTTGCGATTTTTTTCAAGTGATCTCAGATTGAGCTCAGGAAGATGTATCCCAAGTTTAGCAAAAAAATCTCTTTCCGTTCACAATTTACAACCGTTTTAGTAAAAGTGGCCCTAGTGCCATCAAATATGTTGGTTCCCCTTATCGACCGTTAATTGAAACGAATCCTTACAATTACAATAGGGTTTCAGCACTTTGTTGTCTCGATCAGACTAACGGCTTTGAAGATAACCACAATTTTTTAAAGCTCTAAATGACACTTACAAAAACTATAAGGCGAAACCTGGCATGTTTGGTATTGTTGGACTCGGCAAGGATTCTTAGGAGGTCCCTCCTGTGAAAAAAACACGGGCTTGAAACTTCTAAGGCTCCTTCAAGGCATTGTGCCAGTGACGTGTACTGAGTTTTTTGAGATACACCAATGTTCTCATAGACTATCATGGCACCCTGGACAAAGACACTGCATGCCAATTTTCAGTAGACTAACGGTTGGGTGCGCTTATAGCTATTTTCATGATTTTTTTCACTGTTATAGCACCACAAAGAGGCCAATTGTCACGATTTTTTTCATGTCAACTCAGATTGAGCTTATGAACATGTGTCCCAAATTTAGCGAAAATATCTCTTTCCGTTCACAAGTTATAACCATTTTATAGCACCACCAAGTGGCCAATTGTCATGATTTTTTTTCACGTGACCTCAGAATGAGCTCATGAACATGTGTCCCAAGTTTTGCGAAAATATCTCTTTCCGTTCACAAGTTATAACCGTTTTATAGTGCCACCTAGTGGCCAATTGTTGCGATTTTTTTCATGTAATCTCAGATTGAGCTCAGAAAGATGTATCCCAAGTTTAGCAAAAAAATCTCTTTCCGTTCACAATTTATAACCGTTTTGTAAAAGTGGCCCTGGTACCATCAAAGGTTTTGGTTCCCCTTATCGACCGTTAATTGAAATTTAAAAATTTTTGGAAGATTATTAATTGTCAGACTCCAGAGAATATTCTTGCAGTGATTTGGTTCCGATCGGGCGAAAAACCTAGGAGAAGTTAGCAAAAATAGTTTTTTCAAAAAAATGCAATTTACTCGAAATTGGGGCCTGAAGGGCGAGCAAATCGGAGATAGCCATTTTGTCCGCCTTGAGCCAAGGATTCCAACGATATAAGACACTTGATCCTGGGACAAACGGTCTAAGAGTTATGAGCGATTTTGAACTTTTGGTTGCTGTAGCGCCACCTATGGGCCAATCGGGGTCATACTCTGATAGGTTGTCCCCAAATTGAGGCCTACCATCTGGCCAGGTTTCAAGTCTCTAGGCCTTACGGTTTGTCCTGCACGATGCGTTTTACGAATCCTTACAATTACAATAGGGTTTCAGCATTTCATGCTTGAACCCCTAATAAGAATGAAGGCTTTTTGCCAGTTATAGCGCCACCTGTGGTCCGATCTCCATGAAACTCTGCATGCTTCCTCATCATGTTCTGACACATATGCTCATCAATTTGGGTGAAGTTCTGAGTTTTCATTTGGGATTTATAGGCTTTTTAGTGTATTTTGCCACGCCCCTTTTCTAAATGACCCTGTTACAGCCACCCAAATGCAAAAGTTCAACTTTTTTTTCGATAATTATAGATCTAGAGAGTCCAGAGAATTGTCCTAGACTGGTTTGGTTCCGATCGGGCGAAAAACCAGGGACTAGTTCGCAAAAGTAGGTTTTGGGCAAAATCCGACATAGCAGAAAATTTTCCCTGCCTACATCCAAATCGGAGATAGCCATTTTGTCCGCCTTGAGCCAAGGATTCCAACGATATAAGACACTTGATCCTGGGACAAACGGTCTAAGAGTTATGAGCGATTTTGAACTTTTGGTTGCTGTAGCGCCACCTATGGGCCAATCGGGGTCATACTCTGATAGGTTGTCCCCAAATTGAGGCCTACCATCTGGCCAGGTTTCAAGTCTCTAGGCCTTACGGTTTGTCCTGCACGATGCGTTTTACGAATCCTTACAATTACAATAGGGTTTCAGCATTTCATGCTTGAACCCCTAATAAGAATGAAGGCTTTTTGCCAGTTATAGCGCCACCTGTGGTCCGATCTCCATGAAACTCTGCATGCTTCCTCATCATGTTCTGACACATATGCTCATCAATTTGGGTGAAGTTCTGAGTTTTCATTTGGGATTTATAGGCTTTTTAGTGTATTTTGCCACGCCCCTTTTCTAAATGACCCTGTTACAGCCACCCAAATGCAAAAGTTCAACTTTTTTTTCGATAATTATAGATCTAGAGAGTCCAGAGAATTGTCCTAGACTGGTTTGGTTCCGATCGGGCGAAAAACCAGGGACTAGTTCGCAAAAGTAGGTTTTGGGCAAAATCCGACATAGCAGAAAATTTTCCCTGCCTACATCCAAATCGGAGATAGCCATTTTGTCCGCCTTGAGCCAAGGATTCCAACGATATAAGACACTTGATCCTGGGACAAACGGTCTAAGAGTTATGAGCGATTTTGAACTTTTGGTTGCTGTAGCGCCACCTATGGGCCAATCGGGGTCATACTCTGATAGGTTGTCCCCAAATTGAGGCCTACCATCTGGCCAGGTTTCAAGTCTCTAGGCCTTACGGTTTGTCCTGCACGATGCGTTTTACGAATCCTTACAATTACAATAGGGTTTCAGCATTTCATGCTTGAACCCCTAATAAGAATGAAGGCTTTTTGCCAGTTATAGCGCCACCTGTGGTCCGATCTCCATGAAACTCTGCATGCTTCCTCATCATGTTCTGACACATATGCTCATCAATTTGGGTGAAGTTCTGAGTTTTCATTTGGGATTTATAGGCTTTTTAGTGTATTTTGCCACGCCCCTTTTCTAAATGACCCTGTTACAGCCACCCAAATGCAAAAGTTCAACTTTTTTTTCGATAATTATAGATCTAGAGAGTCCAGAGAATTGTCCTAGACTGGTTTGGTTCCGATCGGGCGAAAAACCAGGGACTAGTTCGCAAAAGTAGGTTTTGGGCAAAATCCGACATAGCAGAAAATTTTCCCTGCCTACATCCAAATCGGAGATAGCCATTTTGTCCGCCTTGAGCCAAGGATTCCAACGATATAAGACACTTGATCCTGGGACAAACGGTCTAAGAGTTATGAGCGATTTTGAACTTTTGGTTGCTGTAGCGCCACCTATGGGCCAATCGGGGTCATACTCTGATAGGTTGTCCCCAAATTGAGGCCTACCATCTGGCCAGGTTTCAAGTCTCTAGGCCTTACGGTTTGTCCTGCACGATGCGTTTTACGAATCCTTACAATTACAATAGGGTTTCAGCATTTCATGCTTGAACCCCTAATAAGAATGAAGGCTTTTTGCCAGTTATAGCGCCACCTGTGGTCCGATCTCCATGAAACTCTGCATGCTTCCTCAGCATGTTCTGACACATATGCTCATCAATTTGGGTGAAGTTCTGAGTTTTCATTTGGGATTTATAGGCTTTTTAGTGTATTTTGCCACGCCCCTTTTCTAAATGACCCTGTTACAGCCACCCAAATGCAAAAGTTCAACTTTTTTTTCGATAATTATAGATCTAGAGAGTCCAGAGAATTGTCCTAGACTGGTTTGGTTCCGATCGGGCGAAAAACCAGGGACTAGTTCGCAAAAGTAGGTTTTGGGCAAAATCCGACATAGCAGAAAATTTTCCCTGCCTACATCCAAATCGGAGATAGCCATTTTGTCCGCCTTGAGCCAAGGATTCCAACGATATAAGACACTTGATCCTGGGACAAACGGTCTAAGAGTTATGAGCGATTTTGAACTTTTGGTTGCTGTAGCGCCACCTATGGGCCAATCGGGGTCATACTCTGATAGGTTGTCCCCAAATTGAGGCCTACCATCTGGCCAGGTTTCAAGTCTCTAGGCCTTACGGTTTGTCCTGCACGATGCGTTTTACGAATCCTTACAATTACAATAGGGTTTCAGCATTTCATGCTTGAACCCCTAATAAGAATGAAGGCTTTTTGCCAGTTATAGCGCCACCTGTGGTCCGATCTCCATGAAACTCTGCATGCTTCCTCAGCATGTTCTGACACATATGCTCATCAATTTGGGTGAAGTTCTGAGTTTTCATTTGGGATTTATAGGCTTTTTAGTGTATTTTGCCACGCCCCTTTTCTAAATGACCCTGTTACAGCCACCCAAATGCAAAATTTCAACTTTTTTTCGATAATTATAGATCTAGAGAGTCCAGAGAATTGTCCTAGACTGGTTTGGTTCCGATCGGGCGAAAAACCAGGGACTAGTTCGCAAAAGTAGGTTTTGGGCAAAATCCGACATAGCAGAAAATTTTCCCTGCCTACATCCAAATCGGAGATAGCCATTTTGTCCGCCTTGAGCCAAGGATTCCAACGATATAAGACACTTGATCCTGGGACAAACGGTCTAAGAGTTATGAGCGATTTTGAACTTTTGGTTGCTGTAGCGCCACCTATGGGCCAATCGGGGTCATACTCTGATAGGTTGTCCCCAAATTGAGGCCTACCATCTGGCCAGGTTTCAAGTCTCTAGGCCTTACGGTTTGTCCTGCACGATGCGTTTTACGAATCCTTACAATTACAATAGGGTTTCAGCATTTCATGCTTGAACCCCTAATAAGAATGAAGGCTTTTTGCCAGTTATAGCGCCACCTGTGGTCCGATCTCCATGAAACTCTGCATGCTTCCTCAGCATGTTCTGACACATATGCTCATCAATTTGGGTGAAGTTCTGAGTTTTCATTTGGGATTTATAGGCTTTTTAGTGTATTTTGCCACGCCCCTTTTCTAAATGACCCTGTTACAGCCACCCAAATGCAAAAGTTCAACTTTTTTTTCGATAATTATAGATCTAGAGAGTCCAGAGAATTGTCCTAGACTGGTTTGGTTCCGATCGGGCGAAAAACCAGGGACTAGTTCGCAAAAGTAGGTTTTGGGCAAAATCCGACATAGCAGAAAATTTTCCCTGCCTACATCCAAATCGGAGATAGCCATTTTGTCCGCCTTGAGCCAAGGATTCCAACGATATAAGACACTTGATCCTGGGACAAACGGTCTAAGAGTTATGAGCGATTTTGAACTTTTGGTTGTTGTAGCGCCACCTATGGGCCAATCGGGGTCATACTCTGATAGGTTGTCCCCAAATTGAGGCCTACCATCTGGCCAGGTTTCAAGTCTCTAGGCCTTACGGTTTGTCCTGCACGATGCGTTTTACGAATCCTTACAATTACAATAGGGTTTCAGCATTTCATGCTTGAACCCCTAATAAGAATGAAGGCTTTTTGCCAGTTATAGCGCCACCTGTGGTCCGATCTCCATGAAACTCTGCATGCTTCCTCAGCATGTTCTGACACATATGCTCATCAATTTGGGTGAAGTTCTGAGTTTTCATTTGGGATTTATAGGCTTTTTAGTGTATTTTGCCACGCCCCTTTTCTAAATGACCCTGTTACAGCCACCCAAATGCAAAAGTTCAACTTTTTTTCGATAATTATAGATCTAGAGAGTCCAGAGAATTGTCCTAGACTGGTTTGGTTCCGATCGGGCGAAAAACCAGGGACTAGTTCGCAAAAGTAGGTTTTGGGCAAAATCCGACATAGCAGAAAATTTTCCCTGCCTACATCCAAATCGGAGATAGCCATTTTGTCCGCCTTGAGCCAAGGATTCCAACGATATAAGACACTTGATCCTGGGACAAACGGTCTAAGAGTTATGAGCGATTTTGAACTTTTGGTTGCTGTAGCGCCACCTATGGGCCAATCGGGGTCATACTCTGATAGGTTGTCCCCAAATTGAGGCCTACCATCTGGCCAGGTTTCAAGTCTCTAGGCCTTACGGTTTGTCCTGCACGATGCGTTTTACGAATCCTTACAATTACAATAGGGTTTCAGCATTTCATGCTTGAACCCCTAATAAGAATGAAGGCTTTTTGCCAGTTATAGCGCCACCTGTGGTCCGATCTCCATGAAACTCTGCATGCTTCCTCATCATGTTCTGACACATATGCTCATCAATTTGGGTGAAGTTCTGAGTTTTCATTTGGGATTTATAGGCTTTTTAGTGTATTTTGCCACGCCCCTTTTCTAAATGACCCTGTTACAGCCACCCAAATGCAAAAGTTCAACTTTTTTTTCGATAATTATAGATCTAGAGAGTCCAGAGAATTGTCCTAGACTGGTTTGGTTCCGATCGGGCGAAAAACCAGGGACTAGTTCGCAAAAGTAGGTTTTGGGCAAAATCCGACATAGCAGAAAATTTTCCCTGCCTACATCCAAATCGGAGATAGCCATTTTGTCCGCCTTGAGCCAAGGATTCCAACGATATAAGACACTTGATCCTGGGACAAACGGTCTAAGAGTTATGAGCGATTTTGAACTTTTGGTTGCTGTAGCGCCACCTATGGGCCAATCGGGGTCATACTCTGATAGGTTGTCCCCAAATTGAGGCCTACCATCTGGCCAGGTTTCAAGTCTCTAGGCCTTACGGTTTGTCCTGCACGATGCGTTTTACGAATCCTTACAATTACAATAGGGTTTCAGCATTTCATGCTTGAACCCCTAATAAGAATGAAGGCTTTTTGCCAGTTATAGCGCCACCTGTGGTCCGATCTCCATGAAACTCTGCATGCTTCCTCAGCATGTTCTGACACATATGCTCATCAATTTGGGTGAAGTTCTGAGTTTTCATTTGGGATTTATAGGCTTTTTAGTGTATTTTGCCACGCCCCTTTTCTAAATGACCCTGTTACAGCCACCCAAATGCAAAAGTTCAACTTTTTTTTCGATAATTATAGATCTAGAGAGTCCAGAGAATTGTCCTAGACTGGTTTGGTTCCGATCGGGCGAAAAACCAGGGACTAGTTCGCAAAAGTAGGTTTTGGGCAAAATCCGACATAGCAGAAAATTTTCCCTGCCTACATCCAAATCGGAGATAGCCATTTTGTCCGCCTTGAGCCAAGGATTCCAACGATATAAGACACTTGATCCTGGGACAAACGGTCTAAGAGTTATGAGCGATTTTGAACTTTTGGTTGCTGTAGCGCCACCTATGGGCCAATCGGGGTCATACTCTGATAGGTTGTCCCCAAATTGAGGCCTACCATCTGGCCAGGTTTCAAGTCTCTAGGCCTTACGGTTTGTCCTGCACGATGCGTTTTACGAATCCTTACAATTACAATAGGGTTTCAGCATTTCATGCTTGAACCCCTAATAAGAATGAAGGCTTTTTGCCAGTTATAGCGCCACCTGTGGTCCGATCTCCATGAAACTCTGCATGCTTCCTCAGCATGTTCTGACACATATGCTCATCAATTTGGGTGAAGTTCTGAGTTTTCATTTGGGATTTATAGGCTTTTTAGTGTATTTTGCCACGCCCCTTTTCTAAATGACCCTGTTACAGCCACCCAAATGCAAAAGTTCAACTTTTTTTCGATAATTATAGATCTAGAGAGTCCAGAGAATTGTCCTAGACTGGTTTGGTTCCGATCGGGCGAAAAACCAGGGACTAGTTCGCAAAAGTAGGTTTTGGGCAAAATCCGACATAGCAGAAAATTTTCCCTGCCTACATCCAAATCGGAGATAGCCATTTTGTCCGCCTTGAGCCAAGGATTCCAACGATATAAGACACTTGATCCTGGGACAAACGGTCTAAGAGTTATGAGCGATTTTGAACTTTTGGTTGCTGTAGCGCCACCTATGGGCCAATCGGGGTCATACTCTGATAGGTTGTCCCCAAATTGAGGCCTACCATCTGGCCAGGTTTCAAGTCTCTAGGCCTTACGGTTTGTCCTGCACGATGCGTTTTACGAATCCTTACAATTACAATAGGGTTTCAGCATTTCATGCTTGAACCCCTAATAAGAATGAAGGCTTTTTGCCAGTTATAGCGCCACCTGTGGTCCGATCTCCATGAAACTCTGCATGCTTCCTCAGCATGTTCTGACACATATGCTCATCAATTTGGGTGAAGTTCTGAGTTTTCATTTGGGATTTATAGGCTTTTTAGTGTATTTTGCCACGCCCCTTTTCTAAATGACCCTGTTACAGCCACCCAAATGCAAAAGTTCAACTTTTTTTTCGATAATTATAGATCTAGAGAGTCCAGAGAATTGTCCTAGACTGGTTTGGTTCCGATCGGGCGAAAAACCAGGGACTAGTTCGCAAAAGTAGGTTTTGGGCAAAATCCGACATAGCAGAAAATTTTCCCTGCCTACATCCAAATCGGAGATAGCCATTTTGTCCGCCTTGAGCCAAGGATTCCAACGATATAAGACACTTGATCCTGGGACAAACGGTCTAAGAGTTATGAGCGATTTTGAACTTTTGGTTGTTGTAGCGCCACCTATGGGCCAATCGGGGTCATACTCTGATAGGTTGTCCCCAAATTGAGGCCTACCATCTGGCCAGGTTTCAAGTCTCTAGGCCTTACGGTTTGTCCTGCACGATGCGTTTTACGAATCCTTACAATTACAATAGGGTTTCAGCATTTCATGCTTGAACCCCTAATAAGAATGAAGGCTTTTTGCCAGTTATAGCGCCACCTGTGGTCCGATCTCCATGAAACTCTGCATGCTTCCTCAGCATGTTCTGACACATATGCTCATCAATTTGGGTGAAGTTCTGAGTTTTCATTTGGGATTTATAGGCTTTTTAGTGTATTTTGCCACGCCCCTTTTCTAAATGACCCTGTTACAGCCACCCAAATGCAAAAGTTCAACTTTTTTTTCGATAATTATAGATCTAGAGAGTCCAGAGAATTGTCCTAGACTGGTTTGGTTCCGATCGGGCGAAAAACCAGGGACTAGTTCGCAAAAGTAGGTTTTGGGCAAAATCCGACATAGCAGAAAATTTTCCCTGCCTACATCCAAATCGGAGATAGCCATTTTGTCCGCCTTGAGCCAAGGATTCCAACGATATAAGACACTTGATCCTGGGACAAACGGTCTAAGAGTTATGAGCGATTTTGAACTTTTGGTTGTTGTAGCGCCACCTATGGGCCAATCGGGGTCATACTCTGATAGGTTGTCCCCAAATTGAGGCCTACCATCTGGCCAGGTTTCAAGTCTCTAGGCCTTACGGTTTGTCCTGCACGATGCGTTTTACGAATCCTTACAATTACAATAGGGTTTCAGCATTTCATGCTTGAACCCCTAATAAGAATGAAGGCTTTTTGCCAGTTATAGCGCCACCTGTGGTCCGATCTCCATGAAACTCTGCATGCTTCCTCAGCATGTTCTGACACATATGCTCATCAATTTGGGTGAAGTTCTGAGTTTTCATTTGGGATTTATAGGCTTTTTAGTGTATTTTGCCACGCCCCTTTTCTAAATGACCCTGTTACAGCCACCCAAATGCAAAAGTTCAACTTTTTTTCGATAATTATAGATCTAGAGAGTCCAGAGAATTGTCCTAGACTGGTTTGGTTCCGATCGGGCGAAAAACCAGGGACTAGTTCGCAAAAGTAGGTTTTGGGCAAAATCCGACATAGCAGAAAATTTTCCCTGCCTACATCCAAATCGGAGATAGCCATTTTGTCCGCCTTGAGCCAAGGATTCCAACGATATAAGACACTTGATCCTGGGACAAACGGTCTAAGAGTTATGAGCGATTTTGAACTTTTGGTTGCTGTAGCGCCACCTATGGGCCAATCGGGGTCATACTCTGATAGGTTGTCCCCAAATTGAGGCCTACCATCTGGCCAGGTTTCAAGTCTCTAGGCCTTACGGTTTGTCCTGCACGATGCGTTTTACGAATCCTTACAATTACAATAGGGTTTCAGCATTTCATGCTTGAACCCCTAATAAGAATGAAGGCTTTTTGCCAGTTATAGCGCCACCTGTGGTCCGATCTCCATGAAACTCTGCATGCTTCCTCATCATGTTCTGACACATATGCTCATCAATTTGGGTGAAGTTCTGAGTTTTCATTTGGGATTTATAGGCTTTTTAGTGTATTTTGCCACGCCCCTTTTCTAAATGACCCTGTTACAGCCACCCAAATGCAAAAGTTCAACTTTTTTTTCGATAATTATAGATCTAGAGAGTCCAGAGAATTGTCCTAGACTGGTTTGGTTCCGATCGGGCGAAAAACCAGGGACTAGTTCGCAAAAGTAGGTTTTGGGCAAAATCCGACATAGCAGAAAATTTTCCCTGCCTACATCCAAATCGGAGATAGCCATTTTGTCCGCCTTGAGCCAAGGATTCCAACGATATAAGACACTTGATCCTGGGACAAACGGTCTAAGAG
The DNA here is from genome assembly GCF_949319135.1 of Squalius cephalus. Taxonomy (NCBI): domain Eukaryota; kingdom Metazoa; phylum Chordata; class Actinopteri; order Cypriniformes; family Leuciscidae; genus Squalius; species Squalius cephalus. The sequence continues at coordinate 41,196,738 of NC_137128.1, read as the reverse complement.
TTATGAGCGATTTTGAACTTTTGGTTGCTGTAGCGCCACCTATGGGCCAATCGGGGTCATACTCTGATAGGTTGTCCCCAAATTGAGGCCTACCATCTGGCCAGGTTTCAAGTCTCTAGGCCTTACGGTTTGTCCTGCACGATGCGTTTTACGAATCCTTACAATTACAATAGGGTTTCAGCATTTCATGCTTGAACCCCTAATAAGAATGAAGGCTTTTTGCCAGTTATAGCGCCACCTGTGGTCCGATCTCCATGAAACTCTGCATGCTTCCTCAGCATGTTCTGACACATATGCTCATCAATTTGGGTGAAGTTCTGAGTTTTCATTTGGGATTTATAGGCTTTTTAGTGTATTTTGCCACGCCCCTTTTCTAAATGACCCTGTTACAGCCACCCAAATGCAAAAGTTCAACTTTTTTTTCGATAATTATAGATCTAGAGAGTCCAGAGAATTGTCCTAGACTGGTTTGGTTCCGATCGGGCGAAAAACCAGGGACTAGTTCGCAAAAGTAGGTTTTGGGCAAAATCCGACATAGCAGAAAATTTTCCCTGCCTACATCCAAATCGGAGATAGCCATTTTGTCCGCCTTGAGCCAAGGATTCCAACGATATAAGACACTTGATCCTGGGACAAACGGTCTAAGAGTTATGAGCGATTTTGAACTTTTGGTTGCTGTAGCGCCACCTATGGGCCAATCGGGGTCATACTCTGATAGGTTGTCCCCAAATTGAGGCCTACCATCTGGCCAGGTTTCAAGTCTCTAGGCCTTACGGTTTGTCCTGCACGATGCGTTTTACGAATCCTTACAATTACAATAGGGTTTCAGCATTTCATGCTTGAACCCCTAATAAGAATGAAGGCTTTTTGCCAGTTATAGCGCCACCTGTGGTCCGATCTCCATGAAACTCTGCATGCTTCCTCAGCATGTTCTGACACATATGCTCATCAATTTGGGTGAAGTTCTGAGTTTTCATTTGGGATTTATAGGCTTTTTAGTGTATTTTGCCACGCCCCTTTTCTAAATGACCCTGTTACAGCCACCCAAATGCAAAAGTTCAACTTTTTTTCGATAATTATAGATCTAGAGAGTCCAGAGAATTGTCCTAGACTGGTTTGGTTCCGATCGGGCGAAAAACCAGGGACTAGTTCGCAAAAGTAGGTTTTGGGCAAAATCCGACATAGCAGAAAATTTTCCCTGCCTACATCCAAATCGGAGATAGCCATTTTGTCCGCCTTGAGCCAAGGATTCCAACGATATAAGACACTTGATCCTGGGACAAACGGTCTAAGAGTTATGAGCGATTTTGAACTTTTGGTTGCTGTAGCGCCACCTATGGGCCAATCGGGGTCATACTCTGATAGGTTGTCCCCAAATTGAGGCCTACCATCTGGCCAGGTTTCAAGTCTCTAGGCCTTACGGTTTGTCCTGCACGATGCGTTTTACGAATCCTTACAATTACAATAGGGTTTCAGCATTTCATGCTTGAACCCCTAATAAGAATGAAGGCTTTTTGCCAGTTATAGCGCCACCTGTGGTCCGATCTCCATGAAACTCTGCATGCTTCCTCAGCATGTTCTGACACATATGCTCATCAATTTGGGTGAAGTTCTGAGTTTTCATTTGGGATTTATAGGCTTTTTAGTGTATTTTGCCACGCCCCTTTTCTAAATGACCCTGTTACAGCCACCCAAATGCAAAAGTTCAACTTTTTTTTCGATAATTATAGATCTAGAGAGTCCAGAGAATTGTCCTAGACTGGTTTGGTTCCGATCGGGCGAAAAACCAGGGACTAGTTCGCAAAAGTAGGTTTTGGGCAAAATCCGACATAGCAGAAAATTTTCCCTGCCTACATCCAAATCGGAGATAGCCATTTTGTCCGCCTTGAGCCAAGGATTCCAACGATATAAGACACTTGATCCTGGGACAAACGGTCTAAGAGTTATGAGCGATTTTGAACTTTTGGTTGTTGTAGCGCCACCTATGGGCCAATCGGGGTCATACTCTGATAGGTTGTCCCCAAATTGAGGCCTACCATCTGGCCAGGTTTCAAGTCTCTAGGCCTTACGGTTTGTCCTGCACGATGCGTTTTACGAATCCTTACAATTACAATAGGGTTTCAGCATTTCATGCTTGAACCCCTAATAAGAATGAAGGCTTTTTGCCAGTTATAGCGCCACCTGTGGTCCGATCTCCATGAAACTCTGCATGCTTCCTCAGCATGTTCTGACACATATGCTCATCAATTTGGGTGAAGTTCTGAGTTTTCATTTGGGATTTATAGGCTTTTTAGTGTATTTTGCCACGCCCCTTTTCTAAATGACCCTGTTACAGCCACCCAAATGCAAAAGTTCAACTTTTTTTCGATAATTATAGATCTAGAGAGTCCAGAGAATTGTCCTAGACTGGTTTGGTTCCGATCGGGCGAAAAACCAGGGACTAGTTCGCAAAAGTAGGTTTTGGGCAAAATCCGACATAGCAGAAAATTTTCCCTGCCTACATCCAAATCGGAGATAGCCATTTTGTCCGCCTTGAGCCAAGGATTCCAACGATATAAGACACTTGATCCTGGGACAAACGGTCTAAGAGTTATGAGCGATTTTGAACTTTTGGTTGCTGTAGCGCCACCTATGGGCCAATCGGGGTCATACTCTGATAGGTTGTCCCCAAATTGAGGCCTACCATCTGGCCAGGTTTCAAGTCTCTAGGCCTTACGGTTTGTCCTGCACGATGCGTTTTACGAATCCTTACAATTACAATAGGGTTTCAGCATTTCATGCTTGAACCCCTAATAAGAATGAAGGCTTTTTGCCAGTTATAGCGCCACCTGTGGTCCGATCTCCATGAAACTCTGCATGCTTCCTCATCATGTTCTGACACATATGCTCATCAATTTGGGTGAAGTTCTGAGTTTTCATTTGGGATTTATAGGCTTTTTAGTGTATTTTGCCACGCCCCTTTTCTAAATGACCCTGTTACAGCCACCCAAATGCAAAAGTTCAACTTTTTTTTCGATAATTATAGATCTAGAGAGTCCAGAGAATTGTCCTAGACTGGTTTGGTTCCGATCGGGCGAAAAACCAGGGACTAGTTCGCAAAAGTAGGTTTTGGGCAAAATCCGACATAGCAGAAAATTTTCCCTGCCTACATCCAAATCGGAGATAGCCATTTTGTCCGCCTTGAGCCAAGGATTCCAACGATATAAGACACTTGATCCTGGGACAAACGGTCTAAGAGTTATGAGCGATTTTGAACTTTTGGTTGCTGTAGCGCCACCTATGGGCCAATCGGGGTCATACTCTGATAGGTTGTCCCCAAATTGAGGCCTACCATCTGGCCAGGTTTCAAGTCTCTAGGCCTTACGGTTTGTCCTGCACGATGCGTTTTACGAATCCTTACAATTACAATAGGGTTTCAGCATTTCATGCTTGAACCCCTAATAAGAATGAAGGCTTTTTGCCAGTTATAGCGCCACCTGTGGTCCGATCTCCATGAAACTCTGCATGCTTCCTCAGCATGTTCTGACACATATGCTCATCAATTTGGGTGAAGTTCTGAGTTTTCATTTGGGATTTATAGGCTTTTTAGTGTATTTTGCCACGCCCCTTTTCTAAATGACCCTGTTACAGCCACCCAAATGCAAAAGTTCAACTTTTTTTTCGATAATTATAGATCTAGAGAGTCCAGAGAATTGTCCTAGACTGGTTTGGTTCCGATCGGGCGAAAAACCAGGGACTAGTTCGCAAAAGTAGGTTTTGGGCAAAATCCGACATAGCAGAAAATTTTCCCTGCCTACATCCAAATCGGAGATAGCCATTTTGTCCGCCTTGAGCCAAGGATTCCAACGATATAAGACACTTGATCCTGGGACAAACGGTCTAAGAGTTATGAGCGATTTTGAACTTTTGGTTGCTGTAGCGCCACCTATGGGCCAATCGGGGTCATACTCTGATAGGTTGTCCCCAAATTGAGGCCTACCATCTGGCCAGGTTTCAAGTCTCTAGGCCTTACGGTTTGTCCTGCACGATGCGTTTTACGAATCCTTACAATTACAATAGGGTTTCAGCATTTCATGCTTGAACCCCTAATAAGAATGAAGGCTTTTTGCCAGTTATAGCGCCACCTGTGGTCCGATCTCCATGAAACTCTGCATGCTTCCTCAGCATGTTCTGACACATATGCTCATCAATTTGGGTGAAGTTCTGAGTTTTCATTTGGGATTTATAGGCTTTTTAGTGTATTTTGCCACGCCCCTTTTCTAAATGACCCTGTTACAGCCACCCAAATGCAAAAGTTCAACTTTTTTTCGATAATTATAGATCTAGAGAGTCCAGAGAATTGTCCTAGACTGGTTTGGTTCCGATCGGGCGAAAAACCAGGGACTAGTTCGCAAAAGTAGGTTTTGGGCAAAATCCGACATAGCAGAAAATTTTCCCTGCCTACATCCAAATCGGAGATAGCCATTTTGTCCGCCTTGAGCCAAGGATTCCAACGATATAAGACACTTGATCCTGGGACAAACGGTCTAAGAGTTATGAGCGATTTTGAACTTTTGGTTGCTGTAGCGCCACCTATGGGCCAATCGGGGTCATACTCTGATAGGTTGTCCCCAAATTGAGGCCTACCATCTGGCCAGGTTTCAAGTCTCTAGGCCTTACGGTTTGTCCTGCACGATGCGTTTTACGAATCCTTACAATTACAATAGGGTTTCAGCATTTCATGCTTGAACCCCTAATAAGAATGAAGGCTTTTTGCCAGTTATAGCGCCACCTGTGGTCCGATCTCCATGAAACTCTGCATGCTTCCTCAGCATGTTCTGACACATATGCTCATCAATTTGGGTGAAGTTCTGAGTTTTCATTTGGGATTTATAGGCTTTTTAGTGTATTTTGCCACGCCCCTTTTCTAAATGACCCTGTTACAGCCACCCAAATGCAAAAGTTCAACTTTTTTTTCGATAATTATAGATCTAGAGAGTCCAGAGAATTGTCCTAGACTGGTTTGGTTCCGATCGGGCGAAAAACCAGGGACTAGTTCGCAAAAGTAGGTTTTGGGCAAAATCCGACATAGCAGAAAATTTTCCCTGCCTACATCCAAATCGGAGATAGCCATTTTGTCCGCCTTGAGCCAAGGATTCCAACGATATAAGACACTTGATCCTGGGACAAACGGTCTAAGAGTTATGAGCGATTTTGAACTTTTGGTTGCTGTAGCGCCACCTATGGGCCAATCGGGGTCATACTCTGATAGGTTGTCCCCAAATTGAGGCCTACCATCTGGCCAGGTTTCAAGTCTCTAGGCCTTACGGTTTGTCCTGCACGATGCGTTTTACGAATCCTTACAATTACAATAGGGTTTCAGCATTTCATGCTTGAACCCCTAATAAGAATGAAGGCTTTTTGCCAGTTATAGCGCCACCTGTGGTCCGATCTCCATGAAACTCTGCATGCTTCCTCAGCATGTTCTGACACATATGCTCATCAATTTGGGTGAAGTTCTGAGTTTTCATTTGGGATTTATAGGCTTTTTAGTGTATTTTGCCACGCCCCTTTTCTAAATGACCCTGTTACAGCCACCCAAATGCAAAAGTTCAACTTTTTTTCGATAATTATAGATCTAGAGAGTCCAGAGAATTGTCCTAGACTGGTTTGGTTCCGATCGGGCGAAAAACCAGGGACTAGTTCGCAAAAGTAGGTTTTGGGCAAAATCCGACATAGCAGAAAATTTTCCCTGCCTACATCCAAATCGGAGATAGCCATTTTGTCCGCCTTGAGCCAAGGATTCCAACGATATAAGACACTTGATCCTGGGACAAACGGTCTAAGAGTTATGAGCGATTTTGAACTTTTGGTTGCTGTAGCGCCACCTATGGGCCAATCGGGGTCATACTCTGATAGGTTGTCCCCAAATTGAGGCCTACCATCTGGCCAGGTTTCAAGTCTCTAGGCCTTACGGTTTGTCCTGCACGATGCGTTTTACGAATCCTTACAATTACAATAGGGTTTCAGCATTTCATGCTTGAACCCCTAATAAGAATGAAGGCTTTTTGCCAGTTATAGCGCCACCTGTGGTCCGATCTCCATGAAACTCTGCATGCTTCCTCAGCATGTTCTGACACATATGCTCATCAATTTGGGTGAAGTTCTGAGTTTTCATTTGGGATTTATAGGCTTTTTAGTGTATTTTGCCACGCCCCTTTTCTAAATGACCCTGTTACAGCCACCCAAATGCAAAAGTTCAACTTTTTTTCGATAATTATAGATCTAGAGAGTCCAGAGAATTGTCCTAGACTGGTTTGGTTCCGATCGGGCGAAAAACCAGGGACTAGTTCGCAAAAGTAGGTTTTGGGCAAAATCCGACATAGCAGAAAATTTTCCCTGCCTACATCCAAATCGGAGATAGCCATTTTGTCCGCCTTGAGCCAAGGATTCCAACGATATAAGACACTTGATCCTGGGACAAACGGTCTAAGAGTTATGAGCGATTTTGAACTTTTGGTTGCTGTAGCGCCACCTATGGGCCAATCGGGGTCATACTCTGATAGGTTGTCCCCAAATTGAGGCCTACCATCTGGCCAGGTTTCAAGTCTCTAGGCCTTACGGTTTGTCCTGCACGATGCGTTTTACGAATCCTTACAATTACAATAGGGTTTCAGCATTTCATGCTTGAACCCCTAATAAGAATGAAGGCTTTTTGCCAGTTATAGCGCCACCTGTGGTCCGATCTCCATGAAACTCTGCATGCTTCCTCAGCATGTTCTGACACATATGCTCATCAATTTGGGTGAAGTTCTGAGTTTTCATTTGGGATTTATAGGCTTTTTAGTGTATTTTGCCACGCCCCTTTTCTAAATGACCCTGTTACAGCCACCCAAATGCAAAAGTTCAACTTTTTTTTCGATAATTATAGATCTAGAGAGTCCAGAGAATTGTCCTAGACTGGTTTGGTTCCGATCGGGCGAAAAACCAGGGACTAGTTCGCAAAAGTAGGTTTTGGGCAAAATCCGACATAGCAGAAAATTTTCCCTGCCTACATCCAAATCGGAGATAGCCATTTTGTCCGCCTTGAGCCAAGGATTCCAACGATATAAGACACTTGATCCTGGGACAAACGGTCTAAGAGTTATGAGCGATTTTGAACTTTTGGTTGCTGTAGCGCCACCTATGGGCCAATCGGGGTCATACTCTGATAGGTTGTCCCCAAATTGAGGCCTACCATCTGGCCAGGTTTCAAGTCTCTAGGCCTTACGGTTTGTCCTGCACGATGCGTTTTACGAATCCTTACAATTACAATAGGGTTTCAGCATTTCATGCTTGAACCCCTAATAAGAATGAAGGCTTTTTGCCAGTTATAGCGCCACCTGTGGTCCGATCTCCATGAAACTCTGCATGCTTCCTCAGCATGTTCTGACACATATGCTCATCAATTTGGGTGAAGTTCTGAGTTTTCATTTGGGATTTATAGGCTTTTTAGTGTATTTTGCCACGCCCCTTTTCTAAATGACCCTGTTACAGCCACCCAAATGCAAAAGTTCAACTTTTTTTCGATAATTATAGATCTAGAGAGTCCAGAGAATTGTCCTAGACTGGTTTGGTTCCGATCGGGCGAAAAACCAGGGACTAGTTCGCAAAAGTAGGTTTTGGGCAAAATCCGACATAGCAGAAAATTTTCCCTGCCTACATCCAAATCGGAGATAGCCATTTTGTCCGCCTTGAGCCAAGGATTCCAACGATATAAGACACTTGATCCTGGGACAAACGGTCTAAGAGTTATGAGCGATTTTGAACTTTTGGTTGCTGTAGCGCCACCTATGGGCCAATCGGGGTCATACTCTGATAGGTTGTCCCCAAATTGAGGCCTACCATCTGGCCAGGTTTCAAGTCTCTAGGCCTTACGGTTTGTCCTGCACGATGCGTTTTACGAATCCTTACAATTACAATAGGGTTTCAGCATTTCATGCTTGAACCCCTAATAAGAATGAAGGCTTTTTGCCAGTTATAGCGCCACCTGTGGTCCGATCTCCATGAAACTCTGCATGCTTCCTCAGCATGTTCTGACACATATGCTCATCAATTTGGGTGAAGTTCTGAGTTTTCATTTGGGATTTATAGGCTTTTTAGTGTATTTTGCCACGCCCCTTTTCTAAATGACCCTGTTACAGCCACCCAAATGCAAAAGTTCAACTTTTTTTTCGATAATTATAGATCTAGAGAGTCCAGAGAATTGTCCTAGACTGGTTTGGTTCCGATCGGGCGAAAAACCAGGGACTAGTTCGCAAAAGTAGGTTTTGGGCAAAATCCGACATAGCAGAAAATTTTCCCTGCCTACATCCAAATCGGAGATAGCCATTTTGTCCGCCTTGAGCCAAGGATTCCAACGATATAAGACACTTGATCCTGGGACAAACGGTCTAAGAGTTATGAGCGATTTTGAACTTTTGGTTGCTGTAGCGCCACCTATGGGCCAATCGGGGTCATACTCTGATAGGTTGTCCCCAAATTGAGGCCTACCATCTGGCCAGGTTTCAAGTCTCTAGGCCTTACGGTTTGTCCTGCACGATGCGTTTTACGAATCCTTACAATTACAATAGGGTTTCAGCATTTCATGCTTGAACCCCTAATAAGAATGAAGGCTTTTTGCCAGTTATAGCGCCACCTGTGGTCCGATCTCCATGAAACTCTGCATGCTTCCTCAGCATGTTCTGACACATATGCTCATCAATTTGGGTGAAGTTCTGAGTTTTCATTTGGGATTTATAGGCTTTTTAGTGTATTTTGCCACGCCCCTTTTCTAAATGACCCTGTTACAGCCACCCAAATGCAAAAGTTCAACTTTTTTTCGATAATTATAGATCTAGAGAGTCCAGAGAATTGTCCTAGACTGGTTTGGTTCCGATCGGGCGAAAAACCAGGGACTAGTTCGCAAAAGTAGGTTTTGGGCAAAATCCGACATAGCAGAAAATTTTCCCTGCCTACATCCAAATCGGAGATAGCCATTTTGTCCGCCTTGAGCCAAGGATTCCAACGATATAAGACACTTGATCCTGGGACAAACGGTCTAAGAGTTATGAGCGATTTTGAACTTTTGGTTGCTGTAGCGCCACCTATGGGCCAATCGGGGTCATACTCTGATAGGTTGTCCCCAAATTGAGGCCTACCATCTGGCCAGGTTTCAAGTCTCTAGGCCTTACGGTTTGTCCTGCACGATGCGTTTTACGAATCCTTACAATTACAATAGGGTTTCAGCATTTCATGCTTGAACCCCTAATTAAAGCTGCAAGCAGCATTTATCGGGGTTCAAGCAGTTAAGGCGTTTAAGGTTTTTAAGCACAAAAGCATCAAAAGTTATTAAGATTTATTTAGCAAGCATGTAACCACTGACATAATAGATTGGAAAAGACCATTTACAGCCAATACAGGCAATTTACCATGGGATATATATGGTTTTAAAGCTTTTTAACAGTTATAGCGCCACCTATGGTCCGATCTCCATAAAATTGTTTATTGTGACCTCAAATTGAACCCATACACATGTGTACTGAGTTTGGTGAAGATATCTCATTTACTTCTTGAGTTATAGCCATTTTAGTAAAATAGGCTCCTCCCACAAAAATTGACCACATTCTAGTATTATTTACTATGATTCTAGTTTACCATAGTTTATCATGATTTATCATAGCTTTCCATGATTTACCATGTTAATTGTCAATAGTAATTGTTATATAAGTGATTTTTAGTGTCTTATTGTTATATAAGTGATTTTTAGAGTCTAATGAATGCAAAAGCATATGTGAGTAGACTTCATTAATAAGTAGAATGACCAGCAGAGGGCAGTAGAAGACCACATATTGGCTCACTTTTACTTCAGACTTCTTGATTTTCACCATTTTTCTGCACTAAAGCAAAACAGTTTTTCCATTTTAACTCCATAATGCATGTTTACACACACACACACACACACACACACACACACACACAAAGACAAAGACAAATGTTGTTATTTTTTCAATGCTATTGGGATATGTCATTATATAAAATATTATTTGAATGGTCTATAAACATTTCACAAAGTCTTTGTAAGCTATTAATCAGATGATTCAGAATTTATTCAGAAACCTAAGACTACACACACACATTATGTTGTAGATACAGACGTTTGAAATATATGATGTGATCAAACTGTCAATACTAATACTTTAACAGATGGATTTTGACTAAATGTAATTGTAAATGTCAAAATAGTGATTTTATAAAGTCTAAATATAAATTATAGAACAATATGACAAAATGACTATTTTAAACAGCAGGGGGCAGTAAAATACCACTTATTGGCTTAATATACCATTATATTCATATCATTTTCACCTTTTTAACTGTTATAGAGGCAAATTTTGTCCGATCTGTCTGAAAATTTCCATGCATGTTCAGAGTGATATTTCACATGTTCTGACTTGTTTTTAAGAAGGTTTGAACATTCATTAAAGAGATATAGGCTTTCGGGGACACTTGGTAAAGGCCACATTTTGAAGTGAACCTATTATAGCTATCCAAATGAAGTAGTTCAACTTTTTCTGACAACTATTGTTCTAGTGAGTCCAGAGAATGGTTATGCACTAGTTTTTAACATTATGATATGAAAATTATATGATCAGACATGGAAAAGACCATTTACAGCCAATACAGGCAGTTTACTATAGGAAATATATGGTTTTAAAGCCTTTTAACAGTTATAGCGCCAACTATTGTCCGATCTCCATAAAATTTTGCAAGCTTGTTTGTGATGTTATGACACATATGCTCACCAATTTTTGTGAAGTTCTGAGTTTTCATTTAGGATTTATAGGCTTTTTAGTGTATTTTGCCACGCCCATTTTATAAATGACCCTATTACAGCCATACAAATACAAAAGTTAAACTTTTTTTTGATAATTATTGATCTAGAGAGTCCATAGAATTGTCCTAGACTGGTCTGGTTCCGATCGGGCGAAAAACCAGGGACTAGTTCGCAAAAGTAGGTTTTTAACATATTCATGAATATTTAATGAACGGTTTGATTGACAGCAATGGTTCTAGAGGCAAAGTTGTTCAGCATGAGCAGATCTATCAAATGATATGCATTTTGTGACAATATGTGTAACACCACGTGATTACAGAGCCATAAAACTCGTTAGCGCCAACTAGTGGCCGATTTCTTTCAAAATTCTTACAGACCTCTAGGGCCATGAGTCGAACATGCCCACCGAGTTTCGTTCCGATCGGCCTCCGTTAACCTTGTCTAATAGGTGCTCAACTTCATTGGCCAATGGCGGCCATGTTTTTTGAGTTACACCAATGTCCTCATAGACATACATGGCACCTTGGACCAAGACACTGCATACCAATTTTCAAGTCAATCGGACTAACGGTCAGGTGGTTATAGCCTGTTTTATGTTTTTTTCATTTTATAGCGCCACCATGTGGCCAATCGCCGCGATTTTTTTACCGTGACCTCAGATTGACCTCTTACACATGTGTACCAAGTTTGGTTAAAATACCTCTTTTACTTCTGGAGTTATATCCATTTTAGTAAAATAGGCTCCTCCCACAACGTTAATTTTGCACCCCCTAGCGACCGTGAATCGAAATTTCAACTTTTTTTCGATAATTATTGTACTTCAGCCTCCAGAGAACAATTCTGCACTGGTTTGGTTCCGATCGGGCGAAAAACCAGGGACTAGTTCGCAAAAGTAGATTTTTGACAAAATTCAAAATGGCGGAAAATCTATCATGGCGGAAATAAAATCGGAGATACACGTTTTGTTCGTCAGGCGTCCAGCTTTCCAATGATATAAGACACTTGAGTCTACGACATACGGTCTAGGAGTTATGAGCAGTTTCGCGCTTTTGGTTGCTATAGCGCCACCTATGGGCCAATCGGGGTCATAATTTGATAACCTCTCCTCGATTTTTGTACTACCATATGGCAAAGTTTCAAAGCTCTAGCCCTTACGGTTTGGGCTGCACGATGCGTTTTACGGCGGAATAATAATAATAATAATAATAATTAAAGCTGCAAGCAGCATTTATCGGGGTTCAAGCAGTTAAGGCATTTAAGCACAAAAGCATCAAAAGTTATTAAGATTTATTTAATAAGCATGTAACCACTGACATAATAGATGGAAAAGACCATTTACAGCCAATACAGGCAATTTACCATGTGATATATATGGTTTTAAAGCTTTTTAACAGTTATAGCGCCACCTATGGTCCGATCTCCATAGAATTGTTTACTGTGACCTCAAATTGAACCCATACACATGTGTACTGAGTTTGGTGAAGATATCTCATTTACTTCTTGAGTTATAGCCATTTTAGTAAAATAGGCTCCTCCCACAACAATTTAGCATATTCTAGTATTATTTACTATGATTCTAGCATGATTTGCCATATTCTAGCATAATTTACCATGATATACTACATTCTAGTATGATTTACCATTGTTTACTGTGATTCAAGCATGGATTACCATAGTTTATCATGATTTATCATAGTTTACCATGATTTATCATAGTTTACCATGATTTACCCTGTTCTAGCATAGTTTACCATGATTTACCATGTTCTAGCATGATTTACCATGATATACCACATTCTAACATGATTTACCATAGTTTATTATGATTTATCATGGCTTACCATGATTTACCCTGTTCTAGCATAGTTTACCATGATTTACCATGTTCTAGCATGATGTACCATGATATACCATGTTCTAGAATGATGTACCAGTTCTAGAATGATGTACCAGGATTGTAGTATGATTTACCTTGATACACCACATTCTAGTATTATTTATTATGATTTACCATGTTTTTAGTGTGATTTACCATGATTTACCACATTGCTAGCAATTATGTGAAGTATCAGTAAAAATGAAGTGATAAACTCTGACAAAATATGATTGTGCTACAATAGTAATTGTTATATAAGTGATTTTTTAGTGTTTTATTGTTATATAAGTGATTTTTAGTGTCTAATGAATGCAAAAGCATATGTGAGTAGACTTCATTAATAAGTAGAATGGCCAGCAGAGGGCAGTAGAAGACCACTTATTGGCTCACTTTCACTTTAAACTTCTTGATTTTCACCATTTTTCTGCACGAAAGCAAACCAGTTTTTCCATTTTAACTCCATAATGCATGTTTACACACACACACACACACACACACACACACACACACACACACACACACACAAACACACACACACACACACACACACACACACACACACACACACACACACACACACACACACACACACACACACACACACACACACAAAGACAAATGTTGTTGTTATTTTTTCAATGCTATTGGGATATGTCATTATGAAAATATATTTGAATGGTCTATAAACATTTCACAAAGTCTTTGTAAGCTATTAATCAGATCATTCAGAATTTATTCAGAAACCTAAGACTACACACACACATTCTGTTGTAGATACAGACATTTGAAGTATATGATGTGATCAAACTGTTTACTGCAAATCTCCTTCAGGATTCACTTTCCTCAATGTGACAATTGTTAGTAGTAATACTTCAATCGATGAATTTGACTACATGTGATTGTAAATGTTAAAAGAGTTATTCAATAACGTCTAAATATGAATTCTACAACAATATGACAAAATGACTATTTTAAACAGCAGGGGGCAGTAGAATACCACTTATTGGCTTAATATGCCATTATATTCATATCATTTTCACCTTTTTAACTGTTATAGAGGCAAATTTTGACTGATCTGTCTGAAAAGGTTCATTTTTGTTTAGAGTGATATTTCACATGTTATGACTTGTTTTGAAGAAGCTCTGAGCATTCATTGAAGAGATATAGGCTTTCGGGGAGACTTGGTCAAGGCCACATTTTGAAGTGACCCTATTATAGCCATACAAATGAAGTAGTTCAACTTTTTCTGATAATTACTGATCTAGAGAGTCCAGAGAATTGTACTGCACTAGTTTTGAACATTATTATATGAAAATTATATGATTATAGATGGAAAAGACCATTTACAGCCAATACAGGCAATTTACCATAGGAAATATATGGTTTTAAAGTTTTTTAACAGTTATAGCGCCACCTATGGTCCGATCTCCATAACATTTCGCATGGTTATTAATGATGTTAGGTCACATACGCTCATCCAATTTTTGTGAAGTTCTGAGTTTTTTTATATATGATTTATAGGCTCTTTAGTGTATTTTGCCACACCCATTTTATAAATGACCCTATTACAGCCACCCAAATGCAAAAGTTCAACTTTTTTTCGATAATTATTGATCTAGAGAGTCCAGAGAATTGCCCTAGACTGGTCTGGTTCCGATCGGGCAAAAAACCTAGGACTAGTTCGCAAAAGTAGGTTTTTAACATATTCGCGAATAATTAATGAATGGTTTGATTGACATTAGTGGTTCTTGAGGCAAAGTTGTTGAGCATGAGCAGATCTATCTAATGATATGCATTTTGTGACAATAAGTGTAACACCACGTGATTAAAGAGCCTTAAAACTCGTTTGCGCCAACTAGTGGCCGATTTCTTTCAAAATTCTTACAGACCTCTAGGGGCTTGAGCCGAACATGCCCACCGAGTTTCGTTCCGATCGGACTTCGTTAATAGGTGCTCAAACCTCATTTGCCAATGGCGGCCATGTTTTTCGAGATACGCCAATATCCTTTTAGACATACATGGCCCCTTGGGCCAAGACACTGCATACCAAATTTCAAGTCATTCGGAAAAACGGTCAGGTGTCTATACGTTTTTTTTTATTTTATAGCGCCACCATGAGGCCAATCGACGCAATTTTTTTACTGTGACCTCAAATTGACCTCCTACATATGTTTACCAAGTTTGGTGAAGATATCTAATTTCGTTCACGAGTTATAACAATTTTAGTAAAACTGACTCCGCCTCCTTCGAACATTTTGGCACCCCGTAGCAACCATGAATCGAAATTTCAACTTTTTTTCAATAATTATTTATATTCAGACTCCAGAGAACATTTCTGCACTGGTTTGGTTCCGATCGGACAAAAAACCACAGACTAGTTCGCAAAAGTAGGTTTTTGACAAAATTCAAAATGGCGGAAAAATTTGCCAACCGGAAATGAAATCGGAGATATACGTTTTGTCCGACTTGATCCAAGGATTATAGTGATATAAGACACTTGAGTCTACGACAAACCGTCTAGGAGTTATTAGCGATTTTATACTTTTGCTCACTATAGCGCCACCTATTGGCCAATCGGGGTCATAATTTGATAACCTCTCCTCGATTTTTGTACTACCTTCTGGCAAAGTCTCAAGTCTCCAGCACTTACGGTTTGGGCTGCACGATGCGTTTTACGGCAGAATAATAATAATAAAAATCAGGACAATTACAATAGGGTTTCAGCACTTCGTGCTTGAACCCCTAATAATTAAAGCTGCAAGCAGCATTTATCGGGGTTCAAGCATTTAAGGCCTTTAAGCACATAAGCATTTAAGACATTACGTTTTATTTAACAAGCTTTTAACCACTGAAATTATAGATGGAAAAATCCATTTACAGCCAATATAGGCAATTTACCATAGGAAATATGTAGTTTTCAAACCTTTTTGCCAGTTATAGCGCCACCTATGGTCCGATCTACATGAAATTTTGCATGCTTGTTTAGAATGTTATGGCACATATGCTCACCCATTTTCGTGAAGTTCTGAGTTTTCGTTTAGGATTTATAGGCTTCTGAGTGCATTTTGCCACGCCCATTTTCTTTATGACCCAATTATACCCATGCGAAAAATGCAAAAGTTCAACTTTTGTTCGATAATTATTGATCTAGAGCGTCCAGAGAATTGTCCTAGACTGGTCTGGTTGTGATCGGGCGAAAAACCAGGGACTAGTTTGCAAAAGTAGGTTTTTAACATATTCATGAATATTTAATGAACAGTTTGATTGTCAGTGATGGTTCTTGAGGCAAAGTTGTTCAGCATGAGCAGATCTATCAGATGATATGCATTTTGTGATGATAAGTGTAACACCACGTGATTACAGAGCCTTAAAACTCGTTAGCGCCAACTAGTGGCCGATTTCTTTCAAAATTCTTACAGACCTCTAGGGGCTTGAGCCGAACATGCCCATCGAGTTTCGCTCCGATCGGACTTCGTTAACGGTGCTCAAACCTCATTGGCCAATGGCGGCCATGTTTTTCGAGATACGCCAATATCCTTTTAGACATACATGGCCCCTTGGGCCAAGACACTGCATACCAAATTTCAAGTCATTCGGAAAAACGGTCAGTTGTCTATATGTTTTTATTTGTTTTATAGCGCCACCATGTGGCCAATCGACGCAATTTTTTTACTGTGACCTCAGATTGACCTCTTACACATGTGTACCAAGTTTGGTGAAGTTTACTTAATTACTTCTTGAGTTATAGCCATTTTAGTAAAATAGGCTCCTCCCACAACGTTAATTTTGCACCCCCTAGCGACCATTAATCGAAATTTCAACTTTTTTTCGATAATTATTGATCTTCAGACTCCAGAGAACAATTCCGCACTGGTTTGGTTCCGATCGGGCGAAAAACCAGGGACTAGTTCGCAAAAGTAGGTTTTTGACAAAATTCAAAATGGCGAAAAATCTATCATGGCGGAAATGAAATCGGAGATATACGTTTTTTTCTTCAGGAGCTCTGGATTTCAATGATATAAGACACTTGAAGCTACGCCTTACGGTCTGGGAGTTCTGAGCAGTTTTGCGCTTTTGATTGCTATAGCGCCACCTATGGGCCGATTGGGCTGAGTCCGTGTATCTGAGTAGCGAGCAATAGTACTACCATCTGGCAAAGTTTCAAGTCTCTAGGTCTTACGGTTTGGGCTGCACGATGCGTTTTATGGCGGAAAAATAATAATAATAAAAATCAGGACGATTACAATAGGGTTTCAGCACTTCGTGCTTGAACCCCTAATTAAAGCTGCAAGCAGCATTTATCGGGGTTCAAGCAGTTAAAGCCTTTTAAGCATTTAAGCACAAAAGCATCAAAAGTTAAGATTTATTTAGCAAGCATGTAACCACGGACATAATAGATGGAAAAGACCATTTACAGCCAATACAGGCAGTTTACCATGGGATATATATGGTTTTAAAGCTTTTTAACAGTTATAGCGCCACCTATGGTCCGATCTCCATAGAATTGTTTACTGTGACCTCAAATTGAACCCATACACATGTGTACTGAGTTTGGTGAAGATATCTCATTTACTTCTTGAGTTATAGCCATTTTAGTAAAATAGGCTCCTCCCACAACAATTTAGCACATTCTAGTATTATTTACTATGATTCTAGCATGATTTGCCATATTCTAGCATAATTTACCATGATATACTACATTCTAGTATGATTTACCATTGTTTACTGTGATTCTAGCATGGATTACCATAGTTTATCATGATTTATCATAGTTTACCATGATTTACCCTGTTCTAGCATAGTTTACCATGATTTACCATGTTCTAGCATGATTTACCATGATATACCACATTCTAACATGATTTACCATAGTTTATTATGATTTATCATGGCTTACCATGATTTACCCTGTTCTAGCATAGTTTACCATGATTTACCATGTTCTAGCATGATGTACCATGATATACTATGTTCTAGAATGATGTACCAGGATTGTAGTATGATTTACCTTGATACACCACATTCTAGTATCATTTATTGATTTACCATGTTTTTAGTGTGATTTAACCATGATTTACCACATTGCTAGCAATTATGTGAAGTATCAGTAAAAATGAAGTGATAAACTCTGACAAAATATGATTGTGCTACAATAGTAATTGTTATATAAGTGATTTTTTAGTGTTTTATTGTTATATAAGTGATTTTTAGTGTCTAATGAATGCAAAAGCATATGTGGGTAGACATTAATAAGTAGAATGGCCAGCAGAGGGCAGTAGAAGACCACATATTGGCTCACTTTCACTTTAAACTTCTTGATTTTCACCATTTTTCTGCACTAAAGCAAACCAGTTTTTCCATTTTAAATCCATAATGCATGTTAACACACACAC
This sequence comes from Squalius cephalus, assembly GCF_949319135.1. NCBI lineage: Eukaryota > Metazoa > Chordata > Actinopteri > Cypriniformes > Leuciscidae > Squalius > Squalius cephalus. Next base: position 41,178,635 of record NC_137128.1, on the reverse strand, counting down.
ACACACACACACACACACAAGACAAATGTTGTTTTTTCAATGCTATTGGGATATGTCATTATGAAAATATATTTGAATGGTCTATAAACATTTCACAAAGTCTTTGTAAGCTATTAATCAGATCATTCAGAATTTATTCAGAAACCTAAGACTACACACACACATTATATTGTAGATACAGACATTTGAAATATATGATGTGATCAAACTGTCAATACTAATAATTTAACAGATGGATTTTTGACTAAATGTAATTGTAAATGTTAAAATAGTGATTTTATAAAGTCTAAATATAAATTATAGAACAATATGACAACATGACTATTTTAAACAGCAGGGGGCAGTAAAATACCACTTCTTGGCTTAATATGTCATTATATTCATATCATTTTCACCTTTTTAACTGTTATAGAGGCAAATTTTGTCAGATCTGTCTGAAAATTTTCATGCATGTTCAGAGTGATATTTCACATGTTCTGACTTGTTTTTAAGAAGGTTTGAACATTCATTAAAGAGATATAGGCTTTCGGGGACACTTGGTAAAGGCCACATTTTGAAGTGAACCTATTATAGCTATCCAAATGAAGTAGTTCAACTTTTTCTGACAATTATTGTTCTAGTGAGTCCAGAGAATTGTATTGCACTAGTTTTTAACATTATGATATGAAAATTATATATTCAGAGATGGAAAAGACCATTTACAGTCAATACAGGCAGTTTACCATAGGAAATATATGGTTTTAAAGATTTTTAACAGTTATAGCGCCACCTATCGTCCGATCTCCATGAAATTTTGCATGCTTGTTAATGATGTTATGTCACATAAGTTCACCAATTTTTGTGAAGTTCTGGGTTTTTATTTAGGATTTATAGGCTTTTTAATGTATTTTTCCATGCCCATTTTATAAATGATCCTATTACAGCCATCCAAATGCAAAAGTTCAACTTTTTTTTGATAATTATTGATCTAGAGAGTCCAGAGAATTGTCCTAGACTGGTCTGGTTCCGATCGGGCAAAAAACCTAGGACTAGTTCGCAAAAGTAGGTTTTAGACATATTCATGAATATTTAATGAACGGTTTGATTGACAGAAATGGTTCTTGAGGCAAAGTTGTTCAGCATGAGCAGATATATCAAATGATATGCTTTTTGTGACGATAAGTGTAACACCACGTGATTACAGAGCCAAAAAACTCGTTAGCGCCAACTAGTGGCCGATTTCTTTCAAAATTCTTACAGACCTCTAGGGCCATGAGTCGAACATGCCCATCGAGTTTCGTTCCGATCGGCCTCCGTTAACCTTGTCTAATAGGTGCTCAACTTCATTGGCCAATGGCGGCCATGTTTTTTGAGATACGCCAATGTCCTCATAGACATACATGGCACCTTGGACCAAGACACTGCATACCAATTTTCAAGTCAATCGGACTAACGGTCAGGTGGTTATAGCCCTTTTCATGTTTTTTTCATGTTATAGCGCCACCTAGTGTTCAATCGTCGCGATTTTTTTACTGTGACCCCAGAATGAACCCATACACATGTGTACCGAGTTTGGTGAAGCTATCTTATTTACTTTTTAAGTTATAGCCATTTTAGTAAAATAGGCTCCTCCCACAACGATTATTTTGCGCCCCCTAGCGTCCATGAATCGAAATTTCAACATTTTTTCGATAATTATTGATCTTCAGACTCCAGAGAACATTTCTGCACTGGTTTGGCTCCGATCGGGCAAAAAACCAGGGACTAGTTCGCAAAAGTAGATTTTCGACAAAATTCAAAATGGCGGAAAATCTATCATGACGGAAATGAAATCGGAGATATACGTTTTGTTCGTCAGGCGTCCAGCTTTCCAATGATATAAGACACTTGAGTCTGCGACATACGGTCTAGGAGTTATGAGCAGTTTCGCGCTTTTGGTTGCTATAGCGCCACCTATGGGCCAATCGGGGTCATAATCTCTGAACCTCTCCTCGATTTTTGTACTACCATCTGGCAAAGTTTCAATGCTCTAGCCCTTACGGTTTGGGCTGCACGATGCGTTTTACGGCAGAATAATAATAATAATAATAATAATTAAAGCTGCAAGCAGCATTTATCGGGGTTCAAGCAATTAAGGCCTTTAAGGCCTTTAAGCATAATGCATCAAAAGTTATTAAGATTTATTTAGCAAGCATGTAACTACTGACATAATAGATGAAAAAGACCATTTACCATAGGAAATATATGGTTTTAAAGCTTTTTAACAGTTATAGCGCCACCTTTGGTCCGATCTCCATAAAATTTGGCATGCTTGTTAATGATGTTATTTCACATATGTGCACCAATTTTTGTGAAGTTCTGAGTTTTTATTTATGATTTATAGGCTTTTTTATTTATTTTGCCCCGCCCATTTCATAAATGACCCTATTACAGCCATCCAAATGCAAAAGTTAAACTTTTTTTTGATAATTATTTATCTAGAGAGTCCATAGAATTGTCCTAGACTTGTTTGGTTCCGATCGGGCGAAAAACCTAGGACTAGTTCGCAAAAGTAGGTTTTTAACATAATTACAAATATTTAATGAACGGTTTGATTGACAGCAATGGTTCTTGAGGCAAAGTTGTTCAGCATGAGCAGATCTATCAAATGATATGCATTTTGTGACAATAAGTGTAACACCACGTGATTACAGAGCCATTAAACTCGTTAGCGCCAACTAGTGGCCGATTTCTTTAAAAATTCTTACAGACCTCTAGGGCCATGAGTTGAATATGCCCATCGAGTTTCGTTCCGATTGGCCTCCGTTAACCTTGTCTAATAGGTGCTCAAACTTCATTGGCCGATGGCGGCCATGTTTTTCGAGATACACCAATGTCCTCATAGATATACATGGCACCTTGGACCAAGACACTGCATACCAATTTTCAAGTCAATCGGACTAACGGTCAGGTGGTTATAGCCTGTTTTATTTTTTTGTTATGTTATAGCGCCACCATGTGGCCAATCGCCGCGGTTTTTTTTACTGTGACCTCAGATTGACCTCTTACACATATGTACCGAGTTTGGTGAAGATACCTCATTTACTTCTGGAGTTATAACCATTTTAGTAAAATAGGCTCCGCCTCCTTCTAACGTTTTTGTGCCCCTTAGTGACCGTGAATCGAAATTTCAACTTTTTTTCGATAATTATTGATATTCAGACTCCAGAGAACATTTCTGCACTGGTTTGGTTCCGATCGGGCAAAAAACCTAGGACTAGTTCGCAAAAGTAGGTTTTGGACAAAATCCAAAATGGCGGAAAATTTGCATACCGGACATGAAATCCTTGAGGCCCTTTTTGTTCGGCTTGAGCCAAGGATTCCAATGATATAAGACACTTGAGTCTGTGACAAAGGGTTGGTGAGATTTAAGCAAAAATATGCCATTTTTTTGTTTTTTTGCACTGTAGCGCCACCTATTGGCCAATCTGGCTCATATTTTGATAACCTCTCCTCGATTTTTGTACTACCATATGGCAAAGTTTCAAGTCTCTAGCACTTACGGTTTGGGCTGCACGATGCGTTTTACGGCAGAAGAAAAATAATAATAATAAAAATCCTTACAATTACAATAGGGTTTCAGCACTTCGTGCTTGAACCCCTAATTAAAGCTGCAAGCAGCATTTATCGGGGTTCAAGCAGTTAAGGCCTTTAAGGCATTTAAGCACAAAAGCATCAAAAGTTATTAAGATTTATTTAGGAAGCATGTAACCACTGACATAATAGATGGAAAAGACCATTTACAGCCAATACAGGCAATTTGCCATGGGATATATATGGTTTTAAAGCTTTTTAACAGTTATAGCGCCACCTATGGTCCGATCTCCATAAAATTGTTTACTGTGACCTCAAATTGAACCCATACACATGTGTACTGAGTTTGGTGAAGATATCTCATTTACTTCTTGAGTTATAGCCATTTGAGTAAAATAGGCTCCTCCCACAACGATTTGCCACATTCTAGAATTATTTAATATGATTCTAGCATGATTTACTATCATATACCATGTTCCAGAATGATTTATTAGGATTCTAGCATGATTTACCTTGATACACCTCATTTCAGTATTATTTACTATGATTTACAATGTTTCTAGCATGATTAACCACATTACTAGCAATTATGTGAAGTGTCAGTGCAAATGAGGTGATGAACACTGACAAAATATTATTGTGTTATAATAGTTAGTTATATACGTGATTTTTGTGTGTGTGTCCAAGTATGAATGCAAAAGCACATGTAAAATATTTCATTATTAAGTAGAATGGCCAGCAGAGGGCACTAGAAGACCACTTATTGGCTCACTTTCACTTTAAACCAGTTTTCTGCACTAAAGCAAACCAGTTTTTCCATGTTAACTCAATGCATGCTTACACACACACACACACACACACACACACACACACACACACACACACACACAGCATAGTTAACCATGATTTACCATGATATACCACGTTCTAGTATTATTTACCAGGAGATAAACGACAATCTAGTATTATTTACTTTGATTTACCATGTTTCTAGCCTGATTTATCACATTACTAGCAATTATTTGAAGTGTCAGTGCAAATAAAGTGATTAACACTGACAAAATATGATTGTGTTATAATGGTTATTGCTATATAAGTGATTTTTTTAGTGTGTATTCAAGTATGAATGCAAGCACATGTTGAAATATTTCATTAATAAGTAGAATGGCCTGCAGAGGGCAGTAGAAGACCACTTATTGGCTCACTTTCACTTTAAACCAGTTTTCTGCACTAAAGCAAACCAGTTTATCCATGTTAACTCAATGCATGCTTACACACACACACACACACTCACACACACACACACACACACACACACACACACACACACACACACACACACAGCATAGTTAACCATGATTTACCACATTACTAGCAATTATTTGAAGTGTCAGTGCAAATAAAGTGATTAACACTGAAAAAATATGATTGTGTTATAATAGTTATTGCTATATAAGTGATTTTTAGTGTGTATTCAAGTATAAATGCAAGCACATGTGGAAAAATTTAATTAATAAGTAGAATGGCCAGCAGAGGGCAGTAGAAGACCACTTATTGGCTCACTTTCACTTTAAACCTCATGATTTTGACCAGTTTTCTGCACTAAAGCAAACCAGTGTTTCCATGTTAACTCAATAATGCATACTTGCTACATATGCTACACACAATAATGCTACACACACACACACACACACACACACACACACACACACACACACAAATGTTTCAGTGATATTGGTGTCACATTCACCTTCATCACATTCACCTTCTGTCTTCATCACATTCACCATCTGTCGTCATCACCTGCACCTGCTCCTCATCACCCTCCTCATCATCACCTGCTCCTCATCATCATAACCGTCACCTGTTGTCCTTGTCTTGATCTGTGTATTTAAGTTCCCCTCTCATCCATTATCATTGTCGGTTATTGTTTGTGCACTAGCACTCTGTTATGTTTGTTTTCATGTTGGAAAATAAAACCTTTGTTATATTTGTACCACACACACACACACACACACACACACACACACACACACACACACACACACACACACCATCATTTATCATGATTTACCATGGCTGATACCAATACCAATATGAGAAAATGACTATTTTAAACAGCAGGGGGCAGTAAAATACCACTTATTGGCTTAACATGCCATTAATTCATATCATTTTCACCTTTTTAACTGTTATAGAGGCAAATTTTGTCCGATCTGTCTGAAAATTTTCATGCTTGTTCAGGGTGATATTTCACACGTTCTGACTTGTTTTTAAGAAGGTCTGAGCATTGATTAAAGAGATATAGGCTTTCGGGGACACTTGGTAAAGGCCAGATTTTGAAGTGAACCTATTTTAGCTATCCAAATGAAGTAGTTCAACTTTCTGACAATTATTGATCTAGTGAGTCCAGAGAATTGTATTGCACTAGTTTTTTAACATTATGATATGAAAATTATATGATCAGAGATGGAAAAGACCATTTACAGCCAATACAGGCAGTTTACCATAGGAAATATATGATTTTAAAGCTTTTTAACAGTTATAGCGCCACCTATCGTCCGATCTCCATAGAATTTTTCATGCTTGTTAATGATGTTATGTCACATATGCTGACCAATTTTTGTGAAGTTCTGAGTTTTTATTTAGGATTTATAGGCTTTTTAATGTATTTTGACACGCCCATTTTATAAATTACCCTATTACAGCCATCCAAATGCAAAAGTTCAACTTTTTTTTGATAATTATTGATCTAGAGAGTCCAGAGAATTGTCCTAGACTGGTCTGGTTCCGATCGGGCAAAAAACCTAGGACTAGTTCGCAAAAGTAGGTTTTTAACATATTCATGAATATTTAATGAACTGTTTGATTGACAGCAATGGTTCTAGAGGCAAAGTTGTTCAGCATGAGCAGATCTATCATATGATATGCATTTTGTGACGATAAGTGTAACACCACGTGATTACAGAGCCATAAAACTCGTTAGCGCCAACTAGTGGCCGATTTCTTTCAAAATTCTTACAGACCTCTAGGGGCTTGAGCCGAACATGCCCACTGAGTTTTGTTCCGATCGGCCTCCGTTAACCTTGTCTAATAGGTGCTCAAACTTCATTGGCCGATAGCGGCCATGTTTTTTGAGATACACCAATGTCCTCATAGACATACATGGCACCTTGGACCAAGACACTGCATACCAATTTTCAAGTCAATCGGACTAACGGTCAGGTGGTTATAGCCTGTTTTATGTTTTTTTCATATTATAGCGCCACCATGAGGCCAATCACCGCGATTTTTTTACTGTGACCTCAACTTGAGCTCATACATATGTGTACCGAGTTTGGTGAAAATATCTCATTTCGTTCACGAGTTATAGCCATTTTTGTATAATTAGCTCCGCCTCCTGCGAACGTTTTGATGCCCCTTAGCAACCGTGGATCGAAATTTTAACTTTTTTTCGATAATTATTGATATTCAGACTCCTGTGAATATTTCTGCACTGGTTTGGTTCCGATCGGGCGAAAAACCAGGGACTAGTTCGCAAAAGTAGGTTTTGGACAAAATCCAAAATGGCGGAAAAATTTGCATACCGGAAATGAAATCTTTGAGGCCTTTTTTGTTCGGCTTGACCCAAGGATTCCAAAGATATAAGACACTTGAGTCTGTGACAAAGGGTTGATGAGATTTAAGCAAAAATATGCAATTTTTTTGTTTTTTGCACTGTAGCGCCACCTATTGGCCAATCTAGCTCATATTCTCTGAACCTCTCCTCGATTTTTGTACTACCTTCTGGCCAAGTTTCAAGTCTCTAGCACTTACGGTTTAGGCTGCACGATGCGTTTTACGGCGGAATAATAATAATAATAATAATTAAAGCTGCAAGCAGCATTTATCGGGGTTCAAGCATTTAAGGCCTTTAAGCACATAAGCATTTAAGACATTAAGTTTTATTTAGAAAGCTTTTAACCACTGAAATAATAGATGGAAAAGTCCATTTACAGCCAATACAGGCAATTTACCATAGGAAATATATGGTTTTCAAACCTTTTTAACAGTTATAGCGCCACCTATGGTCCGATCAACATGAAATTTGGCATGCTTGTTTAGAATATTATGGCACATATGCTCACCAATTTTCGTGAAGTTCTGAGTTTTCGTTTAGGATTTATAAGCTTTTGAGTGCATTTTGCCACGCCCATTTTCTTTATGACCCAATTATAGCCATACGAAAAATTCAAAAGTTCAACTTTTTTTCGATAATTATTGATCAGGAGAGTCCAGAGAATTGTCCTAGACTGGTCTGTTTCCGATCGGGCGAAAAACCAGGGACTAGTTCGCAAAAGTAGGTTTTTAACATATTCGCGAATAATTAATGAACGATTTGATTGACAGCAATGGTTCTTGAGGCAATGTTGTTCAGCATGAGCAGATCTATCAAATGATATGCATTTTGTGACAATAAGTGTAACACCACGTGATTACAGAGCCGTAAAACTCGTTTGCGCCAACTAGTGGCCGATTTCTTTCAAAATTCTTACAGACCTCTAGGGCTATGAGTTGAACATGCCCATCGAGTTTCGTTCCGATCGGCCTCCGTTAACCTTGTCTAATAGGTGCTCAAACTTCATTGGCCGATGGCGGCCATGTTTTTTGAGATACACCAATGTCCTCATAGACATACATGACACCTTGGGCCAAGACACTGCATACCAATTTTCAAGTCAATCGGACTAACGGTCAGGTGGTTAAAGCCTGTTTTATGTTTTTTTCATGTTATAGCGCCACCATGTGGCCAATCGCCGCGATTTTTTTACTGTGACCTCAGATTGACCTCTTACACATGTGTACCGAGTTTGGTGAAGATACCTCATTTACTTCTGGAGTTATAGCCATTTTAGTAAAATAGGCCCCTCCCACAACGTACGTTTTGGCGCCCCTTAGCGTCCGTGAATCGAAATTTCAACTTTTTTTCGATAATTATTGATATTCAGACTCCAGAGAACATTTCTGTACTGGTTTGGTTCAGATCGGGCGAAAAACCTAGGACTAGTTCGCAAAAGTAGGTTTTTGGCAAAATTCAAAATGGCGGAAAATCTATCATGGCGGAAATGAAATCGGAGATATACGTTTTGTTCGTCAGGCATCCAGCTTTCCAATGATATAAGACACTTGAGTCTACGACATACGGTCTAGGAGTTCTGAGCAGTTTTGCGCTTTTGGTCGCTGTAGCGCCACCTATGGGCCGATTTGGCTAAGTCCGTGTATCTGAGTAGCGAGCAATACTACTACCATTTGACCAAGTATCACGTCTCTAGGCCTTACGGTTTTGGCTGCACGATGCGTTTTAGGGAAGAATAATAATAATAATTAAAGCTGCAAGCAGCATTTATCGGGGTTCAAGCAATTAAGGCCTTTAAGGCCTTAAAGCACAAAAGCATCAAAAGTTATTAAGTTTTATTTAGCAAGCATGTAACCACTGACATAATAGATGGAAAAGACCATTTACAGCCAATACAGGCAATGTACCATAGGAAATATATGGTTTTCAAAGGTTTTTAACAGTTATAGCGCCACCTATCGTCCGATCTCCATAAAATTGTTTACTGTGACCTCAAATTGAACCCATACACATGTGTACTGAGTTTGGTGAAGATATCTCATTTACTTCTTGAGTTATAGCCATTTTAGTAAAATAGGCTCCTCCCACAACAATTTACCACATTCTAGTATTATTTACTATGATTCTAGCATGATTAACCATAGTTTATCATGATTTACCATGATATACTACATTCTAGTATGATTTACCATTGTTTACTGTGATTCTAGCATGGTTTACCATATTTTACCATGATTTATCATAGTTTACCATGATTTACCCTGTTCTAGCATAGTTTACCATGATTTACCATGTTCTAGCATGATTTACAATGATATACCATATTCTAACATGATTTACCATAGTTTATCATGATTTATCATGGTTTACCATGATTTACCCTGTTCTAGCATAGTTTACCATGATTTACCATATTCTAGCATGATGTACCATGATATACCACGTTCTAGAATGATGTATCAGGATTCTAGTATGATTTACCTTGATACACCACATTCTAGTATTATTTACTATGATGTACCATGTTTTAGCGTGATTTACCATGATTTACCACATTGCTAGCAATTATGTGAAGTATCAGTACAAATGAAGTGATAAACTCTGACAAAATATGATTGTGCTACAATAGTAATTGTTATACAAGTTATTTTTTAGTTTCTTATTGTTATATAAGTGACTTTTAGAGTATAATGAATGCAAAAGCATATGTGAGTAGACTTCATTAATAAGTAGAATGGCCAGCAGAGGGCAGTAGAAGACCACTTATTGGCTCACTTTCACTTTAAACTTCATGATTTTCACCATTTTTCTGTACTAAAGCAAACCAGTTTTTCCATTTTAACTCCATAATGCATGTTTACACACACACACACACACAAAGACAAATGTTGTTGTTTTTTCAATGCTATTGGGATATGTCATTATGAAAATATATTTGAATGGTCTATAAACATTTCACAAAGTCTTTGTAAGCCATTAATCAGATTATTCAGAATTTATTCAGAAAGCTAAGACTACACACACATTATGTTGTAGATACAGATATCACAACATTGACAAACTGTCAATACTAATACTTTAACAGATGGATTTTGACTAAATGTAATTGTAAATGTTAAAATAGTGATTTTATAAAGTCTAAATATAAATTATAGAACAATATGACAAAATGACTATTTTAAACAGCAGGGGGCAGTAAAATACCACTTATTGGCTTAATATGCCATTATATTCATATCATTTTCACCTTTTTAACTGTTATAGAGGCAAATTTTGTCCGATCTGTCTGAAAATTTTCATGCATGTTCAGAGTGATATTTCACATGTTCTGACTTGTTTTTAAGAAGGTTTGAACATTCATTAAAGAGATATAGGCTTTCGGGGACACTTGGTAAAGGCCACATTTTGAAGTGAACCTATTATAGCTATCCAAATGAAGTAGTTCAACTTTTTCTGACAATTATTGTTCTAGTGAGTCCAGAGAATTGTATTGCACTAGTTTTAAACATTATGATATGAAAATGATATGATCAGAGATGGAAAAGACCATTTACAGCCAATACAGGCAGTTTACCATAGGAAATATATAGTTTTAAAGCTTTTAAACAATTATAGCGCCACCTATGGTCCGATCTCCATAGAATTTTGCATGCTTGTTAATGATGTTATGTCACATATTCCCACCAATTTTTGTGAAGTTCTGATTTTTCATTTATGATTTATAGGCTTTTAAGTGCATTTTGCCACACCCATTTTCTTTATGACCCTATTATAGCCATGCGCAAAATGCAAAATTTCAACTTTTTTTTTGATAATTATTGATCTAGAGAGTCCATAGAATTGTCCTACACTGGTCTGGTTCCGATCGGGCGAAAAACCAGGGACTAGTTCGCAAAAGTAGGTTTTTAACATATTCATGAATATTTAATGAACGGTTTGATTGACAGCAATGGTTCTAGAGGCAAAGTTGTTCATAATGAGCAGATCTATCAAATGATATGCATTTTGTGACGATAAGTGTAACACCACGTGATTACAGAGCCATAAAACTCGTTAGCGCCAACTAGTGGCCGATTTCTTTCAAAATTCTTACAGACCTCTAGGGCCATGAGTCGAACATGTCCATCGAGTTTCGTTCTGATCAGCCTCCGATAACCTTGTCTAATAGGTGCTCAAATTTCATTGGCCAATGGCGGCCATGTTTTTTGAGATACGCCAATGTCCTCATAGACATACATGGCACCTTGGACCAAGACACTGCATACCAATTTTCAAGTCAATCGGACTAACGGTCAGGTGGTTATAGCCTGTTTTATGTTTTTTTCATGTTATAGCGCCACCATGTGGCCAATCGCCGCGGTTTTTTTACTGTGACCTCATATTGACTTCTTACATATGTGTACCGAGTTTGGTAAAGATAACTCATTTACTTCTGGAGTTATAGCCATTTTAGTAAAATAGGCCCCTCCCACAACGTACGTTTTGGCGCCCCTTAGCAACCGTGAATCGAAATTTTAACTTTTTTTCGATAATTATTGATATTCAGACTCCAGAGAACATTTCTGCACTGGTTTGGTTCCGATCAGACAAAAAACCACGGACTAGTTCGCAAAAGTAGGTTTTTGACAAAATTCAAAATGGCGGAAAAATTATCATACCGGAAATGAAATCGGAGATATACGTTTTGTTTGCCATGAGGTCTTGATTACATTGATATAAGACACTTGAGTCTACGACATACAGTCTAGGAGTTATGAGCAGTTTCGCGCTTTTGGTCGCTGTAGCGCCACCTATGGGCCGATTTGGCTAAGTCCGTGTATCTGAGTAGCGAGCAATACTACTACCATTTGACCAAGTATCACGTCTCTAGGCCTTACGGTTTTGGCTGCACGATGCGTTTTAGGGAAGAATAATAATAATAATAAAAATCAGGGCAATTACAATAGGGTTTCAGCACTTCGTGCTTGAACCCCTAATAAAAATCAGGGCAATTACAATAGGGTTTCAGCACTTCGTGCTTGAACCCCTAAAAATCAGCACAATTACAATAGGGTTTCAGCATTTCATGCTTGAACCCCTAATTAAAGCTGCAAGCAGCATTTATCGGGGTTCAAGCATTTAAGGCCTTTAAGCACATAAGCATTTAAGACATTAAGTTTTATTTAGAAAGCTTTTAACCACTGAAATAATAGATGGAAAAGTCCATTTACAGCCAATACAGGCAATTTACCATAGGAAATATATGGGTTTTTTTTTTTTTTTTTTTTTTTTTTAAACCTTTATTTAACCAGGGAAATAATCACATTGAGATAAATATCTCATTTACAAGTGAGCCCTGGCCAAGGTAGCAGCACACAATATACATAACTACATAAAACAAGTTACACAACACACACATATACAGCAATAAAACAAGACTAAACGTTAAGAGCAAGTGCAGACAGATTTGAATGTTTGGTTGAGATATAACTTGAACTCATTAATTGAAATAAGTACATCAAGTTTCAATGATCTTTGGATCTCATTCCAAGCAGCTGATGCGCTATAAATAAAAGCAGTTTTTCCAAACTCTGTCTTCATTAAAGGAACATTTAAAAGAATATATCTACTTGAACGTAGATTATACCCTTGACTATTAAAAGTTATTAAACTATTCATATATTGAGGAAGCTGGCCGACTAATGCCTTGTACACAAGTATGAGCCAATGCTTGTACCTTCTTATGTGAAGTGAAGGCCAACCTACCATTTCATACAGTGCACAATGATGAGTGTGATATTTTGTGCAAGTTATAAATCTTAGAGCAGAGTGATAAACAGAGTCTAATGATTGTAAGAGAGCTTTAGTGGTATTTCTGTAAAAAACATCTCCATAATCTAAGATAGGTAAGAAGGTAGATTCCACCAACTTTCTCTTGGCTGACTGTGAAAAACATGCACTATTTCGAAAATAAAACCCCAGCTGTAGCCTTAACTTAGACAACAGTTGTTTAACATGTAACTTGAATGATAAGTCCTCTTCCAACACAAACCCTAAATATTTGTAAGAGGAGACCAGTTCTATAGAATTACCTTGCAGAGTGTAAAGAGGTGGTGGAGAAGAATCAGGCTTGTGTTTCCTAGAAAATACCATGTATTTTGTTTTCTTATCATTCAGGACTAATTTTAGAGAAAATAGGTTACGCTGAACTAAATCAAATGCTTTCTGCAACTTTAAAATGCAATTGTCAATAGAAGATGCAAAACAATAAATAATGGTATCGTCGGCATATAAATGAATACTTGCGTCTGATAGATTATCACCAAGATTGTTAATATATAATGTAAACAACAGGGGACCCAAAATGGACCCCTGTGGCACACCAGATTCAATGATGAGCTTATCAGAAATAGACCCCTTAATTTGCACTCTTTGACACCTATTCTTTAAATAGTTCCTAATCCAACCTAATGCGTTTTCAGAAAGACCAATACAATGTAAACGCGACAACAGAATACCATGATTGACCGTATCAAAAGCTTTAGTCAAATCAATAAACATTGCAGCACATGATCTTCCAGTATCTAAGGCGCAGGTAATGTCATTTAAAACTTTCATTGTGGCAGTTACTGTACTATGATTTTTTCTGAAACCGGACTGAAACCTAGATAAAATGCTATTGTTAATTAAAAATTCCTTTAGTTGTTCGGTAACAATAGATTCTAAAATTTTAGCCACAGCTGATAGCTTCGAAATCGGTCTATAGTTATTTAATATGATTGGATCACCGCCTTTCAACAGGGGTACAACCAAAGCAGATTTCCAAACATCAGGAACAATATTCTGTTCCAATGATAAATTAAAAATATAAGCTAATGGGCCAGCAATGATCTCAGCAGCTAATTTCAGAAAATATGGCTCAATTTCATCAGGCCCTGCAGACTTCTTGATGTCTAAATTTTTTAAACCTTTTAAAACCTCACTTCTTGAAATTGGAGAAAAATTAAAAATCGGACTATCTTCTCTCAGAAGAGATGGATTTGGTATAACGCTCACAGGAATTTCTTTATAAATAGAACTTGAAGAAATAAAGTGCTTATTGAAAATATTTACCATATCCGTCTTATTATTAATGAGACTATCTTTTACTAAAATTTGGTCAGGAAAATCATTAGATAACGTGGAAGGTGAAAGTGATTTGATGGTTTTCCAAAATTTTATAGGATTATTCAGATTTTGTGAGGTTTCTTTTAGATAGTATTCAGATTTAGATCTGCGTACAAGAGCTGTGCATTTGTTTCTCAATACTCTGAATGCTACCCAGTCTCTTTCTGTATCTGAATTCCTCGCAGTGGCCCAAGCCAAATTTCTTTCATGAAGGAGTTCAGATAATTCATTTGAGAACCATGGATTATCGCGGCCTTTTACTCTAAAAATCTTAACAGGTGCATGTCTATTCACAATCTTCATGAATAAAGTGTGAAAATACTGCCATGCAATGGACACATCAGGTAATAAAAACAGTCTGTCCCAGTCAGATGTAAACAACTCATGCAGAAACCCCTGAATATCAAACAATTTAAAGTTCCTTTTTATAATAATTCTAGGTTTTACTTTGGGAATTTTACAATTTCTTATAACCGCTATAGTGCAATGATCACTGACATCATCAGGGAAAACCCCTGAATAGGTATATTTATGGGGTTTATTTGTTAGTATAAGATCTATTAAAGTGGACTTGCTTAAGTTCTTATGATTTGGCCGTGTTGGTGATTCAATGAGTTGAGTGAAATTCACAGAATCACAATATGCTTTGAACTGATCTGAATTTGAAGTCAGCCAGTTCCAATTCAAATCACCCAATAGTACAAGATCTTTAGAAAGTAGGTCAGTTAGGACATCTGACAATGAGGTGAGAGCATCACTAATAGCTGCTGGTGGTCTATAACAACCTACTATACATAGATGACAATCCTTTCCATATTCCAGGTCAATGGCCAATAAGTCAAACTGTTTAGGGAAAGAGACTGATTTAAGAACAGTTGCATGATAGTTTGATTTAATGTACATTGCAACTCCACCCCCTTTACTTTTACGATCAGCTCGAAACACATTATACCCTTCTAATGCAATATCATGGCTTGAGATTGATTTTTTAAGCCACGTCTCAGAGATAACCAAAACATCTGCTTTAGTCGTCTTGGCCCATATTTGTACCTGATCTAATTTTGGCAACAGGCTACGAACATTTAGATGTACAATGCCAAGGCCTGATCTATTTGAAAAATCTAAAGGAGTTGAAACAATTCCCGCTGGACCAGGATTTGGATTAATACCGGCCAACAAAAGCAGCAACATTATCAGATATCGCTGCCTTACATTTTTTGATGTTATACTACATTGATCATTTCTAGAGTCCGATAGAGAGATCTTAGGGATGAGAGTAAAGATGAGTGAGTTTTTTGTCCTTGTGTCCATTAACGCGGAATTACTGACCGCCCGGAATATAAAAATAATGTCCGTACATTTGGATGGAAGAAGCATATGGAGACGCGACAAATGAATCGCTTTTTCTTCCGTTTTTATTGGTGTGTCCCATAGTCCAAGCATGAAGATTACCGTGCAAAAAAGCAACACCTTCATATTACCAGCGTTTGAA
Organism: Squalius cephalus; assembly: GCF_949319135.1. Taxonomy (NCBI): domain Eukaryota; kingdom Metazoa; phylum Chordata; class Actinopteri; order Cypriniformes; family Leuciscidae; genus Squalius; species Squalius cephalus. The sequence continues at coordinate 41,162,829 of NC_137128.1, read as the reverse complement.
GTCAAAATCGTTCAGACTAAATCCGAGACAAATTAAGCTCGCTCGGACAGCTCCACGACCCCGACAAAAGGGCAACGAGCAGAGCAATATTGTGGAAGATATGAGTCTTGTTTACAGGCAATCAGCAGCTGGAGAGTTTAGATAAGGCAAGAAACATCACCGACCTTGACTGCTATAATCCCCACCGCCAAGATGATCTATGAATCCGAGGGTTCTTCAAGTAGATGCCGTGCCTTTCCGTGCTGTTGTTTAACGCCGATGCTTTCCAAAGCAACAACGTGGTGATGAGACGTCAAGCCGGAATTGTGCAACAGGTAAGCACGCTTCACCCCGCGCAAAACCGGACAGCCAACTTTCCGATTCACCGTCGTATAACGCAACCGCTTCCCAAAGCGAAAGCGAAAGCGAGGTGGATGACGACCCAGGGTAGAGTAACGTTAACAGGTAGGCACGCTTCACCCAACACCAAGCAGATTATAAGTAGCTCAAAGTCCGTTAAAACAAATCTGACTTATTCCAGACTCAATTCAAGAAGGAGCCCACATTTTAAACGCCTTCTTGGAATAAAACTCTCAACATCTAAACAAATCAAAAGAAGACTGTAGATCAGAAGATCAGACAAGACAAACACAGTGCTGCCATCTTGGATTACTCCTGGATTTCAAACCTTTTTAACAGTTATAGCGCCACCTATGGTCCGATCAACATGAAATTTGGCATGCTTGTTTAGAATATTATGGCACATATGCTCACCAATTTTCGTGAAGTTCTGAGTTTTCGTTTAGGATTTATAAGCTTTTGAGTGCATTTTGCCACGCCCATTTTCTTTATGACCCAATTATAGCCATACGAAAAATTCAAAAGTTCAACTTTTTTTCGATAATTATTGATCTAGAGAGTCCAGAGAATTGTCCTAGACTGGTCTGGTTCCGATCGGGCGAAAAACCAGGGACTAGTTCGCAAAAGTAGGTTTTTAACATATTCGCGAATAATTAATGAACGATTTGATTGACAGCTATGGTTCTTGAGGCAATGTTGTTCAGCATGAGCAGATCTATCAAATGATATGCATTTTGTGACAATAAGTGTAACACCACGTGATTACAGAGCCGTAAAACTCGTTAGCGCCAACTAGTGGCCGATTTCTTTCAAAATTCTTACAGACCTCTAGGGCTATGAGTTGAACATGCCCATCGAGTTTCGTTCCGATCGGCCTCCGTTAACCTTGTCTAATAGGTGCTCAAACTTCATTGGCCGATGGCGGCCATGTTTTTTGAGATACACCAATGTCCTCATAGACATACATGACACCTTGGGCCAAGACACTGCATACCAATTTTCAAGTCAATCGGACTAACGGTCAGGTGGTTAAAGCCTGTTTTATGTTTTTTTCAAGTTATAGCGCCACCATGTGGCCAATCGCCGCGATTTTTTTACTGTGACCTCAGATTGACCTCTTACACATGTGTACCGAGTTTGGTGAAGATACCTCATTTACTTCTGGAGTTATAGCCATTTTAGTAAAATAGGCCCCTCCCACAACATACGTTTTGGCGCCCCTTAGCGTCCGTGAATCGAAATTTCAACTTTTTTTCGATAATTATTGATATTCAGACTCCAGAGAACATTTCTGTACTGGTTTGGTTCCGATCGGGCGAAAAACCTAGGACTAGTTCGCAAAAGTAGGTTTTTGGCAAAATTCAAAATGGCGGAAAATCTATCATGGCGGAAATGAAATCGGAGATATACGTTTTGTTCGTCAGGCATCCAGCTTCCCAATGATATAAGACACTTGAGTCTACGACATACGGTCTAGGAGTTCTGAGCAGTTTCGCGCTTTTGGTTGCTGTAGCGCCACCTATGGGCCGATTTGGCTAAGTCCGTGTATCTGAGTAGCGAGCAATACTACTACCATTTGACCAAGTATCACGTCTCTAGGCCTTACGGTTTTGGCTGCACGATGCGTTTTAGGGAAGAATAATAATAATAATTAAAGCTGCAAGCAGCATTTATCGGGGTTCAAGCAGTTAAGGCCTTTAAGGCATTTAAGCACAAAAGCATCAAAAGTTATTAAGATTTATTTAGCAAGCATGTAACCACTGACATAATAGATGGAAAAGACCATTTACAGCCAATACAGGCAATTTGCCATGGGATATATATGGTTTTAAAGCTTTTTAACAGTTATAGCGCCACCTATGGTCCGATCTCCATAAAATTGTTTACTGTGACCTCAAATTGAACCCATACACATGTGTACTGAGTTTGGTGAAGATATCTCATTTACTTCTTGAGTTATAGCCATTTGAGTAAAATAGGCTCCTCCCACAACGATTTGCCACATTCTAGAATTATTTAATATGATTCTAGCATGATTTACTATCATATACCATGTTCCAGAATGATTTATTAGGATTCTAGCATGATTTACCTTGATACACCTCATTTCAGTATTATTTACTATGATTTACAATGTTTCTAGCATGATTAACCACATTACTAGCAATTATGTGAAGTGTCAGTGCAAATGAGGTGATGAACACTGACAAAATATTATTGTGTTATAATAGTTAGTTATATACGTGATTTTTAGTGTGTGTCCAAGTATGAATGCAAAAGCACATGTAAAATATTTCATTATTAAGTAGAATGGCCAGCAGAGGGCACTAGAAGACCACTTATTGGCTCACTTTCACTTTAAACCAGTTTTCTGCACTAAAGCAAACCAGTTTTTCCATGTTAACTCAATGCATGCTTACACACACACACACACACACACACACACACACAACACACACACACACACACACACACACACACACACACACACACACACACACACACACATACACACACAGCATAGTTAACCATGATTTACCATGATATACCACGTTCTAGTATTATTTACCAGGAGATAAACGACAATCTAGTATTATTTACTTTGATTTACCATGTTTCTAGCCTGATTTATCACATTACTAGCAATTATTTGAAGTGTCAGTGCAAATAAAGTGATTAACACTGTCAAAATATGATTGTGTTATAATAGTTATTGCTATATAAGTGATTTTTTTAGTGTGTATTCAAGTATGAATGCAAGCACATGTTGAAATATTTCATTAATAAGTAGAATGGCCAGCAGAGGGCAGTAGAAGACCACTTATTGGCTCACTTTCACTTTAAACCAGTTTTCTGCACTAAAGCAAACCAGTTTATCAATGTTAACTCAATGCATGCTTACACACACACACACACACACACACACACACACACACACACACACACACACACACACACACACACACACACACAGCATAGTTAACCATGATTTACCATGATTTACCACATTACTAGCAATTATTTGAAGTGTCAGTGCAAATAAAGTGATTAACACTGACAAAATATGATTATGTTATAATAGTTATTGCTATATAAGTGATTTTTAGTGTGTATTCAAGTATAAATGCAAGCACATGTGGAAAAATTTAATTAATAAGTAGAATGGCCAACAGAGGGCAGTAGAAGACCACTTATTGGCTCACTTTCACTTTAAACCTCATGATTTTGACCAGTTTTCTGCACTAAAGCAAACCAGTGTTTCCATGTTAACTCAATAATGCATACTTGCTACATATGCTACACACAATAATGCTACACACACACACACACACACACACACACACACACACACACACACACACACACACACAAATGTTTCAGTGATATTGGTGTCACATTCACCTTCATCACATTCACCTTCTGTCTTCATCACATTCACCATCTGTCGTCATCACCTGCACCTGCTCCTCATCACCCTCCTCATCATCACCTGCTCCTCATCATCATAACCGTCACCTGTTGTCCTTGTCTTGATCTGTGTATTTAAGTTCCCCTCTCATCCATTATCATTGTCGGTTATTGTTTGTGCACTAGCACTCTGTTATGTTTGTTTTCATGTTGGAAAATAAAACCTTTGTTATATTTGTACCACACACACACACACACACACACACACACACACACACACACACACACACACACACACACACACACACACACACACCATCATTTATCATGATTTACCATGGCTGATACCAATACCAATATGAGAAAATGACTATTTTAAACAGCAGGGGGCAGTAAAATACCACTTATTGGCTTAACATGCCATTAATTCATATCATTTTCACCTTTTTAACTGTTATAGAGGCAAATTTTGTCCGATCTGTCTGAAAATTTTCATGCTTGTTCAGGGTGATATTTCACACGTTCTGACTTGTTTTTAAGAAGGTCTGAGCATTGATTAAAGAGATATAGGCTTTCGGGGACACTTGGTAAAGGCCAGATTTTGAAGTGAACCTATTATAGCTATCCAAATGAAGTAGTTCAACTTTTTCTGACAATTATTGATCTAGTGAGTCCAGAGAATTGTATTGCACTAGTTTTGAACATTATGATATGAAAATTATATGATCAGAGATGGAAAAGACCATTTACAGCCAATACAGGCAGTTTACCATAGGAAATATATGATTTTAAAGCTTTTTAACAGTTATAGCGCCAACTATCGTCCGATCTCCATAGAATTTTGCATGCTTGTTAATGATGTTATGACACATAGGCTGACCAATTTTTGTGAAGTTCTGAGTTTTTATTTAGGATTTATAGGCTTTTTAATGTATTTTGACACGCCCATTTTATAAATTACCCTATTACAGCCATCCAAATGCAAAAGTTCAACTTTTTTTTGATAATTATTGATCTAGAGAGTCCAGAGAATTGTCCTAGACTGGTCTGGTTCCGATCGGGCAAAAAACCTAGGACTAGTTCGCAAAAGTAGGTTTTTAACATATTAATGAATAATTAATGAACAGTTTGATTGACAGCAATGGTTCTTGAGGCAAAGTTGTTCAGGATGAGGAGATCTATCAAATGATATGCATATTGTGTGGATATTTGTAACACCACGTAATTACAGAGCCGTAAAACTCGTTAGCGCCAACTAGTGGCCGATTTCTTTCAAAATTCTTACAGACCTTTAGGGCCATGAGCCGAACATGCCCATTGAGTTTCGTTCCGATCGGCCTCCGTTAACCTTGTCTAATAGGTGCTCAAACTTCGTTGGCCGATGGCGGCCATGTTTTTTGAGATACGCCAATGTCCTCATACACATACATGGCACCTTGGACCAAGACACTGCATACCAATTTTCAAGTCAATCGGACTAACGGTCAGGTGGTTATAGCCCGTTTTATGTTTTTTTCATTTTATAGCGCCACCATGAGGCCAATCGTCGCGATTTTTTTACTGTGACCCAAGAGTAAGCTCATACACATGTGTACCAAGTTTGGTGAAGATACCTCATTTACATCGGGAGTTATAGCCATTTTAGTAAAATAGGCCCCTCCCACAACGTACGTTTTGGCGCCCCTTAGCGACCGTGAATCGAAATTTCCACTTTTTTTCGATAATTATTGATATTCAGTCTCCAGAGAACATTTCTGCACTAGTTTGGTTCCAATCGGGCAAAAAACCAGGGACTAGTTCGCAAAAGTAGATTTTTGACAAAATTCAAAATGGCGGAAAATCTATCATGGCGGAAATGAAATCGGAGATATACGTTTTGTTCGTCAGGCGTCCAGCTTTCCAATGATATAAGACACTTGAGTCTACGACATACGGTCTAGGAGTTATGAGCAGTTTCGCGCTTTTGGTTGTTATAGCGCCACCTATGGGCCAATCGGGGTCATAATCTCTGAACCTTTCCTCGATTTTTGTACTACCATCTGTCAAAGTTTCAAAGTTCCAGCTCTTACGGTTTGGGCTGCACGATGCGTTTTACGGCGGAATAATAATAATAATAATAATAAAAATCAGCACAATTACAATAGGGTTTCAGCACTTCGTGCTTGAACCCCTAATTAAAGCTGCAAGCAGCATTTATCGGGGTTCAAGCAGTTAAAGCCTTTTAAGCATTTAAGCACAAAAGCATCAAAAGTTAAGATTTATTTAGCAAGCATGTAACCACGGACATAATAGATGGAAAAGACCATTTACAGCCAATACAGGCAGTTTACCATGGGATATATATGGTTTTAAAGCTTTTTAACAGTTATAGCGCCACCTATGGTCCGATCTCCATAGAATTGTTTACTGTGACCTCAAATTGAACCCATACACATGTGTACTGAGTTTGGTGAAGATATCTCATTTACTTCTTGAGTTATAGCCATTTTAGTAAAATAGGCTCCTCCCACAACAATTTAGCACATTCTAGTATTATTTACTATGATTCTAGCATGATTTGCCATATTCTAGCATAATTTACCATGATATACTACATTCTAGTATGATTTACCATTGTTTACTGTGATTCTAGCATGGATTACCATAGTTTATCATGATTTATCCTAGTTTACCATGATTTACCCTGTTCTAGCATAGTTTACCATGATTTACCATGTTCTAGCATGATTTACCATGATATACCACATTCTAACATGATTTACCATAGTTTATTATGATTTATCATGGCTTACCATGATTTACCCTGTTCTAGCATAGTTTACCATGATTTACCATGTTCTAGCATGATGTACCATGATATACTATGTTCTAGAATGATGTACCAGGATTGTAGTATGATTTACCTTGATACACCACATTCTAGTATCATTTATTGATTTACCATGTTTTTAGTGTGATTTAACCATGATTTACCACATTGCTAGCAATTATGTGAAGTATCAGTAAAAATGAAGTGATAAACTCTGACAAAATATGATTGTGCTACAATAGTAATTGTTATATAAGTGATTTTTTAGTGTTTTATTGTTATATAAGTGATTTTTAGTGTCTAATGAATGCAAAAACATATGTGGGTAGACATTAATAAGTAGAATGGTCAGCAGAGGGCAGTAGAAGACCACATATTGGCTCACTTTCACTTTAAACTTCTTGATTTTCACCATTTTTCTGCACTAAAGCAAACCAGTTTTTCCATTTTAAATCCATAATGCATGTTAACACACACACACACACACACACACACACACACACACACAAGACAAATGTTGTTTTTTCAATGCTATTGGGATATGTCATTATGAAAATATATTTGAATGGTCTATAAACATTTCACAAAGTCTTTGTAAGCTATTAATCAGATCATTCAGAATTTATTCAGAAACCTAAGACTACACACACACATTATATTGTAGATACAGACATTTGAAATATATGATGTGATCAAACTGTCAATACTAATAATTTAACAGATGGATTTTTGACTAAATGTAATTGTAAATGTTAAAATAGTGATTTTATAAAGTCTAAATATAAATTATAGAACAATATGACAACATGACTATTTTAAACAGCAGGGGGCAGTAAAATACCACTTCTTGGCTTAATATGTCATTATATTCATATCATTTTCACCTTTTTAACTGTTATAGAGGCAAATTTTGTCAGATCTGTCTGAAAATTTTCATGCATGTTCAGAGTGATATTTCACATGTTCTGACTTGTTTTTAAGAAGGTTTGAACATTCATTAAAGAGATATAGGCTTTCGGGGACACTTGGTAAAGGCCACATTTTGAAGTGAACCTATTATAGCTATCCAAATGAAGTAGTTCAACTTTTTCTGACAATTATTGTTCTAGTGAGTCCAGAGAATTGTATTGCACTAGTTTTTAACATTATGATATGAAAATTATATATTCAGAGATGGAAAAGACCATTTACAGTCAATACAGGCAGTTTACCATGGGAAATATATGGTTTTAAAGATTTTTAACAGTTATAGCGCCACCTATCGTCCGATCTCCATGAAATTTTGCATGCTTGTTAATGATGTTATGTCACATAAGTTCACCAATTTTTGTGAAGTTCTGGGTTTTTATTTAGGATTTATAGGCTTTTTAATGTATTTTTCCATGCCCATTTTATAAATGATCCTATTACAGCCATCCAAATGCAAAAGTTCAACTTTTTTTTGATAATTATTGATCTAGAGAGTCCAGAGAATTGTCCTAGACTGGTCTGGTTCCGATCGGGCAAAAAACCTAGGACTAGTTCGCAAAAGTAGGTTTTAGACATATTCATGAATATTTAATGAACGGTTTGATTGACAGAAATGGTTCTTGAGGCAAAGTTGTTCAGCATGAGCAGATATATCAAATGATATGCTTTTTGTGACGATAAGTGTAACACCACGTGATTACAGAGCCAAAAAACTCGTTAGCGCCAACTAGTGGCCGATTTCTTTCAAAATTCTTACAGACCTCTAGGGCCATGAGTCGAACATGCCCATCGAGTTTCGTTCCGATCGGCCTCCGTTAACCTTGTCTAATAGGTGCTCAACTTCATTGGCCAATGGCGGCCATGTTTTTTGAGATACGCCAATGTCCTCATAGACATACATGGCACCTTGGACCAAGACACTGCATACCAATTTTCAAGTCAATCGGACTAACGGTCAGGTGGTTATAGCCCTTTTCATGTTTTTTTCATGTTATAGCGCCACCTAGTGTTCAATCGTCGCGATTTTTTTACTGTGACCCCAGAATGAACCCATACACATGTGTACCGAGTTTGGTGAAGCTATCTTATTTACTTTTTAAGTTATAGCCATTTTAGTAAAATAGGCTCCTCCCACAACGATTATTTTGCGCCCCCTAGCGTCCATGAATCGAAATTTCAACATTTTTTCGATAATTATTGATCTTCAGACTCCAGAGAACATTTCTGCACTGGTTTGGCTCCGATCGGGCAAAAAACCAGGGACTAGTTCGCAAAAGTAGATTTTCGACAAAATTCAAAATGGCGGAAAATCTATCATGACGGAAATGAAATCGGAGATATACGTTTTGTTCGTCAGGCGTCCAGCTTTCCAATGATATAAGACACTTGAGTCTGCGACATACGGTCTAGGAGTTATGAGCAGTTTCACGCTTTTGGTTGCTATAGCGCCACCTATGGGCCAATCGGGGTCATAATCTCTGAACCTCTCCTCCATTTTTGTACTACCATCTGGCAAAGTTTCAATGCTCTAGCCCTTACGGTTTGGGCTGCACGATGCGTTTTACGGCAGAAGAATAATAATAATAATTAAAGCTGCAAGCAGCATTTATCGGGGTTCAAGCAGTTAAGGCCTTTAAGACCTTTAAGCACAAAAGCATCAAAAGACATCAAGTTTTATTTAGCAAGCATTTAAACACTGACATCATAGATGGAAAAGACCATGTTCTAGCATGATTTACCATGATATACCACATTCTGGAATGATTTACCATAATTTATCATGATTTACCATGGTTTACCATGATTTACCCTGTTCTAGCATAGTTTACCATGATTTTATCTTAGTTTACCTTGATTTACCATGTTTCTAGCGTGATTTACCATGATTTACCACATTACTAGCAATTATGTGAAGTGTCAGTGCAAATGAAGTGATAAACACTGACAAAATATGAATGTGTTATAATAGTTAGTTATATAAGTGATTTTTAGAGTCTAAATATTAATGTGAGCACATGTGAAAAGAACATGTGAAAAGACTTCATTAATAAGTAGAATGGCCAGCAGAGGGCACTAGAAGACCACTTATTGGCTCACTTTCACTTTAAACTTCTTGATTTTCACCATTTTTCTGCACTAAAGCAAACCAGTTTTTCCATTTTAACTCCATAATGCATGTTTACACACACACACACACACACACACACACACACACACACAAAGACAAATGTTGTTGTTGTTTTTTCAATGCTATTGGGATATGTCATTATGAAAATATATTTGAATGGTCTATAAACATTTCACAAAGTCTTTGCAAGCTGTTAATCAGATGATTCAGAATTTATTCAGAAACCATGTATGTTTATGAGGACATTGGCGTATCTCAAAAAACATGGCCGCCGTCAGCCAATGAAGTTTGAGCACCTATTAGACAAGGTTAACGGAGGCCGATCGGAACGAAACTCGATGGGCATGTTATTGAGAAAATATATTTAATTGTCTATAGGCATTTCTTTGTGATCTAATAATATAAAACTATGTTACCAGTATAGGGCTGTAACGATTCCTCGATTATAGTCAAGTACTTGATTTAAAAAAATCCTTGATTGCAATTTACCAAAAAGTAATGGGCAAAATACCGAAAGTGGTGAGTTCCACAGACGAGAATCCAACAACCGCAGAATTACACAGTTTTCTAAGACAACGCGATATATTTAAAGAGCATCTTGCATGTAAAAAAAAAATCTAAATGAATATATAACCGTGTATGAAAATACCATATGAAAAGATAATGCAGGATTTCAAATGTTTTTAAATGACATAAGGACACCAATTTAGTAGATAAAGTGAGCGTTTCTTTGACTGCTCGTACAAACCGCTTTTTTTCAACATCGCGTCATTTTACGTCACACGAGGGAGATGTGTGCTGTGCTCTGCCGCAGCTCAGTGCAGAGTAGGTTGGTATTCAGTAAGAGCGGTCGTGAGTCAGTGTGTTTTCAGTAGTTTTTGTATTTCAATTTATCATCGTCATGGTAAATTTTTGTGTTTGTGGAGCTTGCAAAAACTCCAGCCTATCAGGACATCGAGTCCACCAGTTTCCTAACAAGAAAAAGGCCGGTGCTATCTTTCGTGCCTGGGTGCGGTTTGTGCAGGTGAAGAGACGGGATTTCTCTTCCGCATCGGCTTCGGAAAACGCGGTCGTGTGTAGCGTTCACTTCAGATCGGAGGATTATCGTCCCGGCGATATGATGGAGCTCAACATGGGATACCGAAGTAAGAACCGGGTGAGACTCAGAGCTGGTGCGGTGCGGTTCCTTCAGTGCACGCATCTTCGGGTTCTCCCGCTGGATGTAGGCGTGAGCACAACATCAACTGGCAAATGCAATGTAAGCGGAACGAAACTGAGCTACTCGTTATTGTGTTTGTGTGGACTGTTTATCAGTTTGGACCAGTGCAGCGTGAGCCTGATCAAGCAACACTGTAACTGCGAGATCCAGTAAATAAAGCATTTGAATTCGCCACTGAAGTAATAACATCGCTGCGAGATCTAGTGAGAAATATTCACATTTCTCCGTTATTAACGGATCAAACAGCGCTGACGTGGAAACCAGGAATAAACATTGTGCAATGAATGAACGAACTATCCAGTGTCCACAGATCAGCAACATTCACCATGGCTTTACTGTAGTAACACTAACTGCAACCATGGAAGTTTGGCATTTTCCACAAAGGCCCAGTATGCATCCACCTCCCTGCAACACTGACTTTCCTCAGCTGTAAACATTGCCTCGCATTTCCCACACAAGCACCTATGGAACAAAAAAATGTATCAGGAATAAATATCTCTCTGTCTCTCGATGAGAAACCGCTAAGTTATATCACGTAACGTTAGTCTGGGCGGATATTAATGAGCATGACAAACGCCTGATCAAAGCTTAGTTTCTGTTATTGTAAGTTCCAATATGTTCTGTCTAACATTAATCCTGGCCTGTCCCTGCTCTCTTGGCAGCCTAGCAGGCTCATAATTGTATGGCTGTGGTCCGTCAACAATTTCCTCAGCGTCCGAAATGTCATTGCAATCCATTTTTCCCTGTTGTTTGAATCGACCGCTCTCCCTCGTGCTACGTCACGCCCGTCACGCCCATTTTCAGATGCGGAAGTAAAATTTTCTCACAAAAACGACTCCAGAAGCCACTGTAGCGTATTTCTAATTTTTTTTTTAAAGAAAATCTAGTTCCTACATTATTTTTCTATACATTGACTTGTTGGGTCTTCTAACCTGCAAGATGCTCTTTAAAAACATTTACAGTCATAAATATAGCATAGTGCTGTTGTGAAATCATAAAGGTTGTGATTCAGTTAAATAAATATATCCTCTGTTTTTTTGTTTGTTTGTTTGTTTTCACAGAGAAGACGCTTCAATTACATGAGTGCAGATTACATGTTAAAATTACCTCAGCTCCGGCCACAGTAAACGCTGCTCCAAGCAAACTCAGTCTCTGCAGTGCTGTTTGTTTACGTTTCCAATAATGTGCATTTGGGAACGCAAGTCGGACGCAGTTTGTGTTTCATAGTTGCACTGTTATCATTTATATTTGTTGAGCGCGTCTGGGTTTCTCAAACTGCTGTTCATCGCGATTTCAAAATAAAAGTTTAAACATAGCGATTTCAAAATAAAAGTTTAAACTCTCGCTCTGAGTTTGCATACTTTGATGTGCACATGTTCTTGTTCAAGAAATTACAGTGGCTGTAGCATTTCTATCGTACAGAAGTGGTCAAATATGAAAGGTTAAGTTGACATTTGAATTAATTGTTTGGACAATATTAAACAAGGATTTGATAATGCCTTAGTGTAACCAGGCCGCTGGCGCCCTCTGCAGGCATTTGCTATTTATGTACATAAGTTATGTTTATATTAGTTTATATAATTTATTTTACATGGGTATATTTTAACAGTGTTGTTCATTAAAACCAATATAATTACTTACTTTGATACTTTACTTGAACCAATTATTGTTGCTTGTTATTATATATTTGTATTTTAAGTCATTTTAAAGGCTGTTGTTAACTTGAGTCTATTTTTTACCACAATTTTTTTTATCCGATTACTTGAATAGAATACTCGATTACTAAAATAATCGATAGCTACAGCCCTATCATAATAAAAAAGATTGCTTTTTAAAGAAGCATTTTTAATGCATTTGTTTCCCAATACTGAAAGCTAATGAAAAGATCATATCCTCCTGGGACCCAGAAAAAAAAAGTTTTTTGAATTTAGTTGTTTTCCATGTCATCACACTGTTTAGAGCACAATAAACAAATGGTAAAAAAACATTTTTGCAAAATAATATTTTATTCATAAGTTATGCTATGTCCTCTGTATGTTAATTTGGTTTTTCACTTATATCTCGGTAACCAGAACGCGAAAAATTCTGAAACTCAGAGCATAGATCGTGCTTGAGGAGCCCTGTTGAATGAGACCATCACAGTGTTTTTGGGCGATTGGGTCCGGGAGCTATGACCATTCAAAGGCATGTCTTTTGGAGCATTTTTCTCTGGAATGCCGAGGGCAAATTACACCACAGTTGAATCGAAGCTAGCCAAGGATGGGCCCTTTCCAATGAGCCCTCACACAAGGTTCGGGGTGATCTGGTTCGGGAGTTACGGCCGTTCAAAGTCGGGGGTCCCGCGGACTAGCGTTCCGTGGGGGGGCGCTCCCCGAGGCCCGCGACGCTACGTTTCGATCAAGAGCCCGGAGAGGTCCTTACCATCAAAATTTGAGCGCGCGGCGACTTTCCGTTTTCGAGTTATGAGTGAATTTGTACTGGGGGGGCGTGGCCTAAATGTCGGACAAGGTTTTACTTTCGTTTTCTAAATGTAAAACAATTGTCAATAGTAACACTCCAATAGATGCATTTTGACAAAATGTGATTGTAAATGTTAAAATAATGATTTTATAAAGTCTAAATATGAATTATATAACAATATTAGGGAGTAGTATGATGAAATGACAGCAGGGGGCAGTACAATACCACTTATTGGCTTAATATGCCATGTTATATCATTTTGACCTTTTTAACTGTTATAGAGGCAATTTTTGTGTGATCTGTCTGAAATTTTTCATGCTTGTTAAGAGTAACATGTTCTGACTAGATCTGAAAGATATTTAAAAGATATAGGCTTTTGGGGACACTTGGTCAAGGCTACATATTGAAGTGACCCTATTATAGCCATCCAAATGAAGAAGTTATACTTTTTCTGATAATTATTGATCTAGAGAGTCCAGAGAATTGTACTGCACTAGATTTGAAGATTATGATTTGAAAATTATAAGATCAGAGATGGAAAAGACCATTTACAGCCAATACAGGCAGTTTACCATAGGAAATATATGGCTTTAAAGCCTTTTAACAGATATAGTGCCACCTTTGGTCCGATCTCCATAAAATTTTGCATGCTTGTTAATGATGATATGTCACATATGCTCACCAATTTTTGTGAAGTTCTGAGTTTTCATTTAGGATTTATAGGGTTTTTAGTGTATTTTGCCACGCCCATTTTATAAATGACCCTATTACAGCCATCCAAATGCAAAAGTTCAACTTTTTTTCGATAATTATTGATCTAGAGAGTCCAGAGAATTGTCCTAGACTGGTCTGGTTCCGATCGGGCGAAAAACCTAGGACTAGTTCGCAAAAGTAGGTTTTTAACATATTCGCGAATAATTAATGAACGGTTTGATTGACAGCAATGGTTCTTGAGGCAAAGTTGTTCAGCATGAGGAGATCTATCAAATGATATGCATATTGTGTGGATATTTGTAACACCACGTGATTACAGAGCCATAAAACTCGTTAGCGCCAACTAGTGGCCGATTTCTTTCAAAATTCTTACAGACCTCTAGGGCCATGAGTCGAACATGCCCATCGAGTTTCGTTCCGATCGACCTACGATAACCTTGTCTTATAGGTGCTCAAACTTCATTGGCCGATGGCGGCCATGTTTTTTGAGATACGCCAATGTCCTCATAGATATACATGGCACCTTGGACCAAGACACTGCATACCAATTTTCAAGTCAATTGGACTAACGGTCAGGTGGTTATAGCCCTTTTCACATTTTTTTCATGTTATAGCGCCACCTTGTGTTCAATCGTCGCGATTTTTTTACTGTGACCCCAGATTGAACTCATACACATGTGTACCAAGTTTGGTGAAGATACCTCATTTACTTCGGGAGTTATAGCCATTTTAGTAAAATAGGCCCCTCCCACAATGTACGTTTTGTCGTCCCTTAGCGACCGAGAATCGAAATTTCAACTTTTTTTTGATAATTATTGATATTCAGACTCCAGAGAACATTTCTGCACTGGTTTGGTTCCGATCGGGCGAAAAACCTAGGACTAGTTCGCAAAAGTAGTTTTTTGACAAAATTCAAAATGGCGGAAAAATTTGCATACCGGAAATGAAATCGGAGATATACGTTTTGTTCAACAGGTTTCCAGCTTTCCAATGATATAAGACACTTGAGTCTACGACATACGGTCTAGGAGTTATGATCAGTTTCGCGCTTTTGGTTGCTATAGCGCCACCTATGGGCCAATCGGGGTCATACTCTCTGAACCTTTCCTCGATTTTTGTACTACCATCTGGCAAAGTTTCAAAGCTCTAGCCCTTACGGTTTGGGCTGCACGATGCGTTTTACGGCGGAATAATAATAATAATAATAATAATAATAATAATAATAATAAAAATCAGCACAAATACAATAGGGTTTCAGCACTTCGTGCTTGAACCCCTAATTAAAGCTGCAAGCAGCATTTATCGGGGTTCAAGCTATTAAGGCCTTTAAGGGGTTTTAAGCACAAAAGCATCAAAAGTTAAAGGTTTTATTTAGCATGTAACCACTGACATAATAGATGGAAAAGACCATTTACAGCCAATACAGGCAATGTACCATAGGAAATATATGGTTTTAAAGCTTTTTAACAGTTATAGCGCCACCTATTGTCCGATCTCCATAAAATTTGGAATGCTTGTTAATGATGTTATGTCACATATGCTCACCGATTTTTGTGAAGTTCTGAGTTTTCATTTAGGATTTATAGGATTTTTAATGTATTTTGCCACGCCCATTTTATAAATGACCCTATTAGAGCCATCCAAATGCAAAATTTCAACTTTTTTTTGATAGTTTTTGATCTAGAGAGTCCAGAGAATTGTCCTAGACTGGTCTGGTTCCGATCGGGCGAAAAACCTAGGACTAGTTCGCAAAAGTAGGTTTTTAACATGTTTGTGAATATTTAATGAACGGTTTGATTGACAGCAATGGTTCTTGAGGCAAAGTTGTTCAGGATGAGGAGATCTATCAAATGATATGCATATTGTGTGGATATTTGTAACACCACGTGATTACAGAGCCTTAAAACTCGTTAGCACCAACTAGTGGCCGATTTCTTTCAAAATTCTTACAGACCTCTAGGGCCTTGAGTCGAACATGCCCATCGAGTTTCGTTCCGATCGGCCTCCGTTAACCTTGTCTAATAGGTGCTCAAATTTCATTGGCCGATGGCGGCCATGTTTTTTAAGATACGCCAATGTCCTCATACACATACATGGCACCTTGGACCAAGACACTGCATACCAATTTTCAAGTCAATCGGACTAACGGTCAGGTGGTTATAGCCTGTTTTATGTTTTTTTCATGTTATAGCGCCACCATGTGGTCAATCGCCGCGGTTTTTTTACTGTGACCTCAGATTGACCTCTTACACATGTGTACCAAGTTTGGTGAAGATACCTCATTTACTTCTGGAGTTATAGCCATTTTAGTAAAATAGGCCCCGCCCACAACGTACGTTTTGGCGGCCCTTAGCGTCCGTGAATCGAAATTTCAACTTTTTTTCGATAGTTTTTGATATTCAGACTCTAGAGAACATTTCTGCACTGGTTTGGTTCCGATCGGGCGAAAAACCTAGGACTAGTTCGCAAAAGTATGTTTTTGACAAAATTCAAAATGGCGGAAAATCTATCATGGCGGAAATGAAATCGGAGATATACGTTTTGTTCGTCAGGCGTCCAGCTTTCCAATGATATAAGACACTTGAGTCTACGTCATACGGTCTAGTAGTTATGAGCAGTTTTGCGCTTTTGGTTGCTATAGCGCCACCTATGGGCCAATCGGGGTCATACTTTTATAGGTTCTCCCCAAATTGAGGACTACCATTTGGCCAAGTTTCAAGGTTCCAGCTCTTACGGTTTGGTCTGCACAATGCGTTTTAGGGGAAAATAATAATAATAATTAAAGCTGCAAGCAGCATTTATCGGGGTTCAAGCATTTAAGGCCTTTAAGGCATTTAAGCATTCAAGACATTAAGATTTATTTAGAAAGCTTTTAACCACTGAAATAATAGATTGAAAAGTCCATTTACAGCCAATACAGGCAATTTACCATTGCTTTTTAACAGTTATAGCGCCAACTATCATCCGATCTACATACAATTTTGCATGCTTATTTAGAATGTTATGGCACATATGCTCACCAATTTTCGTGATGTTCTGAGTTTTTGTTTAGGATTTATAGGCTTTTGTTTGCATTTTGCCACGCCCATTTTCTTTATGACCCAATTATACCCATGCGAAAAATGCAAAAGTTCAACTTTTTTTGATAATTATTGATCTAAAGAGTCCAGAGAATTGTCCTAGACTCGTTTGGTTCCGATCGGGCAAAAAACCAGGGACTAGTTCGCAAAAGTAGGTTTTTAACATATTTGTGAATAATTAATAAACTGTTTGATTGACAGCAATGGTTCTAGAGGCAAAGTTGTTCAGCATGAGCAGGTCTATCAAATGATATGCATTTTGTGATGATAAGTGTAACACCACGTGATTACAGAGCCATAAAACTCGTTAGCGCCAACTAGTGGCCGATTTCTTTCAAAATTCTTACAGACCTCTAGGGCCATGAGTCGAACATGCCCACCGAGTTTTGTTCCGATCGGCCTCCGTTAACCTTGTCTAATAGGTGCTCAAACTTCATTGGCCGATGGCGGCCATGTTTTTTGAGATACACCAATGTCCTCATAGATATACATGACAGCTTGGACCAAGACACTGCATACCAATTTTCAAGTCAATCGGACTAACGGTCAGGTGGTTACAGCCTGATTTATGTTTTTTTCATGTTATAGCGCCACCATGTGGCCAATCGCCACAATCTTTTTACTATGACCTCAGATTGACCTCTTACACAGGTGTACCGAGTTTGGTGAATATACCTCATTTACTTCTGGAGTTATAGCCATTTTAGTAAAATAGGCTCCGCCTTCTTCAAACATTTTGGCGCCCCTTAGCGACCGTCAATCGAAATTTCAACTTTTTTTCGATAATTATTGATATTCTGACTCCAGAGAACATTTCTGCACTGGTTTGGTTCCGATCGGACACAAAACCAGGGACTAGTTCGCAAAAGTAGGTTTTGGACATAATTCAAAATGGCGGAAAATTTGCATACCGGAAATGAAATCCTTGAGGCCTTTTTTGTTCGGCTTGACCCAAGGATTCCAAAGATATAAGACACTTGAGTCTGTGACAAACGGTTAATGAGATTTAAGCAAAAATATGATTTTTTTTTTGTTTTTTGCACTGTAGCGCCACCTATGGGCCAATCGGGGTCATATTTTGATAACCTCTCCTCGATTTTTGTACTACCATCTGGCAAAGTTTCAAGTCTCTAGCACTTACGGTTTGGGCTGCACGATGCGTTTTACGGCAGAAGAAAAATAATAATAATAAAAATCAGTACAATTACAATAGGGTTTCAGCACTTCGTGCTTGAACCCCTAATAATAAAAATCAGTACAATTACAATAGGGTTTCAGCACTTCGTGCTTGAACCCCTAATTAAAGCTGCAAGCAGCATTTATCGGGGTTCAAGCATTTAAGGCCTTTAAGCACATAAGCATTTAAGACATTAAGTTTTATTTAGAAAGCTTTTAACCACTGAAATAATAGACCAATTTCAAGCCGACGTCACAGTTACGTCACGGCGTTAGCTGGTGGCAAAAGGAAGGGCGGCCAATACAAACAAGCACATATTCGGCTCATTATAAGGAGCTTAAATTATTATTATTGTTATTAAATGTCATCTTGTTGTGTTGTTGGGTACAAGAATCAACGGAGTACAGGCTCCAATTTGAAATTTTATCGCATAATGTTTTCTAAATGATTGTGATTATTTGTGAATCATCTATGATTTTATACATAGTTTTGATTGATTGTGACTATACTTTTTGAAGAACCTGGTAAAAAAGGGTAATCAAATACATAGTTAAAAAATGAATATTCTGTATCTGGAATTTTTATTTAATCACATTCGTTAAAATTGCACCGTAATGTCACTTACATTGTCGTCTTTGTGTCTGGCCGTGGCGCTGGCCAGGCAGAACTGCGGATCGGATAGGCTACCACACAAGTCTTGTACGTGGCCATTACAGTTATAGGCATCTAAAGATTTATATGCCCTCAGTTTCTCTTTACGCTCAGTTTCTCTATCGGGTAGGTGTAGAAGTCAGTCCACTCAACCGGAGACTAACGTTCATGTTAATCCTGTCAGATCGTCCATTCATTGACTGCGTGTATATGGTCAGCCAATCTGGGATGTCTTTTAAAATTAACTTTTGCAAATAACAATCGCGGTCCTGGACAGTGAATAACCTTGCACATTAAGATAAAATCGGATTTTCTCCAGTCATTATTAAAAAAACAAGCTAACAAAACTTGCAAACCAACGTTAGTGAAACGGCCAGAGGGCTCGTTCTGCCACCACCTAAGCTCCGCCCACACAAAAACGTCACCATGTTTACCAACTGAAAATTGGTCTATAGATGGAAAAGTCCATTTACAGCCAATACAGGCAATTTACCATAGGAAATATATGGTTTTCAAACCTTTTTAACAGTTATAGCGCCACCTATGGTCCGATCAACATGAAATTTGGCATGCTTGTTTAGAATATTATGGCACATATGCTCACCAATTTTCGTGAAGTTTTCGTTTAGGATTTATAAGCTTTTGAGTGCATTTTGCCACGCCCATTTTCTTTATGACCCAATTATAGCCATACGAAAAATTCAAAAGTTCAACTTTTTTTCGATAATTATTGATCAGGAGAGTCCAGAGAATTGTCCTAGACTGGTCTGTTTCCGATCGGGCGAAAAACCAGGGACTAGTTCGCAAAAGTAGGTTTTTAACATATTCGCGAATAATTAATGAACGATTTGATTGACAGCAATGGTTCTTGAGGCAATGTTGTTCAGCATGAGCAGATCTATCAAATGATATGCATTTTGTGACAATAAGTGTAACACCACGTGATTACAGAGCCGTAAAACTCGTTAGCGCCAACTAGTGGCCGATTTCTTTCAAAATTCTTACAGACCTCTAGGGCTATGAGTTGAACATGCCCATCGAGTTTCGTTCCGATCGGCCTCCGTTAACCTTGTCTAATAGGTGCTCAAACTTCATTGGCCGATGGCGGCCATGTTTTTTGAGATACACCAATGTCCTCATAGACATACATGACACCTTGGGCCAAGACACTGCATACCAATTTTCAAGTCAATCGGACTAACGGTCAGGTGGTTAAAGCCTGTTTTATGTTTTTTTCATGTTATAGCGCCACCATGTGGCCAATCGCCGCGATTTTTTTACTGTGACCTCAGATTGACCTCTTACACATGTGTACCGAGTTTGGTGAAGATAACTCATTTACTTCTGGAGTTATAGCCATTTTAGTAAAATAGGCCCCTCCCACAACGTACGTTTTGGCGCCCCTTAGCGTGCGTGAATCGAAATTTCAACTTTTTTTCGATAATTATTGATATTCAGACTTCAGAGAACATTTCTGTACTGGTTTGGTTCAGATCGGGCGAAAAACCTAGGACTAGTTCGCAAAAGTAGGTTTTTGGCAAAATTCAAAATGGCGGAAAATCTATCATGGCGGAAATGAAATCGGAGATATACGTTTTGTTCGTCAGGCATCCAGCTTTCCAATGATATAAGACACTTGAGTCTACGACATACGGTCTAGGAGTTCTGAGCAGTTTTGCGCTTTTGGTCGCTGTAGCGCCACCTATGGGCCGATTTGGCTAAGTCCGTGTATCTGAGTAGCGAGCAATACTACTACCATTTGACCAAGTATCACGTCTCTAGGCCTTACGGTTTTGGCTGCACGATGCGTTTTAGGGAAGAATAATAATAATAATAAATATAGCTGCGAGCAGCGATTACGGGCCCAAGCCGGTGGCACCGCAACCCCTGTGACTTTAGTTACCTAAAGGCACCGGGGTGGCGGTACCGCCGGCTTTGGCCCTCCATCGCTGCTCGCAGCTATATTTATATATATATATATATATATATATATATATATATATATATATATATATATATATATACATACATACACACACACACATACACATACACATACACATATATATATATATATATATATATATATATATATATATATATATATATATATTATTGTTCAAAAGTTTGGGGTCAGTAAGATTTTTAATGTTTTTAGGAGAAGTCTCTTCTGCTCACCAAGGCTGCATTTATTGATTAAAAATACAAACAAAAACAGTAATATTGTGAAATATTATTCCAATTTAAAACAGCTGTTTTCAATTTTTAAATATTTTACATAGTAATTCATTTCTGTGATCAAAGTTGAGTTTTCAGCATCATTACTCCAGTCTTCAGTGTCACATGATCCTTCAGAAATCATACTAATATGATGATTGATGCTCAATAAATATTCATTATTATTTTCAATGTTGAAAACAGTTGTGTACAGATTTTTTTTTTCAAAATGCTTTGATGAATGTAAAGTTCAAAAGAACAGCATATATTTCAAATATATATATTTTTAACATTATAAATGTCTTTACTGTAACTGTTGATCAGTTTAACTCATCCTTCATAAATAAAAGTACTGATTTATTTTATTTATTTCCCCAAAAAATAAAATTTTAATTATTACTAACCCAAAACTTTTGAGCGGTAGTGTTTAACGTTACAAAAGCTTTAGATTTCAGATAAATGCTGTTCTTTTGAACTTTCTATTCATCAAAGACTGTACACAACTGTTTTCGACATTTAAAATAATAATGAATGTTTCTTGAGTATCAATCATCATATTAGAATAATTTCTGAAGGATCATGTGACAGTGACGACTGGAGTAATGATGCTGAAAACTCAGCTTTGATCACAGGAATAAATAACAGTTTAAAATATATTAAAATAGAAAGCAGCTGTTTTAAATTGGAATAATATTTTACAATATTACTGTTTTTGTTTGTATTTTTAATCAAATAAATGCAGCCTTGGTGAGCAGAAGAAACTTCTCTGTTATGTGCGCGCCACAGACTGCACGCACGTCCGCTTAGAGTTCCGCCTTTTGCCTTCCGTCAATATTACGTTATTAGAAAATATTTTTTTAGAGAATCGATTTTTTGACATTTGTGAATCGATTCAGAATCGTCCACGTCCGCATCGCGATGCATCTAAGAATAAATTTTTTCTCCCACCCCTAGATTTCATACAACAGGTTAATAAACAGTTACAATTAAGTCACTTACATTTTAGATGCAATGTTGACTGTTTTTGTTCTGTTTCAGCAGCGAAAATAGTTAAACAAAGATCACGGCAGAACCATCACGCATCACGTGTTTTCTCATAACTGAACGATTCAGCATTTTTAACGAATCGGTTGACTCAAAGATTGAATGATCAATCCATAAACATCTGTCTTAATCATGATCGACTCATTCGAACGAATCGTTTGAACGAATGAATCAATGACTCGCTTATTAAGATGGATGCCTGGCGACACCTAATGGCGGTTTAGTGTTGTTTAAAAGCATCATTCTTTCCCACATGTGTGTGATTTGTGTGTGCAACATTATCATTATTTTTCTTACACTATTATATTAGCGATTTAAAAGCACCCACTCGTGTCACACGTCGATTAACCGGTGGGAAAATATCCTCAGACACATACCTAATACATGTATATTTAAATACAATATTGACCTACCTGGTAAAAAGTTTTATATACTATTTTGATGTCCTTTTGGACACAAGAGGGCAGTATAGCCCTATGTTTGCTTTTTTGTTGAACCAAATAGCACTAAATAGCCTGTTTTAACTTTTTCATTCTTCTTGAATTGCAAAAACAGAATAAAATGGGTTTAGTTGTGATATTTGTATACTTTTATATAGAAATAAATGGTATATAATTACATTTTTAGAAGATTTTTAGTGTTTCCTTTTTGGACATTATTTAATCCCTCGCCATAGCAAAACCGTTTGAGATATTTATTATCCATTCACAATTTAGCATATTTAATGTAGTTTCATCATGTTGAAAAAGTTTGGTACGAATAAAATAAATAGTTTAAGAGGAGTGGCTAAAAATTCAGAGGCTGATTTTGCAAAAAAATCCACATTCAGACCAAAATATCTGACTTCCTGATGGCCAGAGCTATTGAATGTAAATTAGAAAGTTGTCCGGCTTGATGAGAACAATATACAAACTATTTTTTCTTTACTGTAGTTAAAACTAACCCCCCCACTTTTGTCAAAAGCATGTTGAAAGTGACACACTTCCTGCTACCAGTTGGTGGCGCTATAACTTTGACTCACAATAGCTACATCCATCTGATCGGCCTCTTACCACGAACACACTGCTGAAGTTTCATCAAGATCAGTTAATGTATGCAGAAGTTATTCCACTTCCGTGTTTCTCTTTTCTCGCCATAAATTCGATTCCTCGCCACAGCCAAACCGTTCGAGATATCAAAAATCCGTCCGCAATTTAGCATCCTCAATGTCTTGACTACATCCACACCGAGTTTGAAGGGGGCACGGTGAATTTTCTAGGAGGAGAATTTCACATTCCACAGCAAGCGTTTTCCAAACAACCCATAATAGCTGACTTCCTGTTGGGCTGGCGTAAAACTTGACCGGGGTAAAGTTGTTCGGCCCGATGAGATCTATATGTGTACTGAGTTTCATATTAATTCATGCGAGCGTGTTTGATATATGGATCAAGTTTTAGAACCCCGTTCAAGGGGGCGCTGTTGAGCCCCCCAGCCACGCCCGGGTCCCAGCTTCAGCCCGGCCCTGATGGCCGTGGGTTCTGACCTGTGTGCAAAGTTTCAAGAGTTTTTGAGCACGTTAAGGACCCCAAAAGCCCCTGAAACCTTGATTAACAATATAAAAGCAATAGTCAAATCCCCCCCCTCCCCTCACACACACACAGACACAGAGAGGGAGAGAAAATTCTTCAGAAAATCCACATTCAAACCAAAATATCTCTCTTCCTGTTGGTCAGAGATGGTTCATGTAAATTAGAAAGTTGTCCGTCTTGATGAGAACAATACACATACCAAGTTTTGTTGCTGTTGATAAAACTAACACCCCCACTTATGACTAAAGGTGGCGCTACTGAGCCCCTCACCACGCCCGTTTCTGAAACTTTGCACATGTCTACTGGATAATAAATGTGATGTGTCTGTCGAGTTTCATGCAATTTCAAGTATGTTAAGAGTCTCAAAAGCATAAAAAAAGAATATTAAAGTTTGATGCATTGCCACGGCAACAGTATCTAAGATATCAATAATCCTTTCACAGGTTTACATCTGCCGTGTGTCTACATTGTACACATAAAGTTTGAAGCAAATCTGGTAAAAATAAGACAGTGATTTCAAAGCATTTTAATAGTGATGTACTTCCTGCTGCCTGTTGGTGGCGCTATAACTTTGACTCACAATAGTCACATCTGTGCGATCGGCCTCTTACAACGAACACACTGCTGAAGTTTCATCAAGATCAGTTAATGTATGCAGAAGTTATAACACACTTCCTGTTTCATTTTTTTCGCCATAAATTCGTTTCCTCGCCACGGCCAAACCGTTCGAGATATCAAAAATCCGTCCGCAATTTAGCATCCTCAATGTCTTGACTTCATGCACACCGAGTTTGGAGGCGAATCGATGAATTCCCTAGGAGGAGTACATTAAATTCCACAGCATGCGTTTCCAAACAACCCTAAATAGCCGACTTCCTGTTGGGCTGGCGTAAAACTTAGAGCACGAAAGTTGTTCGGCCCGATGAGTGCTATATGTGTACCGAGTTTCATATTTTTACATGCAAGCGTGTCTGATTTATGGACAAGTGTTCGGATCCCATTCCAGGGGGCGCTGTCGAGCCCCCCTGCCACGCCCGGGTACCAGCTTCAGTCCGGCCCTGATGGCCGCGGGTTCTGACCTGTGTGCAAAATTTCAAGAGTTTTCGAGCATGTTAAGGGCCCCAAAAGTGGCCGAAAGGTTGACAAAATAATAATAATAATAATAATAATAATAATAATCCTACCGAAAACAATAGGGCCTTCGCCCTTTCAGGGCTTGGGCCCTAAAAATCAGGGCAATTACAATAGGGTTTCAGCACTTCGTGCTTGAACCCCTAATAAAAATCAGGGCAATTACAATAGGGTTTCAGCACTTCGTGCTTGAACCCCTAATTAAAGCTGCAAGCAGCATTTATCGGGGTTCAAGCATTTAAGGCCTTTAAGCACATAAGCATTTAAGACATTACGTTTTATTTAACAAGCTTTTAACCACTGAAATTATAGATGGAAAAATCCATTTACAGCCAATATAGGCAATTTACCATAGGAAATATGTAGTTTTCAAACCTTTTTGCCAGTTATAGCGCCACCTATGGTCCGATCTACATGAAATTTTGCATGCTTGTTTAGAATGTTATGGCACATATGCTCACCCATTTTCGTGAAGTTCTGAGTTTTCGTTTAGGATTTATAGGCTTCTGAGTGCATTTTGCCACGCCCATTTTCTTTATGACCCAATTATACCCATGCGAAAAATGCAAAAGTTCAACTTTTTTTCGATAATTATTGATCTAGAGAGTCCAGAGAATTGTCCTAGACTGGTCTGGTTCTGATCGGGCGAAAAACCAGGGACTAGTTCGCAAAAGTAGGTTTTTAACATATTCATGAATATTTAATGAACAGTTTGATTGACAGTGATGGTTCTTGAGGCAAAGTTGTTCAGCATGAGCAGATCTATCAGATGATATGCATTTTGTGATGATAAGTGTAACACCACGTGATTACAGAGCCTTAAAACTCGTTAGCGCCAACTAGTGGCCGATTTCTTTCAAAATTCTTACAGACCTCTAGGGGCTTGAGCCGAACATGCCCATCGAGTTTCGCTCCGATCGGACTTCGTTAACGGTGCTCAAACCTCATTGGCCAATGGCGGCCATGTTTTTCGAGATACGCCAATATCCTTTTAGACATACATGGCCCCTTGGGCCAAGACACTGCATACCAAATTTCAAGTCATTCGGAAAAACGGTCAGTTGTCTATATGTTTTTATTTGTTTTATAGCGCCACCATGTGGCCAATCGACGCAATTTTTTTACTGTGACCTCAGATTGACCTCTTACACATGTGTACCAAGTTTGGTGAAGTTTACTTAATTACTTCTTGAGTTATAGCCATTTTAGTAAAATAGGCTCCTCCCACAACGTTAATTTTGCACCCCCTAGCGACCATTAATCGAAATTTCAACTTTTTTTCGATAATTATTGATCTTCAGACTCCAGAGAACAATTCCGCACTGGTTTGGTTCCGATCGGGCGAAAAACCAGGGACTAGTTCGCAAAAGTAGGTTTTTGACAAAATTCAAAATGGCGAAAAATCTATCATGGCGGAAATGAAATCGGAGATATACGTTTTTTTCTTCAGGAGCTCTGGATTTCAATGATATAAGACACTTGAAGCTACGCCTTACGGTCTGGGAGTTCTGAGCAGTTTTGCGCTTTTGATTGCTATAGCGCCACCTATGGGCCGATTGGGCTGAGTCCGTGTATCTGAGTAGCGAGCAATAGTACTACCATCTGACAAAGTTTCAAGTCTCTAGGTCTTACGGTTTGGGCTGCACGATGCGTTTTATGGCGGAAAAATAATAATAATAATTAAAGCTGCAAGCAGCATTTATCGGGGTTCAAGCAGTTAAGGCCTTTAAGGCATTTAAGCACAAAAGCATCAAAAGTTATTAAGATTTATTTAGCAAGCATGTAACCACTGACATAATAGATGGAAAATACCATTTACAGCCAATACAGGCAATTTGCCATGGGATATATATGGTTTTAAAGCTTTTTAACAGTTATAGCGCCACCTATGGTCCGATCTCCATAAAATTGTTTACTGTGACCTCAAATTGAACCCATACACATGTGTACTGAGTTTGGTGAAGATATCTCATTTACTTCTTGAGTTATAGCCATTTGAGTAAAATAGGCTCCTCCCACAACGATTTGCCACATTCTAGAATTATTTAATATGATTCTAGCATGATTTACTATCATATACCATGTTCCAGAATGATTTATTAGGATTCTAGCATGATTTACCTTGATACACCTCATTTCAGTATTATTTACTATGATTTACAATGTTTCTAGCATGATTAACCACATTACTAGCAAATATGTGAAGTGTCAGTGCAAATGAGGTGATGAACACTGACAAAATATTATTGTGTTATAATAGTTAGTTATATACGTGATTTTTAGTGTGTGTCCAAGTATGAATGCAAAGGCACATGTAAAATATTTCATTATTAAGTAGAATGGCCAGCAGAGGGCAGTAGAAGACCACTTATTGGCTCACTTTCACTTTAAACCAGTTTTCTGCACTAAAGCAAACCAGTTTTTCCATGTTAACTCAATGCATGCTTACACACACACACACACACACACACACACACACACACACAAACACACACACACACACACACACACACACACACACACATACACACACAGCATAGTTAACCATGATTTACCATGATATACCACGTTCTAGTATTATTTACCAGGAGATAAACGACAATCTAGTATTATTTACTTTGATTTACCATGTTTCTAGCCTGATTTATCACATTACTAGCAATTATTTGAAGTGTCAGTGCAAATAAAGTGGTTAACACTGACAAAATATGATTGTGTTATAATAGTTATTGCTATATAAGTGATTTTTTTTAGTGTGTATTCAAGTATAAATGCAAGCACATGTTGAAATATTTCATTAATAAGTAGAATGGCCAGCAGAGGGCAGTAGAAGACCACTTATTGGCTCACTTTCACTTTAAACCAGTTTTCTGCACTAAAGCAAACCAGTTTATCCATGTTAACTCAATGCATGCTTACACACACACACACACACACACACACACACACACACACACACACACACAGCATAGTTAACCATGATTTACCATGATTTACCACATTACTAGCAATTATTTGAAGTGTCAGTGCAAATAAAGTGATTAACACTGACAAAATATGATTGTGTTATAATAGTTATTGCTATATAAGTGATTTTTAGTGTGTATTCAAGTTTAAATGCAAGCACATGTGGAAAAAATTAATTAATAAGTAGAATGGCCAGCAGAGGGCAGTAGAAGACCACTTATTGGCTCACTTTCACTTTAAACCTCATGATTTTGACCAGTTTTCTGCACTAAAGCAAACCAGTGTTTCCATGTTAACTCAATAATGCATACTTGCTACATATGCTACACACAATAATGCTACACACACACACACACACACACACACACACACACACACACACACACACACACACACAAATGTTTCAGTGATATTGGTGTCACATTCACCTTCATCACATTCACCTTCTGTCTTCATCACATTCACCATCTGTCGTCATCACCTGCACCTGCTCCTCATCACCCTCCTCATCATCACCTGCTCCTCATCATCATAACCGTCACCTGTTGTCCTTGTCTTGATCTGTGTATTTAAGTTCCCCTCTCATCCATTATCATTGTCGGTTATTGTTTGTGCACTAGCACTCTGTTATGTTTGTTTTCATGTTGGAAAATAAAACCTTTGTTATATTTGTACCACACACACACACACACACACACACACACACACACACACACACACACACACACCATCATTTATCATGATTTACCATGGCTGATACCAATACCAATATGAGAAAATGACTATTTTAAACAGCAGGGGGCAGTAAAATACCACTTATTGGCTTAACATGCCATTAATTCATATCATTTTCACCTTTTTAACTGTTATAGAGGCAAATTTTGTCCGATCTGTCTGAAAATTTTCATGCTTGTTCAGGGTGATATTTCACACGTTCTGACTTGTTTTTAAGAAGGTCTGAGCATTGATTAAAGAGATATAGGCTTTCGGGGACACTTGGTAAAGGCCAGATTTTGAAGTGAACCTATTATAGCTATCCAAATGAAGTAGTTCAACTTTCTGACAATTATTGATCTAGTGAGTCCAGAGAATTGTATTGCACTAGTTTTTTAACATTATGATATGAAAATTATATGATCAGAGATGGAAAAGACCATTTACAGCCAATACAGGCAGTTTACCATAGGAAATATATGATTTTAAAGCTTTTTAACAGTTATAGCGCCACCTATCGTCCGATCTCCATAGAATTTTTCATGCTTGTTAATGATGTTATGTCACATATGCTGACCAATTTTTGTGAAGTTCTGAGTTTTTATTTAGGATTTATAGGCTTTTTAATGTATTTTGACACGCCCATTTTATAAATTACCCTATTACAGCCATCCAAATGCAAAAGTTCAACTTTTTTTTGATAATTATTGATCTAGAGAGTCCAGAGAATTGTCCTAGACTGGTCTGGTTCCGATCGGGCAAAAAACCTAGGACTAGTTCGCAAAAGTAGGTTTTTAACATATTCATGAATATTTAATGAACTGTTTGATTGACAGCAATGGTTCTAGAGGCAAAGTTGTTCAGCATGAGCAGATCTATCATATGATATGCATTTTGTGACGATAAGTGTAACACCACGTGATTACAGAGCCATAAAACTCGTTAGCGCCAACTAGTGGCCGATTTCTTTCAAAATTCTTACAGACCTCTAGGGGCTTGAGCCGAACATGCCCACTGAGTTTTGTTCCGATCGGCCTCCGTTAACCTTGTCTAATAGGTGCTCAAACTTCATTGGCCGATAGCGGCCATGTTTTTTGAGATACACCAATGTCCTCATAGACATACATGGCACCTTGGACCAAGACACTGCATACCAATTTTCAAGTCAATCGGACTAACGGTCAGGTGGTTATAGCCTGTTTTATGTTTTTTTCATATTATAGCGCCACCATGAGGCCAATCACCGCGATTTTTTTACTGTGACCTCAACTTGAGCTCATACATATGTGTACCGAGTTTGGTGAAAATATCTCATTTCGTTCACGAGTTATAGCCATTTTTGTATAATTAGCTCCGCCTCCTGCGAACGTTTTGATGCCCCTTAGCAACCGTGGATCGAAATTTTAACTTTTTTTCGATAATTATTGATATTCAGACTCCTGTGAATATTTCTGCACTGGTTTGGTTCCGATCGGGCGAAAAACCAGGGACTAGTTCGCAAAAGTAGGTTTTGGACAAAATCCAAAATGGCGGAAAAATTTGCATACCGGAAATGAAATCTTTGAGGCCTTTTTTGTTCGGCTTGACCCAAGGATTCCAAAGATATAAGACACTTGAGTCTGTGACAAAGGGTTGATGAGATTTAAGCAAAAATATGCAATTTTTTTGTTTTTTGCACTGTAGCGCCACCTATTGGCCAATCTAGCTCATATTCTCTGAACCTCTCCTCGATTTTTGTACTACCTTCTGGCCAAGTTTCAAGTCTCTAGCACTTACGGTTTAGGCTGCACGATGCGTTTTACGGCGGAATAATAATAATAATAATAATTAAAGCTGCAAGCAGCATTTATCGGGGTTCAAGCAGTTAAGGCCTTTAAGGCATTTAAGCACAAAAGTATCAAAAGTTATTAAGATTTATTTAATAAGCATGTAACCACTGACATAATAGATGGAAAAGACCATTTACAGCCAATACAGGCAATTTACCATGTGATATATTTGGTTTTAAAGCTTTTTAACAGTTATAGCGCCACCTATGGTCCGATCTCCATAGAATTGTTTACTGTGACCTCAAATTGAACCCATACACATGTGTACTGAGTTTGGTGAAGATATCTCATTTACTTCTTGAGTTATAGCCATTTTAGTAAAATAGGCTCCTCCCACAACAATTTAGCATATTCTAATATTATTTACTATGATTCTAGCATGATTTGCCATATTCTAGCATAATTTACCATGATATACTACATTCTAGTATGATTTACCATTGTTTACTGTGATTCTAGCATGGATTACCATAGTTTATCATGATTTATCATAGTTTACCATGATTCATCATAGTTTACCATGATTTACCCTGTTCTAGCATAGTTTACCATGATTTACCATGTTCTAGCATGATTTACCATGATATACCACATTCTAACATGATTTACCATGTTCTAGCATGATGTACCATGATATACCATGTTCTAGAATGATGTACCAGGATTGTAGTATGATTTATCTTGATACACCACATTCTAGTATTATTTATTATGATTTACCATGTTTTTAGTGTGATTTACCATGATTTACCACATTGCTAGCAATTATGTGAAGTATCAGTAAAAATGAAGTGATAAACTCTGACAAAATATGATTGTGCTACAATAGTAATTGTTATATAAGTGATTTTTTAGTGTTTTATTGTTATATAAGTGATTTTTAGTGTCTAATGAATGCAAAAGCATAAGTGAGTAGACTTCATTAATAAGTAGAATGGCCAGCAGAGGGCAGGAGAAGACCACATATTGGCTCACTTTCACTTTAAACTTCTTGATTTTCACCATTTTTCTGCACTAAAGCAAACCAGTTTTTCCATTTTAACTCCATAATGCATGTTTACACACACACACACACACACGCACACACACACACACACACACACACACACACACACAAAGACAAATGTTGTTGTTGTTTTTTCAATGCTATTGGGATATGTCATTATGAAAATATATTTGAATGGTCTATAAACATTTCACAAAGTCTTTGCAAGCTATTAATCAGATGATTAACCTAAGACTACACACACACATTATGTTGTAGATGCAGACATTTGAAATGTATGATGTGATCAAACTGTCAATACTAATACTTTAACAGATGGATTTTGACTAAATGTAATTGTAAATGTTAAAATAGTGATTTTATAAAGTCTAAATATAAATTATAGAACAATATGACAAAATGACTATTTTGAACAGCAGGGGGCAGTAAAATACCACTTATTGGCTTAACATGCCATTATAATCATATCATTTTCACCTTTTTAACTGTTATAGAGGCAAATTTTGTCTGATCTGTCTGAAAATTTTCATGCATGTTCAGAGTGATATTTCACATGTTCTGACTTGTTTTTAAGAAGGTCTGAGTCATTCATTAAAGAGATATAGGCTTTCGGGGACACTTGGTAAAGGCTACATTTTGAAGTGAACCTATTATAGCTATCCAAATGAAGTAGTTCAACTTTTTCTGACAATTATTGATCTAGTGAGTCCAGAGAATTGTATTGCACTAGTTTTGAACATTATGATATGAAAATTATATGATCAGAGATGGAAAAGACCATTTACAGCCAATACAAGCAACATACCATAGGAAATATATGGTTTTAAAGCTTTTTAAAGGTTATAGCGCCACCTATCGTCCGATCTCCATAAAATTTTGCATGCTTGTTAATGATGTTATGACACATAGGCTGACCAATTTTTGTGAAGTTCTGAGTTTTCATTTAGGATTTATAGGCTTTTGAGTGTATTTTGCCACACCCATTTTATAAATGACCCTATTACAGCCATACAAATGCAAAAGTTCAACTTTTTTTTGATAATTATTGATCTAGAGAGTCCAGAGAATTGTCCTAGACTGGTCTGGTTCTGATCGGGCGAAAAACCTAGGACTAGTTCGCAAAAGTAGGTTTTAGACATATTCGTGAATATTTAATGAACGGTTTGATTGACAGCAATGGTTCTTGAGGCAAAGTTGTTCAGCATGAGCAGATCTATCAAATGATGTGCATATTGTGTGGATGAGTGTAACACCACGTGATTACAGAGCCATAAAACTCGTTAGCGCCAACTAGTGGCCGATATCTTTCAAAATTCTTACAGACCTCTAGGGCCATGAGACGAACATGCCCATCGAGTTTCGTTCCGATCGGCCTCCGTTAACCTTGTCTAATCGGTGCTCAAACTTCATTGGCCGATGGCGGCCATGTTTTTTGAGATACGCCAATGTCCTCATAGACATACATGGCACCTTGGACCAAGACACTGCATACCAATTTTCAAGTCAATCGGACTAACGGTCAGGTGGTTATAGCCTGTTTTATGTTTTTTTCATGTTATAGCGCCACCATGTGGCCAATCGCCGCGATTTTTTTACCGTGACCTCAGATTGACCTATTACACATGTGTACCAAGTTTGGTTAAAATACCTCTTTTACTTCTGGAGTTATAGCCATTTTAGTAAAATAGGCTCCTCCCACAACGTTAATTTTGCACCCCCTAGCGACCGTGAATCGAAATTTCAACTTTTTTTCGATAATTATTGATCTTCAGACTCCAGAGAACAATTCTGCACTGGTTTGGTTCCGATCGGGCGAAAAACCAGGGACTAGTTCGCAAAAGTAGATTTTCGACAAAATTCAAAATGGCGGAAAATCTATCATGGCGGAAATAAAATCGGAGATATACGTTTTGTTCGTCAGGCGTCCAGCTTTCCAATGATATAAGACACTTGAGTCTAGGACTTACGGTCTAGGAGTTATGAGCAGTTTCGCGCTTTTGGTTGCTATAGCGCCACCTATGGGCCAATCGGGGTCATAATTTGATAACCTCTCCTCGATTTTTGTACTACCATATGGCAAAGTTTCAAAGCTCTAGCCCTTACGGTTTGGGCTGCACGATGCGTTTTACGGCGGAATAATAATAATAATAATAATAAAAATCAGCACAATTACAATAGGGTTTCAGCACTTCGTGCTTGAACCCCTAATTAAAGCTGCAAGCAGCATTTATCGGGGTTCAAGCATTTAAGGCCTTTAAGCACATAAGCATTTAAGACATTAAGTTTTATTTAGAAAGCTTTTAACCACTGAAATAATAGATGGAAAAGTCCATTTACAGCCAATACAGGCAATTTACCATAGGAAATATATGGTTTTCAAACCTTTTTAACAGTTATAGCGCCACCTATGGTCCGATCAACATGAAATTTGGCATGCTTGTTTAGAATATTATGGCACATATGCTCACCAATTTTCGTGAAGTTCTGAGTTTTCGTTTAGGATTTATAAGCTTTTGAGTGCATTTTGCCACGCCCATTTTCTTTATGACCCAATTATAGCCATACGAAAAATTCAAAAGTTCAACTTTTTTTCGATAATTATTGATCAGGAGAGTCCAGAGAATTGTCCTAGACTGGTCTGTTTCCGATCGGGCGAAAAACCAGGGACTAGTTCGCAAAAGTAGGTTTTTAACATATTCGCGAATAATTAATGAACGATTTGATTGACAGCAATGGTTCTTGAGGCAATGTTGTTCAGCATGAGCAGATCTATCAAATGATATGCATTTTGTGACAATAAGTGTAACACCACGTGATTACAGAGCCGTAAAACTCGTTTGCGCCAACTAGTGGCCGATTTCTTTCAAAATTCTTACAGACCTCTAGGGCTATGAGTTGAACATGCCCATCGAGTTTCGTTCCGATCGGCCTCCGTTAACCTTGTCTAATAGGTGCTCAAACTTCATTGGCCGATGGCGGCCATGTTTTTTGAGATACACCAATGTCCTCATAGACATACATGACACCTTGGGCCAAGACACTGCATACCAATTTTCAAGTCAATCGGACTAACGGTCAGGTGGTTAAAGCCTGTTTTATGTTTTTTTCATGTTATAGCGCCACCATGTGGCCAATCGCCGCGATTTTTTTACTGTGACCTCAGATTGACCTCTTACACATGTGTACCGAGTTTGGTGAAGATACCTCATTTACTTCTGGAGTTATAGCCATTTTAGTAAAATAGGCCCCTCCCACAACGTACGTTTTGGCGCCCCTTAGCGTCCGTGAATCGAAATTTCAACTTTTTTTCGATAATTATTGATATTCAGACTCCAGAGAACATTTCTGTACTGGTTTGGTTCAGATCGGGCGAAAAACCTAGGACTAGTTCGCAAAAGTAGGTTTTTGGCAAAATTCAAAATGGCGGAAAATCTATCATGGCGGAAATGAAATCGGAGATATACGTTTTGTTCGTCAGGCATCCAGCTTTCCAATGATATAAGACACTTGAGTCTACGACATACGGTCTAGGAGTTCTGAGCAGTTTTGCGCTTTTGGTCGCTGTAGCGCCACCTATGGGCCGATTTGGCTAAGTCCGTGTATCTGAGTAGCGAGCAATACTACTACCATTTGACCAAGTATCACGTCTCTAGGCCTTACGGTTTTGGCTGCACGATGCGTTTTAGGGAAGAATAATAATAATAATTAAAGCTGCAAGCAGCATTTATCGGGGTTCAAGCAGTTAAGGTCTTTAAGGCATTTAAGCACAAAAGCATCAAAAGTTATTAAGATTTATTTAATAAGCATGTAACCACTGACATAATAGATGGAAAAGACCATTTACAGCCAATACAGGCAATTTACCATGTGATATATATGGTTTTAAAGCTTTTTAACAGTTATAGCGCCACCTATGGTCCGATCTCCATAGAATTGTTTACTGTGACCTCAAATTGAACCCATACACATGTGTACTGAGTTTGGTGAAGATATCTCATTTACTTCTTGAGTTATAGCCATTTTAGTAAAATAGGCTCCTCCCACAACAATTTAGCATATTCTAGTATTATTTACTATGATTCTAGCATGATTTGCCATATTCTAGCATAATTTACCATGATATACTACATTCTAGTATGATTTACCATTGTTTACTGTGATTCTAGCATGGATTACCATAGTTTATCATGATTTATCATAGTTTACCATGATTTATCATAGTTTACCATGATTTACCCTGTTCTAGCATAGTTTACCATGATTTACCATGTTCTAGCATGATTTACCATGATATACCACATTCTAACATGATTTACCATAGTTTATTATGATTTATCATGGCTTACCATGATTTACCCTGTTCTAGCATAGTTTACCATGATTTACCATGTTCTAGCATGATGTACCATGATATACCATGTTCTAGAATGATGTACCAGGATTGTAGTATGATTTACCTTGATACACCACATTCTAGTATTATTTATTATGATTTACCATGTTTTTAGTGTGATTTACCATGATTTACCACATTGCTAGCAATTATGTGAAGTATCAGTAAAAATGAAGTGATAAACTCTGACAAAATATGATTGTGCTACAATAGTAATTGTTATATAAGTGATTTTTTAGTGTTTTATTGTTATATAAGTGATTTTTAGTGTCTAATGAATGCAAAAGCATATATGAGTAGACTTCATTAATAAGTAGAATGGCCAGCAGAGGGCAGTAGAAGACCACTTATTGGCTCACTTTCACTTTAAACTTCTTGATTTTCACCATTTTTCTGCACTAAAGCAAACCAGTTTTTCCATTTTAACTCCATAATGCATGTTTACACACACACACACACACACACACACACACACACACACACACACACACACACAAAGACAAATGTTGTTGTTGTTTTTTCAATGCTATTGGGATATGTCATTATGAAAATATATTTGAATGGTCTATAAACATTTCACAAAGTCTTTGCAAGCTATTAATCAGATGATTCAGAATTTATTCAGAAACCTAAGACTACACACACACATTATGTTGTAGATGCAGACATTTGAAATGTATGATGTGATCAAACTGTCAATACTAATACTTTAACAGATGGATTTTGACTAAATGTAATTGTAAATGTTAAAATAGTGATTTTATAAAGTCTAAATATAAATTATAGAACAATATGACAAAATGACTATTTTAAACAGCAGGGGGCAGTAAAATACCACTTATTGGCTTAACATGCCATTATAATCATATCATTTTCACCTTTTTAACTGTTATAGAGGCAAATTTTGTCTGATCTGTCTGAAAATTTTCATGCATGTTCAGAGTGATATTTCACATGTTCTGACTTGTTTTTAAGAAGGTCTGAGTCATTCATTAAAGAGATATAGGCTTTCGGGGACACTTGGTAAAGGCTACATTTTGAAGTGACCCTATTATAGCTATCCAAATGAAGTAGTTCAACTTTTTCTGACAATTATTGATCTAGTGAGTCCAGAGAATTGTATTGCACTAGTTTTGAACATTATGATATGAAAATTATATGATCAGAGATGGAAAAGACCATTTACAGCCAATACAGGCAACATACCATAGGAAATATATGGTTTTAAAGCTTTTTAACAGTTATAGCGCCACCTATCGTCCGATCTCCATAAAATTTTGCATGCTTGTTAATGATGTTATGACACATAGGCTGACCAATTTTTGTGAAGTTCTGAGTTTTCATTTAGGATTTATAGGCTTTTGAGTGTATTTTGCCACACCCATTTTATAAATGACCCTATTACAGCCATACAAATGCAAAAGTTCAACTTTTTTTTGATAATTATTGATCTAGAGAGTCCAGAGAATTGTCCTAGACTGGTCTGGTTCCGATCGGGCGAAAAACCTAGGACTAGTTCGCAAAAGTAGGTTTTAGACATATTCGTGAATATTTAATGAACGGTTTGATTGACAGCAATGGTTCTTGAGGCAAAGTTGTTCAGCATGAGCAGATCTATCAAATGATATGCATATTGTGTGGATGAGTGTAACACCACGTGATTACAGAGCCATAAAACTCGTTAGCGCCAACTAGTGGCCGATTTCTTTCAAAATTCTTACAGACCTCTAGGGCCATGAGACGAACATGCCCATCGAGTTTCGTTCCGATCGGCCTCCGTTAACCTTGTCTAATCGGTGCTCAAACTTCATTGGCCGATGGCGGCCATGTTTTTTGAGATACGCCAATGTCCTCATAGACATACATGGCACCTTGGACCAAGACACTGCATACCAATTTTCAAGTCAATCGGACTAACGGTCAGGTGGTTATAGCCTGTTTTATGTTTTTTTCATGTTATAGCGCCACCATGTGGCCAATCGCCGCGATTTTTTTACCGTGACCTCAGATGGACCTCTTACACATGTGTACCAAGTTTGGTTAAAATACCTCTTTTACTTCTGGAGTTATAGCCATTTTAGTAAAATAGGCTCCTCCCACATCGTTAATTTTGCACCCCCTAGCGACCGTGAATCGAAATTTCAACTTTTTTTCGATAATTATTGATCTTCAGACTCCAGAGAACAATTCTGCACTGGTTTGGTTCCGATCGGGCGAAAAACCAGGGACTAGTTCGCAAAAGTAGATTTTTGACAAAATTCAAAATGGCGGAAAATCTATCATGGCGGAAATAAAATCGGAGATATACGTTTTGTTCGTCAGGCGTCCAGCTTTCCAATGATATAAGACACTTGAGTCTATGACTTACGGTCTAGGAGTTATGAGCAGTTTCGCGCTTTTGGTTGCTATAGCGCCACCTATGGGCCAATCGGGGTCATAATTTGATAACCTCTCCTCGATTTTTGTACTACCATATGGCAAAGTTTCAAAGCTCTAGCCCTTACGGTTTGGGCTGCACAATGCGTTTTACGGCGGAATAATAATAATAATAATAATAAAAATCAGCACAATTACAATAGGGTTTCAGCACTTCGTGCTTGAACCCCTAATTAAAGCTGCAAGCAGCATTTATCGGGGTTCAAGCAGTTAAGGCCTTTAAGGCATTTAAGCACAAAAGCATCAAAAGTTATTAAGATTTATTTAGCAAGCATGTAACCACTGACATAATAGATGGAAAAGACCATTTACAGCCAATACAGGCAATTTGCCATGGGATATATATGGTTTTAAAGCTTTTTAACAGTTATAGCGCCACCTATGGTCCGATCTCCATAAAATTGTTTACTGTGACCTCAAATTGAACCCATACACATGTGTACTGAGTTTGGTGAAGATATCTCATTTACTTCTTGAGTTATAGCCATTTGAGTAAAATAGGCTCCTCCCACAACGATTTGCCACATTCTAGAATTATTTAATATGATTCTAGCATGATTTACTATCATATACCATGTTCCAGAATGATTTATTAGGATTCTAGCATGATTTACCTTGATACACCTCATTTCAGTATTATTTACTATGATTTACAATGTTTCTAGCATGATTAACCACATTACTAGCAATTATGTGAAGTGTCAGTGCAAATGAGGTGATGAACACTGACAAAATATTATTGTGTTATAATAGTTAGTTATATACGTGATTTTTAGTGTGTGTCCAAGTATGAATGCAAAAGCACTTGTAAAATATTTCATTATTAAGTAGAATGGCCAGCAGAGGGCACTAGAAGACCACTTATTGGCTCACTTTCACTTTAAACCAGTTTTCTGCACTAAAGCAAACCAGTTTTTCCATGTTAACTCAATGCATGCTTACACACACACACACACACACACACACACACACACACACACACACACACACACACACACACACACACACACACACACACACACACACACACACATACACACACAGCATAGTTAACCATGATTTACCATGATATACCACGTTCTAGTATTATTTACCAGGAGATAAACGACAATCTAGTATTATTTACTTTGATTTACCATGTTTCTAGCCTGATTTATCACATTACTAGCAATTATTTGAAGTGTCAGTGCAAATAAAGTGATTAACACTGACAAAATATGATTGTGTTATAATAGTTATTGCTATATAAGTGATTTTTTTAGTGTGTATTCAAGTATGAATGCAAGCACATGTTGAAATATTTCATTAATAAGTAGAATGGCCAGCAGAGGGCAGTAGAAGACCACTTATTGGCTCACTTTCACTTTAAACCAGTTTTCTGCACTAAAGCAAACCAGTTTATCCATGTTAACTCAATGCATGCTTACACACACACACACACACACACACACACACACACACACACACACACACACACACACACACACACACACACACACACACAGCATAGTTAACCATGATTTACCATGATTTACCACATTACTAGCAATTATTTGAAGTGTCAGTGCAAATAAAGTGATTAACACTGACAAAATATGATTGTGTTATAATAGTTATTGCTATATAAGTGATTTTTAGTGTGTATTCAAGTATAAATGCAAGCACATGTGGAAAAATTTAATTAATAAGTAGAATGGCCAGCAGAGGGCAGTAGAAGACCACTTATTGGCTCACTTTCACTTTAAACCTCATGATTTTGACCAGTTTTCTGCACTAAAGCAAACCAGTGTTTCCATGTTAACTCAATAATGCATACTTGCTACATATGCTACACACACGAATGCTACACACACACACACACACACACACACACACACACACACACACACACACACACACACACACACACACAAATGTTTCAGTGATATTAGTGTCACATTCACCTTCATCACATTCACCTTCTGTCTTCATCACATTCACCATCTGTCGTCATCACCTGCACCTGCTCCTCATCACCCTCCTCATCATCACCTGCTCCTCATCATCATAACCGTCACCTGTTGTCCTTGTCTTGATCTGTGTATTTAAGTTCCCCTCTCATCCATTATCATTGTCGGTTATTGTTTGTGCACTAGCACTCTGTTATGTTTGTTTTCATGTTGGAAAATAAAACCTTTGTTATATTTGTACCACACACACACACACACACACACACACACACACACACACACACACACACACACACACACACACACACACACACACACACCATCATTTATCATGATTTACCATGGCTGATACCAATACCAATATGAGAAAATGACTATTTTAAACAGCAGGGGGCAGTAAAATACCACTTATTGGCTTAACATGCCATTAATTCATATCATTTTCACCTTTTTAACTGTTATAGAGGCAAATTTTGTCCGATCTGTCTGAAAATTTTCATGCTAGTTCAGGGTAATATTTCACACGTTCTGACTTGTTTTTAAGAAGGTCTGAGCATTGATTAAAGAGATATAGGCTTTCGGGGACACTTGGTAAAGGCCAGATTTTGAAGTGAACCTATTATAGCTATCCAAATGAAGTAGTTCAACTTTTTCTGACAATTATTGATCTAGTGAGTCCAGAGAATTGTATTGCACTAGTTTTGAACATTATGATATGAAAATTATATGATCAGAGATGGAAAAGACCATTTACAGCCAATACAGGCAGTTTACCATAGGAAATATATGATTTTAAAGCTTTTTAACAGTTATAGCGCCACCTATCGTCCGATCTCCATAGAATTTTTCATGCTTGTTAATGATGTTATGTCACATATGCTGACCAATTTTTGTGAAGTTCTGAGTTTTTATTTAGGATTTATAGGGTTTTTAGTGTATTTTGCCACGCCCATTTTATAAATGACCCTATTACAGCCATCCAAATGCAAAAGTTCAACTTTTTTTTGATAATTATTGATCTAGAGAGTCCAGAGAATTGTCCTAGACTGGTCTGGTTCCGATCGGGCAAAAAACCTAGGACTAGTTCGCAAAAGTAGTTTTTTAACATATTAATGAATAATTAATGAACAGTTTGATTGACAGCAATGGTTCTTGAGGCAAAGATGTTCAGGATGAGGAGATCTATCAAATGATATGCATATTGTGTGGATATTTGTAACACCACGTGATTACAGAGCCGTAAAACTCGTTAGCGCCAACTAGTGG
Organism: Squalius cephalus; assembly: GCF_949319135.1. Classification (NCBI taxonomy): domain Eukaryota; kingdom Metazoa; phylum Chordata; class Actinopteri; order Cypriniformes; family Leuciscidae; genus Squalius; species Squalius cephalus. The sequence goes on along the minus strand of NC_137128.1, from coordinate 41,121,355 downwards.
CCAATTTCTTTCAAAATTCTTACAGACCTTTAGGGCCATGAGCCGAACATGCCCATTGAGTTTCGTTCCGATCGGCCTCCGTTAACCTTGTCTAATAGGTGTTAAAATTTCATTGGCCAATGGCGGCCATGTTTTTTGAGATACGCAAATGTCCTCATACACATACATGGCACCTTGGACCAAGACACTGCATACCAATTTTCAAGTCAATCGGACTAACGGTCAGGTGGTTATAGCCTGTTTTATGTTTTTTTCATTTTATAGCGCCACCATGAGGCCAATCGTCGCGATTTTTTTACTGTGACCCCAGAGTAAGCTCATACACATGTGTACCAAGTTTGGTGAAGATACCTCATTTACATCGGGAGTTACAGCCATTTTAGTAAAATAGGCCCCTCCCACAACGTACGTTTTGGCGCCCCTTAGTGACCGTGAATCGAAATTTCCACTTTTTTTCGATAATTATTGATATTCAGTCTCCAGAGAACATTTCTGCATTAGTTTGGTTCCAATCGGGCAAAAAACCAGGGACTAGTTCGCAAAAATAGATTTTTGACAAAATTCAAAATGGCGGAAAATCTATCATGGCGGAAATGAAATCGGAGATATACGTTTTGTTCGTCAGGCGTCCAGCTTTCCAATGATATAAGACACTTGAGTCTACGACATACGGTCTAGGAGTTATGAGCAGTTTCGCGCTTTTGGTTGTTATAGCGCCACCTATGGGCCAATCGGGGTCATAATCTCTGAACCTTTCCTCGATTTTTGTACTACCATCTGTCAAAGTTTCAAAGTTCCAGCTCTTACGGTTTGGGCTGCACGATGCGTTTTAGCGGAGAAGAATAATAATAATTAAAGCTGCAAGCAGCATTTATCGGGGTTCAAGCAGTTAAGGCCTTTAAGGCATTTAAGCACAAAAGCATCAAAAGTTATTAAGATTTATTTAGCAAGCTTGTAACCACTGACATAATAGATGGAAAAGACCATTTACAGCCAATACAGGCAATTTACCATGGGATATATATGGTTTTAAAGCTTTTTAACAGTTATAGCGCCAGCTATGGTCCGATCTCCATAAAATTGTTTACTGTGACCTCAAATTAAACCCATACACACGTGTACTGAGTTTGGTGAAGATATCTCATTTACTTCTTGAGTTATAGCCATTTTAGTAAAATAGGCTCCTCCCACAACAATTTAGCACATTCTAGTATTATTTACTATGATTCTAGCATGATTAACCATAGTTTATCATGATTTACCATGATATACTACATTCTAGTATGATTTACCATTGTTTACTGTGATTCTAGCATGGTTTACCATATTTTACCATGATTTATCATAGTTTACCATGATTTACCCTGTTCTAGCATAGTTTACCATGATTTACCATGTTCTAGCATGATTTACAATGATATACCATATTCTAACATGATTTACCATAGTTTATCATGATTTATCATGGTTTACCATGATTTACCCTGTTCTAGCATAGTTTACCATGATTTACCATATTCTAGCATGATGTACCATGATATACCACGTTCTAGAATGATGTATCAGGATTCTAGTATGATTTACCTTGATACACCACATTCTAGTATTATTTACTATGATGTACCATGTTTTAGCGTGATTTACCATGATTTACCACATTGCTAGCAATTATGTGAAGTATCAGTACAAATGAAGTGATAAACTCTGACAAAATATGATTGTGCTACAATAGTAATTGTTATACAAGTTATTTTTTAGTTTCTTATTGTTATATAAGTGACTTTTAGAGTATAATGAATGCAAAAGCATATGTGAGTAGACTTCATTAATAAGTAGAATGGCCAGCAGAGGGCAGTAGAAGACCACTTATTGGCTCACTTTCACTTTAAACTTCATGATTTTCACCATTTTTCTGTACTAAAGCAAACCAGTTTTTCCATTTTAACTCCATAATGCATGTTTACACACACACACACACACAAAGACAAATGTTGTTGTTTTTTCAATGCTATTGGGATATGTCATTATGAAAATATATTTGAATGGTCTATAAACATTTCACAAAGTCTTTGTAAGCCATTAATCAGATTATTCAGAATTTATTCAGAAAGCTAAGACTACACACACATTATGTTGTAGATACAGATATCACAACATTGACAAACTGTCAATACTAATACTTTAACAGATGGATTTTGACTAAATGTAATTGTAAATGTTAAAATAGTGATTTTATAAAGTCTAAATATAAATTATAGAACAATATGACAAAATGACTATTTTAAACAGCAGGGGGCAGTAAAATACCACTTATTGGCTTAATATGCCATTATATTCATATCATTTTCACCTTTTTAACTGTTATAGAGGCAAATTTTGTCCGATCTGTCTGAAAATTTTCATGCATGTTCAGAGTGATATTTCACATGTTCTGACTTGTTTTTAAGAAGGTTTGAACATTCATTAAAGAGATATAGGCTTTCGGGGACACTTGGTAAAGGCCACATTTTGAAGTGAACCTATTATAGCTATCCAAATGAAGTAGTTCAACTTTTTCTGACAATTATTGTTCTAGTGAGTCCAGAGAATTGTATTGCACTAGTTTTAAACATTATGATATGAAAATGATATGATCAGAGATGGAAAAGACCATTTACAGCCAATACAGGCAGTTTACCATAGGAAATATATAGTTTTAAAGCTTTTAAACAATTATAGCGCCACCTATGGTCCGATCTCCATAGAATTTTGCATGCTTGTTAATGATGTTATGTCACATATTCCCACCAATTTTTGTGAAGTTCTGATTTTTCATTTATGATTTATAGGCTTTTAAGTGCATTTTGCCACACCCATTTTCTTTATGACCCTATTATAGCCATGCGCAAAATGCAAAATTTCAACTTTTTTTTTGATAATTATTGATCTAGAGAGTCCATAGAATTGTCCTACACTGGTCTGGTTCCGATCGGGCGAAAAACCAGGGACTAGTTCGCAAAAGTAGGTTTTTAACATATTCATGAATATTTAATGAACGGTTTGATTGACAGCAATGGTTCTAGAGGCAAAGTTGTTCATAATGAGCAGATCTATCAAATGATATGCATTTTGTGACGATAAGTGTAACACCACGTGATTACAGAGCCATAAAACTCGTTAGCGCCAACTAGTGGCCGATTTCTTTCAAAATTCTTACAGACCTCTAGGGCCATGAGTCGAACATGTCCATCGAGTTTCGTTCTGATCAGCCTCCGATAACCTTGTCTAATAGGTGCTCAAATTTCATTGGCCAATGGCGGCCATGTTTTTTGAGATACGCCAATGTCCTCATAGACATACATGGCACCTTGGACCAAGACACTGCATACCAATTTTCAAGTCAATCGGACTAACGGTCAGGTGGTTATAGCCTGTTTTATGTTTTTTTCATGTTATAGCGCCACCATGTGGCCAATCGCCGCGGTTTTTTTACTGTGACCTCATATTGACTTCTTACATATGTGTACCGAGTTTGGTAAAGATAACTCATTTACTTCTGGAGTTATAGCCATTTTAGTAAAATAGGCCCCTCCCACAACGTACGTTTTGGCGCCCCTTAGCAACCGTGAATCGAAATTTTAACTTTTTTTCGATAATTATTGATATTCAGACTCCAGAGAACATTTCTGCACTGGTTTGGTTCCGATCAGACAAAAAACCACGGACTAGTTCGCAAAAGTAGGTTTTTGACAAAATTCAAAATGGCGGAAAAATTATCATACCGGAAATGAAATCGGAGATATACGTTTTGTTTGCCATGAGGTCTTGATTACATTGATATAAGACACTTGAGTCTACGACATACAGTCTAGGAGTTATGAGCAGTTTCGCGCTTTTGGTCGCTGTAGCGCCACCTATGGGCCGATTTGGCTAAGTCCGTGTATCTGAGTAGCGAGCAATACTACTACCATTTGACCAAGTATCACGTCTCTAGGCCTTACGGTTTTGGCTGCACGATGCGTTTTAGGGAAGAATAATAATAATAATTAAAGCTGCAAGCAGCATTTATCGGGGTTCAAGCATTTAAGGTGTTTAAGGCATTTAAGCACATAAGCATTTAAGACATTAAGTTTTATTTAGAAAGCTTTTACCCACTGAAATAAACAATACTGCTATGTTAGTTTTTAGCTCAGCTTTTTATGTACTGGTTTATAAATTATAGCTGGATAAACTGAAATGTTACAAATGTACTTATACTCTACATTGGTTTAAATGTTAACTGTCTCATGGGACAACATTTATTTATATTGGAAATTATTCAGATGTGAAACAATTGCAATGTGGTTGTTTAAGACCAATAAACTTTCTCTTGTTTTAAAGTGTGTGGACAGTCATGTATGCAGATGATAAAACATTACATTTACCAGCGACATCAATTAAGTAGTTGTCTACTACTTTGGATGAGGAAAACGTTTTTCCACAACACTGTGTAGCATGTAGTGTGCAACGTGACTTGACGTGCTACACCCAGTTATAGTATTCGGTAGGGCCTAATTAAATCAGAAGCAAGGAACATCTACTGGGGAGGAAATGGTGCAACAGGTGAGCAAATAGTTAACAATTTTGTTCTGATTGAAAGAGAAAATTATATTTATAAGTGAAAAGGTTCTCTTCGTAGTTTGTTTCAGAAAGATGAGATGACAAATAAGAACAATAGATAGTTAGTAAATGAAAAGACATCACTGACTCATTTGTTTTAGGATGAATGGTTCAACAGCCTAAGCTGTTCGAGAAGCTTCGAGAAGTTCTGCAGTTTTAATAAAATTTGTGAAGAAAAACCCAAAACCAACTGCGTCTGTTTCTTTCACCTTGACCCAAATAACTTAAAATAAAAAATTATACATTCTTTTAGGGTTGTCTTGCAATATTGCAGTATCGCGCAACTGACAAGCCAACCGCAGAGGAATGCAAGTAACCGCAGCAACTGCGATATTAGCATGTTTACGTTTTTCTTATTTTTTTCTTTTTTCCCTGCTTGTTTTGAACTTCGTGTGTATTGAATCTTAAATAAGTTAATAATGATAACAAGAATGTTTATCATGGTGATTTGTAACAGACTTGAAACAGACAGTTCTTGAATCAGACAGTGAATGAGAGAGATCGACTGAGCGAGTGCGATTATCTGCATCTGTCTTTGAGGTCAAGCCATATATATATTCATTAAAAAGGTTGCAGTGTCCAAGGAAAGCGAAATATTGTATCGCCCTTTTAACGTTTAAGGGTATTTACCATCAGAGGTGGGTAGTAATGAAGTAAATTTACTTCATTACATTTACTTGAGTATTTTTTTGGTAAAATTTTAGTTTTAAGAGTAGATTTAAATGTGGGTACTTTTACTTCGAGTACATTTCTATTGTAAAAAACTGTACTTTTTAGGGCTGAATGATTAATTGCATTTGCGATAATAATATCGCGATGTGATAAAAGGCGATTTTTTAACGGCAAAAGCAGCGAGCAAGTAAAGCAGTCTGCACTGTGGATAAAGCATCAACTTGGCACACTACGCATATAGACCTTTATGTGATATTGTGTTATAGATTCTCTCCAACGATTCTCTATCTATTCAGATCATTTCAGAATCGAGTCTGAGCTTAGTTTTAAACACAGATACGTGATGATGCTGCGTGTGCTTTATAAACAACCATATTCTGCTTGCTTATAATTCCTCTGTCTGACACAAACACACACACACACACACACACACACACACACACACACACACACACACACACAAAGAAGGGCGTAGATTTGGTTTGAACATTGGGGAGGTTGAAGTTTGGGTCTGCATATTTTTCATGTGATCATGGTAGAAATATTGGGGGGGTTGTAATGCATAGATTTAAATATTGGGGGGGGGATTATCTCCCCCCAACCCCCCCACAAACTACGCCCCTGCACACACACACACACACACACACACACACAACACCACTCAAACCTTCCAAAAAATAATCATTCATAAAGTTCGGAAAAGTTGAAGCGAATTACAAGGATATTCGCGGACTGCATTGCACAAGATGCGCTATGATACGCGTGCTTTGCTTGATGTTACTCTTGTAGTGTGCGGTGTCGCTTGCCGGTATTTTCCTTACAAATGCTCTACGAAGACATCATGTGTCTTTTGGAATGCAGTTGGCTTATATATTAAAAATATGAAAATCAAAGACAGAAGCTGCTTTTAATTTTAAATACTCACGCGCTTTGCGAAGAGTGCTTGAGCATATGCGGCTGTGAGCGACTCCGTCTAACGTGGTTAAATGTATATTGCATCTCAAAATGCTTTTATGACAAAGTAGTCGGGTCACTGTTCTTTTCACACTGCATGACTATCTAGGCCAGGATTCAGTTGCTGCAGTGTTCAAACTGCACGATGGATCGGCGACAGAAGGTTTCACACTGCATGACTTTACAATAGGAAGAATCGCCGACAGCTCTGTCTGGCACGCAAACTACGTTTCACAATCAAAGACACGCGAGATGTGACAAGGAAACAACGTGAGATCACGCGTGCAAGACCGGAGCTCTCGCAAGACTGAAATTGTTATTAAAAAGGATAGCCTGCAAGAATATTGAGATCCAACTTGTCTGTGCGCTGATTTGCAGCAAAAAGGAGAAAAATAAAGAGTTTATGCAGGAGGAAATGGTTAGGAAGACGAGGGGAGCAAGGACTGTGTTCTGCAAAGAGAGTGGGTAAATAAATCATTTTGCAGTGTGCTGCTGTTGCTGCTGGTCAAGCAAATGTTTGTGCTTTGTTTCTGTTTGATATAATTGTAAATATATCTATTAAAATACTTATATTCTGGTCTATAACTCCTCCCCGAACTCCCCGCTGCTTTGTATCTTGCTCTCTCATTGGCTGTCGGTCATCGCCAATGTAGTTTTCAGTCAGAACACTTTTCACACAGCAGATTTTGAATCGCCGACAGGTCCAGATATTTAGCATGCCAAATATCTCACGGGTGTCGGCGATTTTCTCAGATTGCGTCTTTGCTCATTCAAACTGCGTGATTGTCACTCGCGTGAACGAGCACCGATTTGCCTGTGATTTCGGGCATTTGTCTGCGATTTCTCAAAACCTGTCGGCGAGCCAAAATCGGGGCTAAAATCGTGCAGTCTGAACTCGGCATAAGTTATTTTAACACAGTAATCACAGCAAGTTATTTTAACAGGATAAAATAAGATGTGGTTTGTGTGTTATTTTAACACACAAACCACATCTTATATTTCAAAAGAGATGAAAAAGTTCAGACAGCCTACTCTTAAATTCTGAAAGCACTCTTTGTTTATTGATTGTAATGTTTTTAATGTTTCTTTGTTATTTGCTATATGTTTTGAAGCTTTATTAGTTAAACTTCTTAACATATAATTGTATTAAAAAAAAAATTAATGTGTAAATATCTCATTTTGTTTTGAAGTTTAGATACTTCTATCTATGAGAGCACAAAAATGAGCCATGGGAGACAATGATTGGATTTTTTTTTTTTTTTTTTTTCAGTTCCAATCATAATTTTGACATTTGGGTGTTATTGTTTAGCTATTGACCTATGTTTTCAAATTTCCTGTGGTGTTTTTGTCACGATCGGACTAATGGTTTCGAAGATAATTGCAAGTTTTTAAAGTGCTAAATGACAATGATACATAAACTATAAGGCGAAACCTGGCATGTTTGGTATCGTTGGACTCAGGAAGGATTCAGGATTTCAAGGGACTAATGGTTGTATGCGTTTATAGCCATTTTCATGACATTTTTCCCTGTTATAGCGCCACCAAGTGGCCAATTGTCGTGATTTTTAATCAAATGACCTAAGATTGAGCTAATGAAAATGTGTCCCGAGTTTAGCAAAAATATCTCTTTCCGTTTACAAGTTATAATTGTTTTAGTAAAAGTGGCTGTGGTGCCTTCAAACATTTTGGTTCCCCTTAGTGACCGGGAATTTAAATTAAGATTTTTTTTTTGATGATTATTGATAGTCACTGTCCAGAGAATATTTCTGCAGTGGTTTGGTTCCAATCAGGCTAAAAACCTAGGAGTAGTTCGCAAAAGTAGGTTTTTCAAAAAACCTCAATTTACTCGAAATTGGCGCCTGAAGGGCGAGCAAATCGGAGATAGCCATTTTGTCTGCCTTGAGCCAAGGATTCCAATGATGTAAGACACTTGAGCCTGGGACAAAGGGTCTAAGAGTTATGAGCAATTTTGAACTTTTGGTTGCTGTAGCGCCACCTATGGGCCAATCGGGGTCATACTCTGATAGGTTGTCCCCAAATTGAGGCCTACCATCTGGCCAGGTTTCAAGACTCTAGGCCTTACGGTTTGGCCTGCACGATGCGTTTTACGAATCCTTACAATTACAATAGGGTTTCAGCATTTCATGCTTGAACCCCTAATAAGAATGGAAGCTTTTTGCCATTTATAGCGTCACCTAGGGTCCGATCTGCATGAAACTCGGCATGCTTCCTCATCATGTTATGACACATATGCTCATCAATTTTTGTGAAGTTCTGAGTTTTCATTTGGGATTTATAGGCTTTTTAGTGTATTTTGCCCCGCCCCTTTTCTAAATGACCCTGTTACAGCCACCCAAATGCCAAAGTTCAACTTTTTTTCGATAATTATTGATCTAGAGAGTCCATAGAATTGTCCTAGACTGGTTTGGTTCCGATCGGGCGAAAAACCAGGGACTAGTTCGCAAAAGTAGGTTTTGGACAAAATTCGACATAGCAGAAAATTTCCCCTGCCTACATCAAAATCGGAGATAGCCATTTTGTCCGCCTTGAGCCAAGGATTCCAACGATGTAAGACACTTGAGCCTGGGACAAAGGGTCTAAGAGTTATGAGCAATTTTGAACTTTTGGTTGCTGTAGCGCCACCTATGGGCCAATCGGGGTCATACTCTGATAGGTTGTCCCCAAATTGAGGCCTACCATCTGGCCAGGTTTCAAGACTCTAGGCCTTACGGTTTGGCCTGCACGATGCGTTTTACGAATCCTTACAATTACAATAGGGTTTCAGCATTTCATGCTTGAACCCCTAATTAAAGCTGCAAGCAGCATTTATCGGGGTTCAAGCAGTTAAGGCCTTTAAGGCATTTAAGCACAAAAGCATCAAAAGTTATTAAGATTTATTTAGCAAGCATGTAACCACTGACATAATAGATGGAAAAGACCATTTACAGCCAATACAGGCAATTTGCCATGGGATATATATGGTTTTAAAGCTTTTTAACAGTTATAGCGCCACCTATGGTCCGATCTCCATAAAATTGTTTACTGTGACCTCAAATTGAACCCATACACATGTGTACTGAGTTTGGTGAAGATATCTCATTTACTTCTTGAGTTATAGCCATTTGAGTAAAATAGGCTCCTCCCACAACGATTTGCCACATTCTAGAATTATTTAATATGATTCTAGCATGATTTACTATCATATACCATGTTCCAGAATGATTTATTAGGATTCTAGCATGATTTACCTTGATACACCTCATTTCAGTATTATTTACTATGATTTACAATGTTTCTAGCATGATTAACCACATTACTAGCAATTATGTGAAGTGTCAGTGCAAATGAGGTGATGAACACTGACAAAATATTATTGTGTTATAATAGTTAGTTATATACGTGATTTTTAGTGTGTGTCCAAGTATGAATGCAAAAGCACTTGTAAAATATTTCATTATTAAGTAGAATGGCCAGCAGAGGGCACTAGAAGACCACTTATTGGCTCACTTTCACTTTAAACCAGTTTTCTGCACTAAAGCAAACCAGTTTTTCCATGTTAACTCAATGCATGCTTACACACACACACACACACACACACACACACACACACACACACACACACACACACACACACACACACACACACACACACATACACACACAGCATAGTTAACCATGATTTACCATGATATACCACGTTCTAGTATTATTTACCAGGAGATAAACGACAATCTAGTATTATTTACTTTGATTTACCATGTTTCTAGCCTGATTTATCACATTACTAGCAATTATTTGAAGTGTCAGTGCAAATAAAGTGATTAACACTGACAAAATATGATTGTGTTATAATAGTTATTGCTATATAAGTGATTTTTTTAGTGTGTATTCAAGTATGAATGCAAGCACATGTTGAAATATTTCATTAATAAGTAGAATGGCCAGCAGAGGGCAGTAGAAGACCACTTATTGGCTCACTTTCACTTTAAACCAGTTTTCTGCACTAAAGCAAACCAGTTTATCCATGTTAACTCAATGCATGCTTACACACACACACACACACACACACACACACACACACACACACACACACACACACACACACACACACAGCATAGTTAACCATGATTTACCATGATTTACCACATTACTAGCAATTATTTGAAGTGTCAGTGCAAATAAAGTGATTAACACTGACAAAATATGATTGTGTTATAATAGTTATTGCTATATAAGTGATTTTTAGTGTGTATTCAAGTATAAATGCAAGCACATGTGGAAAAATTTAATTAATAAGTAGAATGGCCAGCAGAGGGCAGTAGAAGACCACTTATTGGCTCACTTTCACTTTAAACCTCATGATTTTGACCAGTTTTCTGCACTAAAGCAAACCAGTGTTTCCATGTTAACTCAATAATGCATACTTGCTACATATGCTACACACACGAATGCTACACACACACACACACACACACACACACACACACACACACACACACACACACACACACACACACACAAATGTTTCAGTGATATTAGTGTCACATTCACCTTCATCACATTCACCTTCTGTCTTCATCACATTCACCATCTGTCGTCATCACCTGCACCTGCTCCTCATCACCCTCCTCATCATCACCTGCTCCTCATCATCATAACCGTCACCTGTTGTCCTTGTCTTGATCTGTGTATTTAAGTTCCCCTCTCATCCATTATCATTGTCGGTTATTGTTTGTGCACTAGCACTCTGTTATGTTTGTTTTCATGTTGGAAAATAAAACCTTTGTTATATTTGTACCACACACACACACACACACACACACACACACACACACACACACACACACACACACACACACACACACACACACACACACACCATCATTTATCATGATTTACCATGGCTGATACCAATACCAATATGAGAAAATTACTATTTTAAACAGCAGGGGGCAGTAAAATACCACTTATTGGCTTAACATGCCATTAATTCATATCATTTTCACCTTTTTAACTGTTATAGAGGCAAATTTTGTCCGATCTGTCTGAAAATTTTCATGCTAGTTCAGGGTAATATTTCACACGTTCTGACTTGTTTTTAAGAAGGTCTGAGCATTGATTAAAGAGATATAGGCTTTCGGGGACACTTGGTAAAGGCCAGATTTTGAAGTGAACCTATTATAGCTATCCAAATGAAGTAGTTCAACTTTTTCTGACAATTATTGATCTAGTGAGTCCAGAGAATTGTATTGCACTAGTTTTGAACATTATGATATGAAAATTATATGATCAGAGATGGAAAAGACCATTTACAGCCAATACAGGCAGTTTACCATAGGAAATATATGATTTTAAAGCTTTTTAACAGTTATAGCGCCACCTATCGTCCGATCTCCATAGAATTTTTCATGCTTGTTAATGATGTTATGTCACATATGCTGACCAATTTTTGTGAAGTTCTGAGTTTTTATTTAGGATTTATAGGGTTTTTAGTGTATTTTGCCACGCCCATTTTATAAATGACCCTATTACAGCCATCCAAATGCAAAAGTTCAACTTTTTTTTGATAATTATTGATCTAGAGAGTCCAGAGAATTGTCCTAGACTGGTCTGGTTCCGATCGGGCAAAAAACCTAGGACTAGTTCGCAAAAGTAGTTTTTTAACATATTAATGAATAATTAATGAACAGTTTGATTGACAGCAATGGTTCTTGAGGCAAAGTTGTTCAGGATGAGGAGATCTATCAAATGATATGCATATTGTGTGGATATTTGTAACACCACGTGATTACAGAGCCGTAAAACTCGTTAGCGCCAACTAGTGGCCAATTTCTTTCAAAATTCTTACAGACCTTTAGGGCCATGAGCCGAACATGCCCATTGAGTTTCGTTCCGATCGGCCTCCGTTAACCTTGTCTAATAGGTGTTAAAATTTCATTGGCCAATGGCGGCCATGTTTTTTGAGATACGCAAATGTCCTCATACACATACATGGCACCTTGGACCAAGACACTGCATACCAATTTTCAAGTCAATCGGACTAACGGTCAGGTGGTTATAGCCTGTTTTATGTTTTTTTCATTTTATAGCGCCACCATGAGGCCAATCGTCGCGATTTTTTTACTGTGACCCCAGAGTAAGCTCATACACATGTGTACCAAGTTTGGTGAAGATACCTCATTTACATCGGGAGTTACAGCCATTTTAGTAAAATAGGCCCCTCCCACAACGTACGTTTTGGCGCCCCTTAGTGACCGTGAATCGAAATTTCCACTTTTTTTCGATAATTATTGATATTCAGTCTCCAGAGAACATTTCTGCATTAGTTTGGTTCCAATCGGGCAAAAAACCAGGGACTAGTTCGCAAAAATAGATTTTTGACAAAATTCAAAATGGCGGAAAATCTATCATGGCGGAAATGAAATCGGAGATATACGTTTTGTTCGTCAGGCGTCCAGCTTTCCAATGATATAAGACACTTGAGTCTACGACATACGGTCTAGGAGTTATGAGCAGTTTCGCGCTTTTGGTTGTTATAGCGCCACCTATGGGCCAATCGGGGTCATAATCTCTGAACCTTTCCTCGATTTTTGTACTACCATCTGTCAAAGTTTCAAAGTTCCAGCTCTTACGGTTTGGGCTGCACGATGCGTTTTAGCGGAGAAGAATAATAATAATAATAATAAAAATCCTTACAATTACAATAGGGTTTCAGCACTTCGTGCTTGAACCCCTAATAAAAATCAGGGCAATTACAATAGGGTTTCAGCACTTCGTGCTTGAACCCCTAATAAAAATCAGGGCAATTACAATAGGGTTTCAGCACTTCGTGCTTGAACCCCTAAAAATCAGCACAATTACAATAGGGTTTCAGCATTTCATGCTTGAACCCCTAATTAAAGCTGCAAGCAGCATTTATCGGGGTTCAAGCATTTAAGGCCTTTAAGCACATAAGCATTTAAGACATTAAGTTTTATTTAGAAAGCTTTTAACCACTGAAATAATAGATGGAAAAGTCCATTTACAGCCAATACAGGCAATTTACCATAGGAAATATATGGTTTTTTTTTTTTTTTTTTTTTTTTTGTTTTTTTTTTTTTTTTTTAAACCTTTATTTAACCAGGGAAATAATCACATTGAGATAAATATCTCATTTACAAGTGAGCCCTGGCCAAGGTAGCAGCACACAATATACATAACTACATAAAACAAGTTACACAACACACACATATACAGCAATAAAACAAGACTAAACGTTAAGAGCAAGTGCAGACAGATTTGAATGTTTGGTTGAGATATAACTTGAACTCATTAATTGAAATAAGTACATCAAGTTTCAATGATCTTTGGATCTCATTCCAAGCAGCTGATGCGCTATAAATAAAAGCAGTTTTTCCAAACTCTGTCTTCATTAAAGGAACATTTAAAAGAATATATCTACTTGAACGTAGATTATACCCTTGACTATTAAAAGTTATTAAACTATTCATATATTGAGGAAGCTGGCCGACTAATGCCTTGTACACAAGTATGAGCCAATGCTTGTACCTTCTTATGTGAAGTGAAGGCCAACCTACCATTTCATACAGTGCACAATGATGAGTGTGATATTTTGTGCAAGTTATAAATCTTAGAGCAGAGTGATAAACAGAGTCTAATGATTGTAAGAGAGCTTTAGTGGTATTTCTGTAAAAAACATCTCCATAATCTAAGATAGGTAAGAAGGTAGATTCCACCAACTTTCTCTTGGCTGACTGTGAAAAACATGCACTATTTCGAAAATAAAACCCCAGCTGTAGCCTTAACTTAGACAACAGTTGTTTAACATGTAACTTGAATGATAAGTCCTCTTCCAACACAAACCCTAAATATTTGTAAGAGGAGACCAGTTCTATAGAATTACCTTGCAGAGTGTAAAGAGGTGGTGGAGAAGAATCAGGCTTGTGTTTCCTAGAAAATACCATGTATTTTGTTTTCTTATCATTCAGGACTAATTTTAGAGAAAATAGGTTACGCTGAACTAAATCAAATGCTTTCTGCAACTTTAAAATGCAATTGTCAATAGAAGATGCAAAACAATAAATAATGGTATCGTCGGCATATAAATGAATACTTGCGTCTGATAGATTATCACCAAGATTGTTAATATATAATGTAAACAACAGGGGACCCAAAATGGACCCCTGTGGCACACCAGATTCAATGATGAGCTTATCAGAAATAGACCCCTTAATTTGCACTCTTTGACACCTATTCTTTAAATAGTTCCTAATCCAACCTAATGCGTTTTCAGAAAGACCAATACAATGTAAACGCGACAACAGAATACCATGATTGACCGTATCAAAAGCTTTAGTCAAATCAATAAACATTGCAGCACATGATCTTCCAGTATCTAAGGCGCAGGTAATGTCATTTAAAACTTTCATTGTGGCAGTTACTGTACTATGATTTTTTCTGAAACCGGACTGAAACCTAGATAAAATGCTATTGTTAATTAAAAATTCCTTTAGTTGTTCGGTAACAATAGATTCTAAAATTTTAGCCACAGCTGATAGCTTCGAAATCGGTCTATAGTTATTTAATATGATTGGATCACCGCCTTTCAACAGGGGTACAACCAAAGCAGATTTCCAAACATCAGGAACAATATTCTGTTCCAATGATAAATTAAAAATATAAGCTAATGGGCCAGCAATGATCTCAGCAGCTAATTTCAGAAAATATGGCTCAATTTCATCAGGCCCTGCAGACTTCTTGATGTCTAAATTTTTTAAACCTTTTAAAACCTCACTTCTTGAAATTGGAGAAAAATTAAAAATCGGACTATCTTCTCTCAGAAGAGATGGATTTGGTATAACGCTCACAGGAATTTCTTTATAAATAGAACTTGAAGAAATAAAGTGCTTATTGAAAATATTTACCATATCCGTCTTATTATTAATGAGACTATCTTTTACTAAAATTTGGTCAGGAAAATCATTAGATAACGTGGAAGGTGAAAGTGATTTGATGGTTTTCCAAAATTTTATAGGATTATTCAGATTTTGTGAGGTTTCTTTTAGATAGTATTCAGATTTAGATCTGCGTACAAGAGCTGTGCATTTGTTTCTCAATACTCTGAATGCTACCCAGTCTCTTTCTGTATCTGAATTCCTCGCAGTGGCCCAAGCCAAATTTCTTTCATGAAGGAGTTCAGATAATTCATTTGAGAACCATGGATTATCGCGGCCTTTTACTCTAAAAATCTTAACAGGTGCATGTCTATTCACAATCTTCATGAATAAAGTGTGAAAATACTGCCATGCAATGGACACATCAGGTAATAAAAACAGTCTGTCCCAGTCAGATGTAAACAACTCATGCAGAAACCCCTGAATATCAAACAATTTAAAGTTCCTTTTTATAATAATTCTAGGTTTTACTTTGGGAATTTTACAATTTCTTATAACCGCTATAGTGCAATGATCACTGACATCATCAGGGAAAACCCCTGAATAGGTATATTTATGGGGTTTATTTGTTAGTATAAGATCTATTAAAGTGGACTTGCTTAAGTTCTTATGATTTGGCCGTGTTGGTGATTCAATGAGTTGAGTGAAATTCACAGAATCACAATATGCTTTGAACTGATCTGAATTTGAAGTCAGCCAGTTCCAATTCAAATCACCCAATAGTACAAGATCTTTAGAAAGTAGGTCAGTTAGGACATCTGACAATGAGGTGAGAGCATCACTAATAGCTGCTGGTGGTCTATAACAACCTACTATACATAGATGACAATCCTTTCCATATTCCAGGTCAATGGCCAATAAGTCAAACTGTTTAGGGAAAGAGACTGATTTAAGAACAGTTGCATGATAGTTTGATTTAATGTACATTGCAACTCCACCCCCTTTACTTTTACGATCAGCTCGAAACACATTATACCCTTCTAATGCAATATCATGGCTTGAGATTGATTTTTTAAGCCACGTCTCAGAGATAACCAAAACATCTGCTTTAGTCGTCTTGGCCCATATTTGTACCTGATCTAATTTTGGCAACAGGCTACGAACATTTAGATGTACAATGCCAAGGCCTGATCTATTTGAAAAATCTAAAGGAGTTGAAACAATTCCCGCTGGACCAGGATTTGGATTAATACCGGCCAACAAAAGCAGCAACATTATCAGATATCGCTGCCTTACATTTTTTGATGTTATACTACATTGATCATTTCTAGAGTCCGATAGAGAGATCTTAGGGATGAGAGTAAAGATGAGTGAGTTTTTTGTCCTTGTGTCCATTAACGCGGAATTACTGACCGCCCGGAATATAAAAATAATGTCCGTACATTTGGATGGAAGAAGCATATGGAGACGCGACAAATGAATCGCTTTTTCTTCCGTTTTTATTGGTGTGTCCCATAGTCCAAGCATGAAGATTACCGTGCAAAAAAGCAACACCTTCATATTACCAGCGTTTGAAGTCAAAATCGTTCAGACTAAATCCGAGACAAATTAAGCTCGCTCGGACAGCTCCACGACCCCGACAAAAGGGCAACGAGCAGAGCAATATTGTGGAAGATATGAGTCTTGTTTACAGGCAATCAGCAGCTGGAGAGTTTAGATAAGGCAAGAAACATCACCGACCTTGACTGCTATAATCCCCACCGCCAAGATGATCTATGAATCCGAGGGTTCTTCAAGTAGATGCCGTGCCTTTCCGTGCTGTTGTTTAACGCCGATGCTTTCCAAAGCAACAACGTGGTGATGAGACGTCAAGCCGGAATTGTGCAACAGGTAAGCACGCTTCACCCCGCGCAAAACCGGACAGCCAACTTTCCGATTCACCGTCGTATAACGCAACCGCTTCCCAAAGCGAAAGCGAAAGCGAGGTGGATGACGACCCAGGGTAGAGTAACGTTAACAGGTAGGCACGCTTCACCCAACACCAAGCAGATTATAAGTAGCTCAAAGTCCGTTAAAACAAATCTGACTTATTCCAGACTCAATTCAAGAAGGAGCCCACATTTTAAACGCCTTCTTGGAATAAAACTCTCAACATCTAAACAAATCAAAAGAAGACTGTAGATCAGAAGATCAGACAAGACAAACACAGTGCTGCCATCTTGGATTACTCCTGGATTTCAAACCTTTTTAACAGTTATAGCGCCACCTATGGTCCGATCAACATGAAATTTGGCATGCTTGTTTAGAATATTATGGCACATATGCTCACCAATTTTCGTGAAGTTCTGAGTTTTCGTTTAGGATTTATAAGCTTTTGAGTGCATTTTGCCACGCCCATTTTCTTTATGACCCAATTATAGCCATACGAAAAATTCAAAAGTTCAACTTTTTTTCGATAATTATTGATCTAGAGAGTCCAGAGAATTGTCCTAGACTGGTCTGGTTCCGATCGGGCGAAAAACCAGGGACTAGTTCGCAAAAGTAGGTTTTTAACATATTCGCGAATAATTAATGAACGATTTGATTGACAGCTATGGTTCTTGAGGCAATGTTGTTCAGCATGAGCAGATCTATCAAATGATATGCATTTTGTGACAATAAGTGTAACACCACGTGATTACAGAGCCGTAAAACTCGTTAGCGCCAACTAGTGGCCGATTTCTTTCAAAATTCTTACAGACCTCTAGGGCTATGAGTTGAACATGCCCATCGAGTTTCGTTCCGATCGGCCTCCGTTAACCTTGTCTAATAGGTGCTCAAACTTCATTGGCCGATGGCGGCCATGTTTTTTGAGATACACCAATGTCCTCATAGACATACATGACACCTTGGGCCAAGACACTGCATACCAATTTTCAAGTCAATCGGACTAACGGTCAGGTGGTTAAAGCCTGTTTTATGTTTTTTTCAAGTTATAGCGCCACCATGTGGCCAATCGCCGCGATTTTTTTACTGTGACCTCAGATTGACCTCTTACACATGTGTACCGAGTTTGGTGAAGATACCTCATTTACTTCTGGAGTTATAGCCATTTTAGTAAAATAGGCCCCTCCCACAACATACGTTTTGGCGCCCCTTAGCGTCCGTGAATCGAAATTTCAACTTTTTTTCGATAATTATTGATATTCAGACTCCAGAGAACATTTCTGTACTGGTTTGGTTCCGATCGGGCGAAAAACCTAGGACTAGTTCGCAAAAGTAGGTTTTTGGCAAAATTCAAAATGGCGGAAAATCTATCATGGCGGAAATGAAATCGGAGATATACGTTTTGTTCGTCAGGCATCCAGCTTCCCAATGATATAAGACACTTGAGTCTACGACATACGGTCTAGGAGTTCTGAGCAGTTTCGCGCTTTTGGTTGCTGTAGCGCCACCTATGGGCCGATTTGGCTAAGTCCGTGTATCTGAGTAGCGAGCAATACTACTACCATTTGACCAAGTATCACGTCTCTAGGCCTTACGGTTTTGGCTGCACGATGCGTTTTAGGGAAGAATAATAATAATAATTAAAGCTGCAAGCAGCATTTATCGGGGTTCAAGCAGTTAAAGCCTTTTAAGCATTTAAGCACAAAAGCATCAAAAGTTAAGATTTATTTAGCAAGCATGTAACCACGGACATAATAGATGGAAAAGACCATTTACAGCCAATACAGGCAGTTTACCATGGGATATATATGGTTTTAAAGCTTTTTAACAGTTATAGCGCCACCTATGGTCCGATCTCCATAGAATTGTTTACTGTGACCTCAAATTGAACCCATACACATGTGTACTGAGTTTGGTGAAGATATCTCATTTACTTCTTGAGTTATAGCCATTTTAGTAAAATAGGCTCCTCCCACAACAATTTAGCACATTCTAGTATTATTTACTATGATTCTAGCATGATTTGCCATATTCTAGCATAATTTACCATGATATACTACATTCTAGTATGATTTACCATTGTTTACTGTGATTCTAGCATGGATTACCATAGTTTATCATGATTTATCCTAGTTTACCATGATTTACCCTGTTCTAGCATAGTTTACCATGATTTACCATGTTCTAGCATGATTTACCATGATATACCACATTCTAACATGATTTACCATAGTTTATTATGATTTATCATGGCTTACCATGATTTACCCTGTTCTAGCATAGTTTACCATGATTTACCATGTTCTAGCATGATGTACCATGATATACTATGTTCTAGAATGATGTACCAGGATTGTAGTATGATTTACCTTGATACACCACATTCTAGTATCATTTATTGATTTACCATGTTTTTAGTGTGATTTAACCATGATTTACCACATTGCTAGCAATTATGTGAAGTATCAGTAAAAATGAAGTGATAAACTCTGACAAAATATGATTGTGCTACAATAGTAATTGTTATATAAGTGATTTTTTAGTGTTTTATTGTTATATAAGTGATTTTTAGTGTCTAATGAATGCAAAAACATATGTGGGTAGACATTAATAAGTAGAATGGTCAGCAGAGGGCAGTAGAAGACCACATATTGGCTCACTTTCACTTTAAACTTCTTGATTTTCACCATTTTTCTGCACTAAAGCAAACCAGTTTTTCCATTTTAAATCCATAATGCATGTTAACACACACACACACACACACACACACACACACACACACAAGACAAATGTTGTTTTTTCAATGCTATTGGGATATGTCATTATGAAAATATATTTGAATGGTCTATAAACATTTCACAAAGTCTTTGTAAGCTATTAATCAGATCATTCAGAATTTATTCAGAAACCTAAGACTACACACACACATTATATTGTAGATACAGACATTTGAAATATATGATGTGATCAAACTGTCAATACTAATAATTTAACAGATGGATTTTTGACTAAATGTAATTGTAAATGTTAAAATAGTGATTTTATAAAGTCTAAATATAAATTATAGAACAATATGACAACATGACTATTTTAAACAGCAGGGGGCAGTAAAATACCACTTCTTGGCTTAATATGTCATTATATTCATATCATTTTCACCTTTTTAACTGTTATAGAGGCAAATTTTGTCAGATCTGTCTGAAAATTTTCATGCATGTTCAGAGTGATATTTCACATGTTCTGACTTGTTTTTAAGAAGGTTTGAACATTCATTAAAGAGATATAGGCTTTCGGGGACACTTGGTAAAGGCCACATTTTGAAGTGAACCTATTATAGCTATCCAAATGAAGTAGTTCAACTTTTTCTGACAATTATTGTTCTAGTGAGTCCAGAGAATTGTATTGCACTAGTTTTTAACATTATGATATGAAAATTATATATTCAGAGATGGAAAAGACCATTTACAGTCAATACAGGCAGTTTACCATAGGAAATATATGGTTTTAAAGATTTTTAACAGTTATAGCGCCACCTATCGTCCGATCTCCATGAAATTTTGCATGCTTGTTAATGATGTTATGTCACATAAGTTCACCAATTTTTGTGAAGTTCTGGGTTTTTATTTAGGATTTATAGGCTTTTTAATGTATTTTTCCATGCCCATTTTATAAATGATCCTATTACAGCCATCCAAATGCAAAAGTTCAACTTTTTTTTGATAATTATTGATCTAGAGAGTCCAGAGAATTGTCCTAGACTGGTCTGGTTCCGATCGGGCAAAAAACCTAGGACTAGTTCGCAAAAGTAGGTTTTAGACATATTCATGAATATTTAATGAACGGTTTGATTGACAGAAATGGTTCTTGAGGCAAAGTTGTTCAGCATGAGCAGATATATCAAATGATATGCTTTTTGTGACGATAAGTGTAACACCACGTGATTACAGAGCCAAAAAACTCGTTAGCGCCAACTAGTGGCCGATTTCTTTCAAAATTCTTACAGACCTCTAGGGCCATGAGTCGAACATGCCCATCGAGTTTCGTTCCGATCGGCCTCCGTTAACCTTGTCTAATAGGTGCTCAACTTCATTGGCCAATGGCGGCCATGTTTTTTGAGATACGCCAATGTCCTCATAGACATACATGGCACCTTGGACCAAGACACTGCATACCAATTTTCAAGTCAATCGGACTAACGGTCAGGTGGTTATAGCCCTTTTCATGTTTTTTTCATGTTATAGCGCCACCTAGTGTTCAATCGTCGCGATTTTTTTACTGTGACCCCAGAATGAACCCATACACATGTGTACCGAGTTTGGTGAAGCTATCTTATTTACTTTTTAAGTTATAGCCATTTTAGTAAAATAGGCTCCTCCCACAACGATTATTTTGCGCCCCCTAGCGTCCATGAATCGAAATTTCAACATTTTTTCGATAATTATTGATCTTCAGACTCCAGAGAACATTTCTGCACTGGTTTGGCTCCGATCGGGCAAAAAACCAGGGACTAGTTCGCAAAAGTAGATTTTCGACAAAATTCAAAATGGCGGAAAATCTATCATGACGGAAATGAAATCGGAGATATACGTTTTGTTCGTCAGGCGTCCAGCTTTCCAATGATATAAGACACTTGAGTCTGCGACATACGGTCTAGGAGTTATGAGCAGTTTCGCGCTTTTGGTTGCTATAGCGCCACCTATGGGCCAATCGGGGTCATAATCTCTGAACCTCTCCTCGATTTTTGTACTACCATCTGGCAAAGTTTCAATGCTCTAGCCCTTACGGTTTGGGCTGCACGATGCGTTTTACGGCAGAAGAATAATAATAATAATTAAAGCTGCAAGCAGCATTTATCGGGGTTCAAGCAGTTAAGGCCTTTAAGGCATTTAAGCACAAAAGCATCAAAAGTTATTAAGATTTATTTAGCAAGCATGTAACCACTGACATAATAGATGGAAAAGACCATTTACAGCCAATACAGGCAATTTGCCATGGGATATATATGGTTTTAAAGCTTTTTAACAGTTATAGCGCCACCTATGGTCCGATCTCCATAAAATTGTTTACTGTGACCTCAAATTGAACCCATACACATGTGTACTGAGTTTGGTGAAGATATCTCATTTACTTCTTGAGTTATAGCCATTTGAGTAAAATAGGCTCCTCCCACAACGATTTGCCACATTCTAGAATTATTTAATATGATTCTAGCATGATTTACTATCATATACCATGTTCCAGAATGATTTATTAGGATTCTAGCATGATTTACCTTGATACACCTCATTTCAGTATTATTTACTATGATTTACAATGTTTCTAGCATGATTAACCACATTACTAGCAATTATGTGAAGTGTCAGTGCAAATGAGGTGATGAACACTGACAAAATATTATTGTGTTATAATAGTTAGTTATATACGTGATTTTTAGTGTGTGTCCAAGTATGAATGCAAAAGCACTTGTAAAATATTTCATTATTAAGTAGAATGGCCAGCAGAGGGCACTAGAAGACCACTTATTGGCTCACTTTCACTTTAAACCAGTTTTCTGCACTAAAGCAAACCAGTTTTTCCATGTTAACTCAATGCATGCTTACACACACACACACACACACACACACACACACACACACACACACACACACACACACACACACACACACACACACACACATACACACACAGCATAGTTAACCATGATTTACCATGATATACCACGTTCTAGTATTATTTACCAGGAGATAAACGACAATCTAGTATTATTTACTTTGATTTACCATGTTTCTAGCCTGATTTATCACATTACTAGCAATTATTTGAAGTGTCAGTGCAAATAAAGTGATTAACACTGACAAAATATGATTGTGTTATAATAGTTATTGCTATATAAGTGATTTTTTTAGTGTGTATTCAAGTATGAATGCAAGCACATGTTGAAATATTTCATTAATAAGTAGAATGGCCAGCAGAGGGCAGTAGAAGACCACTTATTGGCTCACTTTCACTTTAAACCAGTTTTCTGCACTAAAGCAAACCAGTTTATCCATGTTAACTCAATGCATGCTTACACACACACACACACACACACACACACACACACACACACACACACACACACACACACACACACACACACACACACAGCATAGTTAACCATGATTTACCATGATTTACCACATTACTAGCAATTATTTGAAGTGTCAGTGCAAATAAAGTGATTAACACTGACAAAATATGATTGTGTTATAATAGTTATTGCTATATAAGTGATTTTTAGTGTGTATTCAAGTATAAATGCAAGCACATGTGGAAAAATTTAATTAATAAGTAGAATGGCCAGCAGAGGGCAGTAGAAGACCACTTATTGGCTCACTTTCACTTTAAACCTCATGATTTTGACCAGTTTTCTGCACTAAAGCAAACCAGTGTTTCCATGTTAACTCAATAATGCATACTTGCTACATATGCTACACACACGAATGCTACACACACACACACACACACACACACACACACACACACACACACACACACACACACACACACAAATGTTTCAGTGATATTAGTGTCACATTCACCTTCATCACATTCACCTTCTGTCTTCATCACATTCACCATCTGTCGTCATCACCTGCACCTGCTCCTCATCACCCTCCTCATCATCACCTGCTCCTCATCATCATAACCGTCACCTGTTGTCCTTGTCTTGATCTGTGTATTTAAGTTCCCCTCTCATCCATTATCATTGTCGGTTATTGTTTGTGCACTAGCACTCTGTTATGTTTGTTTTCATGTTGGAAAATAAAACCTTTGTTATATTTGTACCACACACACACACACACACACACACACACACACACACACACACACACACACACACACACACACACACACACACACACACCATCATTTATCATGATTTACCATGGCTGATACCAATACCAATATGAGAAAATTACTATTTTAAACAGCAGGGGGCAGTAAAATACCACTTATTGGCTTAACATGCCATTAATTCATATCATTTTCACCTTTTTAACTGTTATAGAGGCAAATTTTGTCCGATCTGTCTGAAAATTTTCATGCTAGTTCAGGGTAATATTTCACACGTTCTGACTTGTTTTTAAGAAGGTCTGAGCATTGATTAAAGAGATATAGGCTTTCGGGGACACTTGGTAAAGGCCAGATTTTGAAGTGAACCTATTATAGCTATCCAAATGAAGTAGTTCAACTTTTTCTGACAATTATTGATCTAGTGAGTCCAGAGAATTGTATTGCACTAGTTTTGAACATTATGATATGAAAATTATATGATCAGAGATGGAAAAGACCATTTACAGCCAATACAGGCAGTTTACCATAGGAAATATATGATTTTAAAGCTTTTTAACAGTTATAGCGCCACCTATCGTCCGATCTCCATAGAATTTTTCATGCTTGTTAATGATGTTATGTCACATATGCTGACCAATTTTTGTGAAGTTCTGAGTTTTTATTTAGGATTTATAGGGTTTTTAGTGTATTTTGCCACGCCCATTTTATAAATGACCCTATTACAGCCATCCAAATGCAAAAGTTCAACTTTTTTTTGATAATTATTGATCTAGAGAGTCCAGAGAATTGTCCTAGACTGGTCTGGTTCCGATCGGGCAAAAAACCTAGGACTAGTTCGCAAAAGTAGTTTTTTAACATATTAATGAATAATTAATGAACAGTTTGATTGACAGCAATGGTTCTTGAGGCAAAGTTGTTCAGGATGAGGAGATCTATCAAATGATATGCATATTGTGTGGATATTTGTAACACCACGTGATTACAGAGCCGTAAAACTCGTTAGCGCCAACTAGTGGCCAATTTCTTTCAAAATTCTTACAGACCTTTAGGGCCATGAGCCGAACATGCCCATTGAGTTTCGTTCCGATCGGCCTCCGTTAACCTTGTCTAATAGGTGTTAAAATTTCATTGGCCAATGGCGGCCATGTTTTTTGAGATACGCAAATGTCCTCATACACATACATGGCACCTTGGACCAAGACACTGCATACCAATTTTCAAGTCAATCGGACTAACGGTCAGGTGGTTATAGCCTGTTTTATGTTTTTTTCATTTTATAGCGCCACCATGAGGCCAATCGTCGCGATTTTTTTACTGTGACCCCAGAGTAAGCTCATACACATGTGTACCAAGTTTGGTGAAGATACCTCATTTACATCGGGAGTTACAGCCATTTTAGTAAAATAGGCCCCTCCCACAACGTACGTTTTGGCGCCCCTTAGTGACCGTGAATCGAAATTTCCACTTTTTTTCGATAATTATTGATATTCAGTCTCCAGAGAACATTTCTGCATTAGTTTGGTTCCAATCGGGCAAAAAACCAGGGACTAGTTCGCAAAAATAGATTTTTGACAAAATTCAAAATGGCGGAAAATCTATCATGGCGGAAATGAAATCGGAGATATACGTTTTGTTCGTCAGGCGTCCAGCTTTCCAATGATATAAGACACTTGAGTCTACGACATACGGTCTAGGAGTTATGAGCAGTTTCGCGCTTTTGGTTGTTATAGCGCCACCTATGGGCCAATCGGGGTCATAATCTCTGAACCTTTCCTCGATTTTTGTACTACCATCTGTCAAAGTTTCAAAGTTCCAGCTCTTACGGTTTGGGCTGCACGATGCGTTTTAGCGGAGAAGAATAATAATAATAATAATAAAAATCCTTACAATTACAATAGGGTTTCAGCACTTCGTGCTTGAACCCCTAATAATAATTAAAGCTGCAAGCAGCATTTATCGGGGTTCAAGCAGTTAAGGCCTTTAAGGCATTTAAGCACAAAAGCATCAAAAGTTATTAAGATTTATTTAGCAAGCTTGTAACCACTGACATAATAGATGGAAAAGACCATTTACAGCCAATACAGGCAATTTACCATGGGATATATATGGTTTTAAAGCTTTTTAACAGTTATAGCGCCAGCTATGGTCCGATCTCCATAAAATTGTTTACTGTGACCTCAAATTGAACCCATACACATGTGTACTGAGTTTGGTGAAGATATCTCATTTACTTCTTGAGTTATAGCCATTTTAGTAAAATAGGCTCCTCCCACAACAATTTAGCACATTCTAGTATTATTTACTATGATTCTAGCATGATTTGCCATATTCTAGCATAATTTACCATGATATACTACATTCTAGTATGATTTACCATTGTTTACTGTGATTCTAGCATGGATTACCATAGTTTATCATGATTTATCATAGTTTACCATGATTTATCATAGTTTACCATGATTTACCCTGTTCTAGCATAGTTTACCATGATTTACCATGTTCTAGCATGATTTACCATGATATACCACATTCTAACATGATTTACCATAGTTTATTATGATTTATCATGGCTTACCATGATTTACCCTGTTCTAGCATAGTTTACCATGATTTACCATGTTCTAGCATGATGTACCATGATATACCATGTTCTAGATTGATGTACCAGGATTGTAGTATGATTTACCTTGATACACCACATTCTAGTATTATTTATTATGATTTACCATGTTTTTAGTGTGATTTACCATGATTTACCACATTGCTAGCAATTATGTGAAGTATCAGTAAAAATGAAGTGATAAACTGACAAAATATGATTGTGCTACAATAGTAATTGTTATATAAGTGATTTTTTAGTGTTTTATTGTTATATAAGTGATTTTTAGTGTCTAATGAATGCAAAAGCATATGTGAGTAGACTTCATTAATAAGTAGAATGGCCAGCAGAGGGCAGTAGAAGACCACTTATTGGCTCACTTTCACTTTAAACTTCTTGATTTTCACCATTTTTCTGCACTAAAGCAAACCAGTTTTTCCATTTTAACTTCATAATGCATGTTTACACACACACACACACACACACACACACACACACACACACACACACACACACAAAGACAAATGTTGTTGTTGTTTTTTCAATGCTATTGGGATATGTCATTATGAAAATATATTTGAATGGTCTATAAACATTTCACAAAGTCTTTGCAAGCTATTAATCAGATGATTCAGAATTTATTCAGAAACCTAAGACTACACACACACATTATGTTGCACTGCATGAAAAGTGGGATTTTCGACAGTTACCGGCGCTGTAGATTGTCGTGAAAGTTCAGGTTTACGACTGCAAACGGCAATTTACAGGCAACACTGCAAACTGTCGGAAATTGTCGGAAATTGACGTGGGACTTGCTTGCCCCATGACCCCCCTCCCTCTAATGCTTTAACATAAATGAGACTGCTGTGAGCTTTACAAATGCAAATGAGGGTAGCAGGGGGAGTTTTATCCCAGGTGACTAAAAGGTATTAACTTAATTCTAAAAAAAATTACAATACAATACAATATTTATTTATAACGCACAATTAAAAACAGCCAAGGCTGACCAAAGTGCTGTACAGGGCAATAGATAAAATGCAGGGCAGAAACAGGACAATAAAAAAAAAAAAAAAAAAAAAAAAAAAAGGCCATAGTTGTATCATAGTCAAGGGGTATTAAAAGCAAGAGAAAATAAATAAGTTTTCAAGGATGTTTTGAAGATGGAAATTGAGGGAGCTAGTCTGATATAGAGGGGTAGACTGTTCCAAAGTTTTGGGCCTGCAGTCGCAAAAGTGCAGTCGCCTCATTTTTTAAGTCTGGATCTGGGCACGATGAGAACACAGTGATCACTGGATCTCAAAGTACGAGATGGAGTGTACGGGCAGAGGAGATTGGTCAGATATTGGGGGCCGGTTTGTTAAGAGCTTTATACACAAATAGTAAATTTTTTAAATCAATCCTGAATGTGACAGGTAGCCAGTGGAGTTTGAATAAAATAGGGGTGATCGACTCATATTTGCGTGTCCCGGTGAGACCCCAGGTAACATTTTTCTAAAAGGTATTTACTTAATTCTAAGAAAATCTCTGGTATTAATAGATCAGGCTCAGTAAAGCCTAATTATAGACTTTAGCTTAAATTGATATATTTAATGAAAGTAGCTAGATTAGTTACTATGTGTCATTAGCAATAGCCAATGTTATGTAAAAAAGACACAAAACCATTTATTTCAACAAGTAATTTCAATCAGGCTTTGCCACAAAGGTAAAATGTGCATTCCATGCAAACAGCATCACAATCTCTTAGAGCCCAACCACTGTGCATAATACAACACAAACAGAAGATTGTATTTGACTCATGCTGCATACACACACGCAATGACAAGAATTATGCCTACTGTACATATAGAGTTACAACTACGATTAGAGTTGTTTGCATAAAATGTACCGTGAACATTCACATGTTTGTCCTGTGATAGGCCACAATTTATCTCTATAGGCTAAATACTATTTTCTCAATTCTGTGCATATATTTTTACTTAGATCAATTGACATGATGCTGATAATGACAATATTGTGTGTAAGTAACTTTTTTGTTACTTTTCTGGCCTAGTAGTAGTGTAAATATACCTCGTTTCTATTTTGCATTAAAAATGTGTGTGGCCCCTTTAAGAAATCCTTCTCTTCTCGCGCTACTATTCACTTGTGCTGGACGCGTGCGCGCGACCAGAGACGCCATTTTACACTGTTCAGGAGAGCTCCATGACGGTGCGTGCATCGAGCGGATTCTGTGTTATACGTTCTTCTTTCTTGGTAAATATTACTCCAATATCTTTAATATGCACAAATAAGTTGTGAAGCGAAGTTAAAAGAACATTTGATGTGTACATTTTTGTTTATAGATTTATTTGGAGCGCATGTGTGACGAGTGAACCTCGTGGTGATCGGACGGTAAAGGATTGGGTATGTACGTTTCATGGTTTATGGGGGAAATTTTCTGATGGCATGTTTATTTGATAAATCTGTTAATTAGTTGAATCTATATTCTGTGATTTATACAGTATAACTTAATGGTTAAATGCATATTTCTGGTTCCGCATGGCATGATTAAACGTGGGTTGTGGCTTTGTTAAAGTGCTTTTATTTCTCTTGTAACTTAGGCCTAACGTTACCTCAGCCACTGCCGTATTCCAGTTTGTGTTATCATATTTAATTGTAACGTATTTTGGTTTGGAGAAATCAATTTAAATCTGACCAGTTGCAATGTATTACACTGCATTTCAGTTTGAATTGAGTTAAGTATTCTGTGGATTTGGGCATTGATCCACTGGTTAAGCTTTTTGTGACATTTGATTGTCATCTTCAAATTTACTGTAAACTGTTTCTACAATTTCTTTTTTTTTGTTGTTTTTTTGTTTAACTAGTGAAATCTATTTTTTTTTCTTGTGAAATCTCTTCGAACAAGGCAAACTTTTTTCTTAATCAGACTTTTATGTGTTTAATTGTGCTTCCATTGACCGCTGTCACTTATTTTAAACAGCAGTCAGAATAAAACCCCAATTTCAAAAAGCATAGTTTGCTTCCGGTGTGTATTTCTTGAATTTCACCCGGTTGCATTTTTTCTCCTTTATTGTTTAATATTACTGTGACTTATGTTGTTCTTATTAATTTTACTGTGACTTATGTTGTTCTTATTAATATCACTCTCAATTAATTGTTTTCCAGCTGCCTTTAAGACATATTACACGACAGTGCGCAGGAGCTTCAGGTACAAACAACCAGATCTTGCATTGCAGGCGGAAGCTGTGGTGAATTCAGCTCGGAGTCGAGCGATAAGAAAGACGGTACGATTTATTAGATTAGTTTTTGCTCAATGTGACTATTTTTCAGGTGCATTAATAGATGTGTGTTGTCCATACGCAGTGTATTGCGCAGTATTGATTATCTTTATTGGTTTTTACAGCTGCTAGAAGCGAGACAGAGTGTGCTAGCTGAGGATGAAGTGGGCCTTCGGAAGTGTGCTACCATAGACCTGATGTCTGATGAGGAAGACGGCATCGTCGGCGGGATGTCTGGATGGATTGTGCGACCTCCGTCCTTTCGCAGCCAGGAGCTCACCGAGCTCTGTACCACGCTGCAGTCGAGATTAGAGTCGACTTGTAAATAATCCTGTAATTTACAGGAAGCAGTATGCCATCTTCTCAACTCTGAGACAAATTGTGGGCGCTACGAACTGGAGCAAGGTTAAAAAAAAAAAGAATCTTGCATTCTTTTATTTTTTTTACTTTCATAAAAGCTTACAAACATTTTAAAGGTAAGATTCAAAGAATATGCTTTCATTCTCTTGTATAAGAAAATAGATCCGTTATAGATACTGATCTTAATCATACATTTTGTTTCCACAGAGTAACATCACCTCATAATGATGGCTGATGGCTATTATTTGTTTAATGTAAATAATCCTGTAATTTACAGGAAGCAGTATGCCATCTTCACAACTCTGAGACAAATTGTGGGCGCTACGAACTGGATCAAGGTAAAAAAATAAAAAAAGAATCTTACATTCTTTTATTTTTTTACTTTCATATAAACTTACAAACATTTTAAAGGTAAGATTCAAAGAATATTCTTTCATTCTCTTGAAAATAGATCCGTTATAGTTTACGATCTTAATCATACATGTTTCCACAGAGTAACCTCGCCTCATAACGAGGGCGTAACCTCACATTTACTCGGAGCCATGTCTGCAAGTCCAGATTTTCATGACGCTGATCATGACGACATTGTAAGTAACTTTTACTGTTTTCTCCTTGTTTCATTTTACTGTGACTTGTGTTGTTTTTATTCATATCACTCTCATTTAATTGTTTTCCAGCTGCCTGTAAGACATACTACGAGACAGCACGCAGGAGCTTCAGGTACAAACAACCAGATCTGGCATTGCAGACCGAAGCTGTGAAGAGTTCAGCTCGGAGTCGGGCGAGAAGAAAGAGGGTAAGATTTTTAGTCAATGTGACTATTTTTCATGTGCATTAATAGATGTTTTGTATCCATACACAGTGCATCACAGTACTGATTGTCTGTATTGTTTTTACAGCTGCTAGAAGCGAGACGGTGTGCTAGGTGAGGATGACGTGGGCATTTGGAAGTGCGCCACCATAGATCTGATGTCCGATGAAGTTCAACCACCAGCCAGGAGCTCACAGAGCTCTGTGCTACGCTGCAGTCGAGATTAGAGGCGACTCCTAAATACAGGGCAACACACCACAGACGTTTTCAAAGTGGATCGAATTCAGAGAGAGCGCCGCTAGTCACCTACAGCTCCGAAGATGAAAACAGACACTGAGCTTCCAATATGTTGTGTGTGCAGATGATCTATGCTTTGTACATAGGTGTATTGTTTTGTGTTTGTGCTATAAAGCTCTTTCTTTGAATAAACAGCATGTCCCTGGCAAATTTTCCTTTCCTTTATAAATTCATGTCCTTGATGGTAATAGTGTAGTAGTCGATAGGTTAACAATGACATGAATATACCACAGAATAGCATATTATGAATATAAAAAAATAATTTATATTTAATTTATATGAATATTATAATTTTTTGAATTTATAATGAGCGAGGGTGACCAATAGTAACAGATCTGCCAACCAATCACGAGTGATTTTTCTTGTTTAAACCACGTGGGTTCAACCAATAGTGAGTGAGGAAATTCAAGCCTTTCTCTGGCGGGAGCTGCTATTCATATGGTAATTAGAGCCATTCACACCTCCGGCGCGAGCGCTCTGCATACGTCATGGTTCGTTTCCGACAATATTCGGCACAGACGAACGCGACGTTCACAGGCTGTAAATTGTCGTTAACTGCCGAAAATTAGGGAGATTTACGGCCGTTTACGGGGTCGGAAATCCCAATTTTCATGCAGTGTTGTAGATGCAGACATTTGAAATGTATGATGTGATCAAACTGTCAATACTAATACTTTAACAGATGGATTTTGACTAAATGTAATTGTAAATGTTAAAATAGTGATTTTATAAAGTCTAAATATAAATTATAGAACAATATGACAAAATGACTATTTTGAACAGCAGGGGGCAGTAAAATACCACTTATTGGCTTAACATGCCATTATAATCATATCATTTTCACCTTTTTAACTGTTATAGAGGCAAATTTTGTCTGATCTGTCTGAAAATTTTCATGCATGTTCAGAGTGATATTTCACATGTTCTGACTTGTTTTTAAGAAGGTCTGAGTCATTCATTAAAGAGATATAGGCTTTCGGGGACACTTGGTAAAGGCTACATTTTGAAGTGAACCTATTATAGCTATCCAAATGAAGTAGTTAAACTTTTTCAGACAATTATTGATCTAGTGAGTCCAGAGAATTGTATTGCACTAGTTTTGAACATTATGATATGAAAATTATATGATCAGAGATGGAAAAGACCATTTACAGCCAATACAGGCAACATACCATAGGAAATATATGGTTTTAAAGCTTTTTAACAGTTATAGCGCCACCTATCGTCCGATCTCCATAAAATTTTGCATGCTTGTTAATGATGTTATGACACATAGGCTGACCAATTTTTGTGAAGTTCCATGTTTTCATTTAGGATTTATAGGCTTTTGAGTGTATTTTGCCACACCCATTTTATAAATGACCCTATTACAGCCATACAAATGCAAAAGTTCAACTTTTTTTTGATAATTATTGATCTAGAGAGTCCAGAGAATTGTCCTAGACTGGTCTGGTTCTGATCGGGCGAAAAACCTAGGACTAGTTCGCAAAAGTAGGTTTTAGACATATTCGTGAATATTTAATGAACGGTTTGATTGACAGCAATGGTTCTTGAGGCAAAGTTGTTCAGCATGAGCAGATCTATCAAATGATATGCATATTGTGTGGATGAGTGTAACACCACGTGATTACAGAGCCATAAAACTCGTTAGCGCCAACTAGTGGCCGATTTCTTTCAAAATTCTTACAGACCTCTAGGGCCATGAGACGAACATGCCCATCGAGTTTCGTTCCGATCGGCCTCCGTTAACCTTGTCTAATCGGTGCTCAAACTTCATTGGCCGATGGCGGCCATGTTTTTTGAGATACGCCAATGTCCTCATAGACATACATGGCACCTTGGACCAAGACACTGCATACCAATTTTCAAGTCAATCGGACTAACGGTCAGGTGGTTATAGCCTGTTTTATGTTTTTTTCATGTTATAGCGCCACCATGTGGCCAATCGCCGCGATTTTTTTACCGTGACCTCAAATTGACCTCTTACACATGTGTACCAAGTTTGGTTAAAATATCTCTTTTACTTCTGGAGTTATAGCCATTTTAGTAAAATAGGCTCCTCCCACAACGTTAATTTTGCACCCCCTAGCGACCGTGAATCGAAATTTCAACTTTTTTTCGATAATTATTGATATTCAGAGTCCAGAGAACAATTCTGCACTGGTTTGGTTCCGATCGGGCGAAAAACCAGGGACTAGTTCGCAAAAGTAGATTTTCAACAAAATTCAAAATGGCGGAAAATCTATCATGGCGGAAATAAAATCGGAGATATAGGTTTTGTTCGTCAGGCGTCCAGCTTTCCAATGATATAAGACACTTGAGTCTATGACTTACGGTCTAGGAGTTATGAGCAGTTTCGCGCTTTTGGTTGCTATAGCGCCACCTATGGGCCAATCGGGGTCATAATTTGATAACCTCTCCTCGATTTTTGTACTACCATATGGCAAAGTTTCAAAGCTCTAGCCCTTACGGTTTGGGCTGCACGATGCGTTTTACGGCGGAATAATAATAATAATAATAATAATTAAAGCTGCAAGCAGCATTTATCGGGGTTCAAGCATTTAAGGCCTTTAAGGCATTTAAGCATTCAAGACATTAAGATTTATTTAGAAAGCTTTTAACCACTGAAATAATAGATTGAAAAGTCCATTTACAGCCAATACAGGCAATTTACCATTGCTTTTTAACAGTTATAGCGCCAACTATCATCCGATCTACATACAATTTTGCATGCTTATGTAGAATGTTATGGCACATATGCTCACCAATTTTCGTGATGTTCTGAGTTTTTGTTTAGGATTTATAGGCTTTTGTTTGCATTTTGCCACGCCCATTTTCTTTATGACCCAATTATACCCATGCGAAAAATGCAAAAGTTCAACTTTTTTTGATAATTATTGATCTAAAGAGTCCAGAGAATTGTCCTAGACTCGTTTGGTTCCGATCGGGCAAAAAACCAGGGACTAGTTCGCAAAAGTAGGTTTTTAACATATTCGTGAATAATTAATAAACTGTTTGATTGACAGCAATGGTTCTAGAGGCAAAGTTGTTCAGCATGAGCAGGTCTATCAAATGATATGCATTTTGTGATGATAAGTGTAACACCACGTGATTACAGAGCCATAAAACTCGTTAGCGCCAACTAGTGGCCGATTTCTTTCAAAATTCTTACAGACCTCTAGGGCCATGAGTCGAACATGCCCACCGAGTTTTGTTCCGATCGGCCTCCGTTAACCTTGTCTAATAGGTGCTCAAACTTCATTGGCCGATGGCGGCCATGTTTTTTGAGATACACCAATGTCCTCATAGATATACATGACAGCTTGGACCAAGACACTGCATACCAATTTTCAAGTCAATCGGACTAACGGTCAGGTGGTTACAGCCTGATTTATGTTTTTTTCATGTTATAGCGCCACCATGTGGCCAATCGCCGCAATCTTTTTACTATGACCTCAGATTGACCTCTTACACAGGTGTACCGAGTTTGGTGAATATACCTCATTTACTTCTGGAGTTATAGCCATTTTAGTAAAATAGGCTCCGCCTTCTTCAAACATTTTGGCGCCCCTTAGCGACCGTCAATCGAAATTTCAACTTTTTTTCGATAATTATTGATATTCTGACTCCAGAGAACATTTCTGCACTGGTTTGGTTCCGATCGGACACAAAACCAGGGACTAGTTCGCAAAAGTAGGTTTTGGACATAATTCAAAATGGCGGAAAATTTGCATACCGGAAATGAAATCCTTGAGGCCTTTTTTGTTCGGCTTGACCCAAGGATTCCAATGATATAAGACACTTGAGTCTGTGACAAACGGTTAATGAGATTTAAGCAAAAATATGATTTTTTTTTGTTTTTTGCACTGTAGCGCCACCTATGGGCCAATCGGGGTCATATTTTGATAACCTCTCCTCGATTTTTGTACTACCATCTGGCAAAGTTTCAAGTCTCTAGCACTTACGGTTTGGGCTGCACGATGCGTTTTACGGCAGAAGAAAAATAATAATAATAAAAATCAGTACAATTACAATAGGGTTTCAGCACTTCGTGCTTGAACCCCTAATAATAAAAATCAGCACAATTACAATAGGGTTTCAGCACTTCGTGCTTGAACCCCTAATTAAAGCTGCAAGCAGCATTTATCGGGGTTCAAGCAGTTAAGCCCTTTAAGGCATTTAAGCACAAAAGCATCAAAAGTTATTAAGATTTATTTAGCAAGCATGTAACCACTGACATAATAGATGGAAAAGACCATTTACAGCCAATACAGGCAGTTTACCATGGGATATATATGGTTTTAAAGCTTTTTAACAGTTATAGCGCCACCTATGGTCCGATCTCCATAAAATTGTTTACTGTGACCTCAAATTGAACCCATACACATGTGTACTGAGTTTGGTGAAGATATCTCATTTACTTCTTGAGTTATAGCCATTTGAGTAAAATAGGCTCCTCCCACAACGATTTGCCACATTCTAGAATTATTTAATATGATTCTAGCATGATTTACTATCATATACCATGTTCCAGAATGATTTATTAGGATTCTAGCATGATTTACCTTGATACACCTCATTTCAGTATTATTTACTATGATTTACAATGTTTCTAGCATGATTAACCACATTACTAGCAATTATGTCAAGTGTCAGTGCAAATGAGGTGATGAACACTGACAAAATATTATTGTGTTATAATAGTTAGTTATATACGTGATTTTTAGTGTGTGTCCAAGTATGAATGCAAAAGCACATGTAAAATATTTCATTATTAAGTAGAATGGCCAGCAGAGGGCACTAGAAGACCACTTATTGGCTCACTTTCACTTTAAACCAGTTTTCTGCACTAAAGCAAACCAGTTTTTCCATGTTAACTCAATGCATGCTTACACACACACACACACACACACACACACACACACACATACACACACAGCATAGTTAACCATGGTTTACCATGATATACCACGTTCTAGTATTATTTACCAGGAGATAAACGACAATCTAGTATTATTTACTTTGATTTACCATGTTTCTAGCCTGATTTATCACATTACTAGCAATTATTTGAAGTGTCAGTGCAAATAAAGTGATTAACACTGACAAAATATGATTGTGTTATAATAGTTATTGCTATATAAGTGATTTGTTTAGTGTGTATTCAAGTATGAATGCAAGCACATGTTGAAATATTTCATTAATAAGTAGAATGGCCAGCAGAGGGCAGTAGAAGACCACTTATTGGCTCACTTTCACTTTAAACCAGTTTTCTGCACTAAAGCAAACCAGTTTATCCATGTTAACTCAATGCATGCTTACACACACACACACACACACACACACACACACACACACACACACACACACACACACACACACACACACACACACACACACACATACACACACAGCATAGTTAACCATGATTTACCATGATATACCACGTTCTAGTATTATTTACCAGGAGATAAACGACAATCTAGTATTATTTACTTTGATTTACCATGTTTCTAGCCTGATTTATCACATTACTAGCAATTATTTGAAGTGTCAGTGCAAATAAAGTGATTAACACTGACAAAATATGATTGTGTTATAATAGTTATTGCTATATAAGTGATTTTTTTAGTGTGTATTCAAGTATGAATGCAAGCACATGTTGAAATATTTCATTAATAAGTAGAATGGCCAGCAGAGGGCAGTAGAAGACCACTTATTGGCTCACTTTCACTTTAAACCAGTTTTCTGCACTAAAGCAAACCAGTTTATCCATGTTAACTCAATGCATGCTTACACACACACACACACACACACACACACACACACACACACACACACACACACACACAGCATAGTTAACCATGATTTACCATGATTTACCACATTACTAGCAATTATTTGAAGTGTCAGTGCAAATAAAGTGATTAACACTGACAAAATATGATTGTGTTATAATAGTTATTGCTATATAAGTGATTTTTAGTGTGTATTCAAGTTTAAATGCAAGCACATGTGGAAAAATTTAATTAATAAGTAGAATGGCCAGCAGAGGGCAGTAGAAGACCACTTATTGGCTCACTTTCACTTTAAACCTCATGATTTTGACCAGTTTTCTGCACTAAAGCAAACCAGTGTTTCCATGTTAACTCAATAATGCATACTTGCTACATATGCTACACACAATAATGCTACACACACACACACACACACACACACACACACACACACACACACAAATGTTTCAGTGATATTGGTGTCACATTCACCTTCATCACATTCACCTTCTGTCTTCATCACATTCACCATCTGTCGTCATCACCTGCACCTGCTCCTCATCACCCTCCTCATCATCACCTGCTCCTCATCATCATAACCGTCACCTGTTGTCCTTGTCTTGATCTGTGTATTTAAGTTCCCCTCTCATCCATTATCATTGTCGGTTATTGTTTGTGCACTAGCACTCTGTTATGTTTGTTTTCATGTTGGAAAATAAAACCTTTGTTATATTTGTACCACACACACACACACACACACACACACACACACACACACACACACACACACACACACACACACCATCATTTATCATGATTTACCATGGCTGATACCAATACCAATATGAGAAAATGACTATTTTAAACAGCAGGGGGCAGTAAAATACCACTTATTGGCTTAACATGCCATTAATTCATATCATTTTCACCTTTTTAACTGTTATAGAGGCAAATTTTGTCCGATCTGTCTGAAAATTTTCATGCTTGTTCAGGGTGATATTTCACATGTTCTGACTTGTTTTTAAGAAGGTCTGAGCATTGATTAAAGAGATATAGGCTTTCGGGGACACTTGGTAAAGGCCAGATTTTGAAGTGAACCTATTATAGCTATCCAAATGAAGTAGTTCAACTTTTTCTGACAATTATTGATCTAGTGAGTCCAGAGAATTGTATTGCACTAGTTTTGAACATTATGATATGAAAATTATATGATCAGAGATGGAAAAGACCATTTACAGCCAATACAGGCAGTTTACCATAGGAAATATATGATTTTAAAGCTTTTTAACAGTTATAGCGCCACCTATCGTCCGATCTCCATAGAATTTTTCATGCTTGTTAATGATGTTATGTCACATATGCTGACCAATTTTTGTGAAGTTCTGAGTTTTTATTTAGGATTTATAGGCTTTTTAATGTATTTTGACACGCCCATTTTATAAATTACCCTATTACAGCCATCCAAATGCAAAAGTTCAACTTTTTTTTGATAATTATTGATCTAGAGAGTCCAGAGAATTGTCCTAGACTGGTCTGGTTCCGATCGGGCAAAAAACCTAGGACTAGTTCGCAAAAGTAGGTTTTTAACATATTAATGAATAATTAATGAACAGTTTGATTGACAGCAATGGTTCTTGAGGCAAAGTTGTTCAGGATGAGGAGATCTATCAAATGATATGCATATTGTGTGGATATTTGTAACACTACGTGATTACAGAGCCGTAAAACTCGTTAGCGCCAACTAGTGGCCGATTTCTTTCAAAATTCTTACACACCTTTAGGGCCATGAGCCGAACATGCCCATTGAGTTTCGTTCCGATCGGCCTCCGTTAACCTTGTCTAATAGGTGCTCAAACTTCGTTGGCCGATGGCGGCCATGTTTTTTGAGATACGCCAATGTCCTCATACACATACATGGCACCTTGGACCAAGACACTGCATACCAATTTTCAAGTCAATCGGACTAACGGTCAGGTGGTTATAGCCTGTTTTATGTTTTTTTCATTTTATAGCGCCACCATGAGGCCAATCGTCGCGATTTTTTTACTGTGACCCCAAAGTAAGCTCATACACATGTGTACCAAGTTTGGTGAAGATACCTCATTTACATCGGGAGTTATAGCCATTTTAGTAAAATAGGCCCCTCCCACAACGTACGTTTTGGCGCCCCTTAGCGACCGTGAATCGAAATTTCCACTTTTTTTCGATAATTATTGATATTCAGTCTCCAGAGAACATTTCTGCACTAGTTTGGTTCCAATCGGGCAAAAAACCAGGGACTAGTTCGCAAAAGTAGATTTTTGACAAAATTCAAAATGGCGGAAAATCTATCATGGCGGAAATGAAATCGGAGATATACGTTTTGTTCGTCAGGCGTCCAGCTTTCCAATGATATAAGACACTTGAGTCTACGACATACGGTCTAGGAGTTATGAGCAGTTTCGCGCTTTTGGTTGTTATAGCGCCACCTATGGGCCAATCGGGGTCATAATCTCTGAACCTTTCCTCGATTTTTGTACTACCATCTGTCAAAGTTTCAAAGTTCCAGCTCTTACGGTTTGGGCTGCACGATGCGTTTTACGGCGGAATAATAATAATAATAATAATAATTAAAGCTGCAAGCAGCATTTATCGGGGTTCAAGCATTTAAGGCCTTTAAGGCATTTAAGCATTCAAGACATTAAGATTTATTTAGAAAGCTTTTAACCACTGAAATAATAGATTGAAAAGTCCATTTACAGCCAATACAGGCAATTTACCATTGCTTTTTAACAGTTATAGCGCCAACTATCATCCGATCTACATACAATTTTGCATGCTTATTTAGAATGTTATGGCACATATGCTCACCAATTTTCGTGATGTTCTGAGTTTTTGTTTAGGATTTATAGGCTTTTGTTTGCATTTTGCCACGCCCATTTTCTTTATGACCCAATTATACCCATGCGAAAAATGCAAAAGTTCAACTTTTTTTGATAATTATTGATCTAAAGAGTCCAGAGAATTGTCCTAGACTCGTTTGGTTCCGATCGGGCAAAAAACCAGGGACTAGTTCGCAAAAGTAGGTTTTTAACATATTCGTGAATAATTAATAAACTGTTTGATTGACAGCAATGGTTCTAGAGGCAAAGTTGTTCAGCATGAGCAGGTCTATCAAATGATATGCATTTTGTGATGATAAGTGTAACACCACGTGATTACAGAGCCATAAAACTCGTTAGCGCCAACTAGTGGCCGATTTCTTTCAAAATTCTTACAGACCTCTAGGGCCATGAGTCGAACATGCCCACCGAGTTTTGTTCCGATCGGCCTCCGTTAACCTTGTCTAATAGGTGCTCAAACTTCATTGGCCGATGGCGGCCATGTTTTTTTAGATACACCAATGTCCTCATAGATATACATGACAGCTTGGACCAAGACACTGCATACCAATTTTCAAGTCAATCGGACTAACGGTCAGGTGGTTACAGCCTGATTTATGTTTTTTTCATGTTATAGCGCCACCATGTGGCCAATCGCCGCAATCTTTTTACTATGACCTCAGATTGACCTCTTACACAGGTGTACCGAGTTTGGTGAATATACCTCATTTACTTCTGGAGTTATAGCCATTTTAGTAAAATAGGCTCCGCCTTCTTCAAACATTTTGGCGCCTCTTAGCGACCGTCAATCGAAATTTCAACTTTTTTTCGATAATTATTGATATTCTGACTCCAGAGAACATTTCTGCACTGGTTTGGTTCCGATCGGACACAAAACCAGGGACTAGTTCGCAAAAGTAGGTTTTGGACATAATTCAAAATGGCGGAAAATTTGCATACCGGAAATGAAATCCTTGAGGCCTTTTTTGTTCGGCTTGACCCAAGGATTCCAATGATATAAGACACTTGAGTCTGTGACAAACGGTTAATGAGATTTAAGCAAAAATATGATTTTTTTTTGTTTTTTGCACTGTAGCGCCACCTATGGGCCAATCGGAGTCATATTTTGATAACCTCTCCTCGATTTTTGTACTACCATCTGGCAAAGTTTCAAGTCTCTAGCACTTACGGTTTGGGCTGCACGATGCGTTTTACGGCAGAAGAAAAATAATAATAATAAAAATCAGTACAATTACAATAGGGTTTCAGCACTTCGTGCTTGAACCCCTAATAATAAAAATCAGCACAATTACAATAGGGTTTCAGCACTTCGTGCTTGAACCCCTAAAAATCAGTACAATTACAATAGGGTTTCAGCACTTCGTGCTTGAACCCCTAATAATAAAAATCAGCACAATTACAATAGGGTTTCAGCATTTCATGCTTGAACCCCTAATTAAAGCTGCAAGCAGCATTTATCGGGGTTCAAGCAGTTAAGGCCTTTAAGCACACAAGCATCAAAAGACATTACGTTTTATTTAGCAAGCATTTAACAACTGCCATCATAGATGAAAAAGTCAATTTACAGCCAATACAGGCAGTTTACCATAGGAAATATATGGTTTTAAAGCGTTTTTACAGTTATAGCATTTTTTTGTCTGAGTCTTCTTATAGTCTTGCCAGATCTCCAAAACTTTTATTAGTAGTACTCAAAGTGTGCCTATATATATATGTGTCAATTTTGTTGTAAATATGTAATTTTGATAAGGAGTTTAGACAATTATATTCAGTGGCGTAACGAGCCAACACCGGACCCTTAAGTAGGATTATCAAGGCGGGCCCCTTGATGATGCAATTGATGATATTGATGACGCAATATCCGCGAGTAAGCTACCATGAATAGGGCAGGATATGATCATACACAGCATATAAGAGATGAGATGACTAACAAAATCAGGAGGAGCCTACACTCACCAAAAAAAAAAAAAAAAAAACACTGGTGACACTGGTGACAGTAAAATTCACCTTGTTACCCATAACACATTGTTAGGCCTAGGTCCAAATACATAAAAAAGATGCTCTCTTACATTATAGCGGGATTTTCCGGGCTTTCCTATGTGCAACTGCAAAGTTGTCGATTAGATCAGGATTGTGTGCACAGGATTGTGTGCACTTGCTACCTGGTTGTCATAGCGACGCCGCAGGAAACTGCCGTGACTTAATCTTCTACGCGAGATACATCCGCTGCCACACACACAGGACAATGGAGGAAATCGAGTGTATGCTGGTTTTGGATGTTTTTGTTTTTGCTGTTTTTTATTCAGGATACTCCGTCTGGCACGTGCAATGATGACGCAGTGAATAGTGAAGATTCTCTCTGACCAATCAGCAGTCTGCCGTGTTTTCACGTCACATTTTAGTATCGCCTCAACTCGCTTAGAACCTCGCCGGAGGTGGTACGAAAAAAAGTACCTGGAAGCAGGTACAGGTACAACTTTTACACAGTGGAAAACCAAACAAAGCCGAGTCGAGCCGAGACCAGCTGGTACTGTGTAGTGGAAAAGCGCCATTTGTTTCATATCAAAAGTACTTGTCTGTCAGCGTGCAGTCTCCTCTCTTATCCGCAATGTATTTTTCACTGCGTGAGAACTTGGTGTGGTGTGAGAGTGGCGTCGCTTGTCAGACATAGCAACAGTAACTAAAGTGGGCGGGTCTTTGTGAATGGTCATTGACAGTATGGACGGGGATTCGCCAGTCCCAATTCAAAACAAATTTCATCACAATCCATCATTGTTCGTTTCAAACATGTGAGAGCATCAAAATGATCCATGGGTGAAATTGATTGGATTTAATTCATTGTTTTGTCAGTTCCTATCATCATTTTAACATTTTGGCATTATTGTTTAGCTATTTACATATGTTTTCAAATTTCCTTTGTTTTTTTGTTGTTGTCTCGATCGGACTAACGGCTATGAAGATAAACACAATTTTTTAAAGCTCTAAATTACACTTACAAAAACCATAAGGCGAAACCTGGCATGTTTGGTATTGTTGGACTTTAGCAAGGATTCAGGAGTCTTAAGAGGTCACTCCTTTGAAAAAACACTGGCTTGAAACTTCTAAGGCTCCTTCAAGGCATTGTGCCAATGATGTATACTGAGTTTTTTGAGATATACCAATGTTCTCATAGACTATCATGGCACCCTGGACAAAGACACTGCGTGCCAATTTTCAGTAGACTAACAGTTGGGTGCACTTATAGCTATTTTCATGATTTTTTTCACTGTTATACCACCACCAAGTGGCCAGTTGTCATGATTTTTTTCATGTCAACTCAGATTGAGCTTATGAACATGTGTCCCAAGTTTTTCTATTTTCATAATTTTCTAGTCGACTATAGTTATTCATTTAAGCCATTAGTGGAAAAATCGCCCCTTTATATTAATTAAATTACTTAAATAGGCTATATAGCCTACATGATAATGAGCGTTTACGTAATACAGCCGCACTCAAGCGCACGACCGCAGGCATAAAGCTTGCCACAAAGAACCGGTAAAAGTAATTTGGGGTCAGTAAGATTTTTTAAGAAAGTGACAGTATAGACATTTATAACGTTAGAAAAGCTTTCTATTTCAGAAAACTCTGAAACTTTCTATTCATCACAGTTTTCTACATCGATAAAAATCAGAAATATTTATTGAGCAGTAAATCAGCGTATTATTCACTTGCACGTTTTCTTGCGTGGGTGGATGTTGGAATCAATAATCACGTTGTTTGCATTCGCCTAAACT
Source organism: Squalius cephalus (assembly GCF_949319135.1). Taxonomy (NCBI): domain Eukaryota; kingdom Metazoa; phylum Chordata; class Actinopteri; order Cypriniformes; family Leuciscidae; genus Squalius; species Squalius cephalus. The sequence goes on along the minus strand of NC_137128.1, from coordinate 41,077,663 downwards.
GATTTGCCAAAATCAAAATGCTGACATTGAAAGTCCCGCTCGGAGCGGTAAATCAAACAATGATTTGTCCCTAAATAATGATATATTATATCATAATATATTATATATTATTATTTTTGATAGGATGATAACAGGTGTCGTGATCAGCCCTGCTGCTGTATCAGTCAGTGATCAGCTTTGCAGTAAAAAAAACAGGACAAGGGAGATATAAATTATGCATTATTAATTATAACAAATAAATTATGCCCAAAATACGGGACATTTGGCAACCCTAACATTAGTTTTTCCCTTCCCCAAGAACAAAGCACATAACGTTAGCAGGGTTGAACTGGAACAAAAAAAATTAAATCAAATTTGCTAATAAAAATGAGCAAAATATAGCTAACAGCTCAGATAACTGCGATTGTCAGCAACAAATCGGAGAAAATCAAGACAGAAGAAGAGGTCTACGATGCCTACGGATGTTGGTTGATCACAAACTTCCAAGATGCCGTCTGCAAGTGTGTTTATGTCGATTGCGTGGGTATTAGAGATTTTTTTGCGATTGTCATGGGGTTTCTCAGATTTCGATTGAGACCGGTAAGCATTAGCCTCGATAGTAGTCGTGTCTCCTTCATTGCGTATTTTAATATTTTGAATATATCCCTCCACTGCATACTGTAACCCCTTTTGCCTCGATCTGGAAGATATCGTGGAGGTATTGCTCCAAAAAAGGTCACTGACACGCACGGGTATACCTCTTCCCGTCATGGCAATCTGTCGTGCTGGTCGTGTTTGACCATTTGTTTGTCGGACGTAGCAACAGTAACTAAGGGGGGCGGGGCTCGGCGAAAGGCTAATTCTTGCGATTTTTTTCAAGTGATCTCAGATTGAGCTCAGGAAGATGTATCCCAAGTTTAGCAAAAAAATCTCTTTCCGTTCACAATTTACAACCGTTTTAGTAAAAGTGGCCCTAGTGCCATCAAATATGTTGGTTCCCCTTATCGACCGTTAATTGAAACGAATCCTTACAATTACAATAGGGTTTCAGCACTTTGTTGTCTCGATCAGACTAACGGCTTTGAAGATAACCACAATTTTTTAAAGCTCTAAATGACACTTACAAAAACTATAAGGCGAAACCTGGCATGTTTGGTATTGTTGGACTCGGCAAGGATTCTTAGGAGGTCCCTCCTGTGAAAAAAACACGGGCTTGAAACTTCTAAGGCTCCTTCAAGGCATTGTGCCAGTGACGTGTACTGAGTTTTTTGAGATACACCAATGTTCTCATAGACTATCATGGCACCCTGGACAAAGACACTGCATGCCAATTTTCAGTAGACTAACGGTTGGGTGCGCTTATAGCTATTTTCATGATTTTTTTCACTGTTATAGCACCACAAAGAGGCCAATTGTCACGATTTTTTTCATGTCAACTCAGATTGAGCTTATGAACATGTGTCCCAAATTTAGCGAAAATATCTCTTTCCGTTCACAAGTTATAACCATTTTATAGCACCACCAAGTGGCCAATTGTCATGATTTTTTTTCACGTGACCTCAGAATGAGCTCATGAACATGTGTCCCAAGTTTTGCGAAAATATCTCTTTCCGTTCACAAGTTATAACCGTTTTATAGTGCCACCTAGTGGCCAATTGTTGCGATTTTTTTCATGTAATCTCAGATTGAGCTCAGAAAGATGTATCCCAAGTTTAGCAAAAAAATCTCTTTCCGTTCACAATTTATAACCGTTTTGTAAAAGTGGCCCTGGTACCATCAAAGGTTTTGGTTCCCCTTATCGACCGTTAATTGAAATTTAAAAATTTTTGGAAGATTATTAATTGTCAGACTCCAGAGAATATTCTTGCAGTGATTTGGTTCCGATCGGGCGAAAAACCTAGGAGAAGTTAGCAAAAATAGTTTTTTCAAAAAAATGCAATTTACTCGAAATTGGGGCCTGAAGGGCGAGCAAATCGGAGATAGCCATTTTGTCCGCCTTGAGCCAAGGATTCCAACGATATAAGACACTTGATCCTGGGACAAACGGTCTAAGAGTTATGAGCGATTTTGAACTTTTGGTTGCTGTAGCGCCACCTATGGGCCAATCGGGGTCATACTCTGATAGGTTGTCCCCAAATTGAGGCCTACCATCTGGCCAGGTTTCAAGTCTCTAGGCCTTACGGTTTGTCCTGCACGATGCGTTTTACGAATCCTTACAATTACAATAGGGTTTCAGCATTTCATGCTTGAACCCCTAATAAGAATGAAGGCTTTTTGCCAGTTATAGCGCCACCTGTGGTCCGATCTCCATGAAACTCTGCATGCTTCCTCATCATGTTCTGACACATATGCTCATCAATTTGGGTGAAGTTCTGAGTTTTCATTTGGGATTTATAGGCTTTTTAGTGTATTTTGCCACGCCCCTTTTCTAAATGACCCTGTTACAGCCACCCAAATGCAAAAGTTCAACTTTTTTTTCGATAATTATAGATCTAGAGAGTCCAGAGAATTGTCCTAGACTGGTTTGGTTCCGATCGGGCGAAAAACCAGGGACTAGTTCGCAAAAGTAGGTTTTGGGCAAAATCCGACATAGCAGAAAATTTTCCCTGCCTACATCCAAATCGGAGATAGCCATTTTGTCCGCCTTGAGCCAAGGATTCCAACGATATAAGACACTTGATCCTGGGACAAACGGTCTAAGAGTTATGAGCGATTTTGAACTTTTGGTTGCTGTAGCGCCACCTATGGGCCAATCGGGGTCATACTCTGATAGGTTGTCCCCAAATTGAGGCCTACCATCTGGCCAGGTTTCAAGTCTCTAGGCCTTACGGTTTGTCCTGCACGATGCGTTTTACGAATCCTTACAATTACAATAGGGTTTCAGCATTTCATGCTTGAACCCCTAATAAGAATGAAGGCTTTTTGCCAGTTATAGCGCCACCTGTGGTCCGATCTCCATGAAACTCTGCATGCTTCCTCATCATGTTCTGACACATATGCTCATCAATTTGGGTGAAGTTCTGAGTTTTCATTTGGGATTTATAGGCTTTTTAGTGTATTTTGCCACGCCCCTTTTCTAAATGACCCTGTTACAGCCACCCAAATGCAAAAGTTCAACTTTTTTTTCGATAATTATAGATCTAGAGAGTCCAGAGAATTGTCCTAGACTGGTTTGGTTCCGATCGGGCGAAAAACCAGGGACTAGTTCGCAAAAGTAGGTTTTGGGCAAAATCCGACATAGCAGAAAATTTTCCCTGCCTACATCCAAATCGGAGATAGCCATTTTGTCCGCCTTGAGCCAAGGATTCCAACGATATAAGACACTTGATCCTGGGACAAACGGTCTAAGAGTTATGAGCGATTTTGAACTTTTGGTTGCTGTAGCGCCACCTATGGGCCAATCGGGGTCATACTCTGATAGGTTGTCCCCAAATTGAGGCCTACCATCTGGCCAGGTTTCAAGTCTCTAGGCCTTACGGTTTGTCCTGCACGATGCGTTTTACGAATCCTTACAATTACAATAGGGTTTCAGCATTTCATGCTTGAACCCCTAATAAGAATGAAGGCTTTTTGCCAGTTATAGCGCCACCTGTGGTCCGATCTCCATGAAACTCTGCATGCTTCCTCATCATGTTCTGACACATATGCTCATCAATTTGGGTGAAGTTCTGAGTTTTCATTTGGGATTTATAGGCTTTTTAGTGTATTTTGCCACGCCCCTTTTCTAAATGACCCTGTTACAGCCACCCAAATGCAAAAGTTCAACTTTTTTTTCGATAATTATAGATCTAGAGAGTCCAGAGAATTGTCCTAGACTGGTTTGGTTCCGATCGGGCGAAAAACCAGGGACTAGTTCGCAAAAGTAGGTTTTGGGCAAAATCCGACATAGCAGAAAATTTTCCCTGCCTACATCCAAATCGGAGATAGCCATTTTGTCCGCCTTGAGCCAAGGATTCCAACGATATAAGACACTTGATCCTGGGACAAACGGTCTAAGAGTTATGAGCGATTTTGAACTTTTGGTTGCTGTAGCGCCACCTATGGGCCAATCGGGGTCATACTCTGATAGGTTGTCCCCAAATTGAGGCCTACCATCTGGCCAGGTTTCAAGTCTCTAGGCCTTACGGTTTGTCCTGCACGATGCGTTTTACGAATCCTTACAATTACAATAGGGTTTCAGCATTTCATGCTTGAACCCCTAATAAGAATGAAGGCTTTTTGCCAGTTATAGCGCCACCTGTGGTCCGATCTCCATGAAACTCTGCATGCTTCCTCAGCATGTTCTGACACATATGCTCATCAATTTGGGTGAAGTTCTGAGTTTTCATTTGGGATTTATAGGCTTTTTAGTGTATTTTGCCACGCCCCTTTTCTAAATGACCCTGTTACAGCCACCCAAATGCAAAAGTTCAACTTTTTTTTCGATAATTATAGATCTAGAGAGTCCAGAGAATTGTCCTAGACTGGTTTGGTTCCGATCGGGCGAAAAACCAGGGACTAGTTCGCAAAAGTAGGTTTTGGGCAAAATCCGACATAGCAGAAAATTTTCCCTGCCTACATCCAAATCGGAGATAGCCATTTTGTCCGCCTTGAGCCAAGGATTCCAACGATATAAGACACTTGATCCTGGGACAAACGGTCTAAGAGTTATGAGCGATTTTGAACTTTTGGTTGCTGTAGCGCCACCTATGGGCCAATCGGGGTCATACTCTGATAGGTTGTCCCCAAATTGAGGCCTACCATCTGGCCAGGTTTCAAGTCTCTAGGCCTTACGGTTTGTCCTGCACGATGCGTTTTACGAATCCTTACAATTACAATAGGGTTTCAGCATTTCATGCTTGAACCCCTAATAAGAATGAAGGCTTTTTGCCAGTTATAGCGCCACCTGTGGTCCGATCTCCATGAAACTCTGCATGCTTCCTCAGCATGTTCTGACACATATGCTCATCAATTTGGGTGAAGTTCTGAGTTTTCATTTGGGATTTATAGGCTTTTTAGTGTATTTTGCCACGCCCCTTTTCTAAATGACCCTGTTACAGCCACCCAAATGCAAAATTTCAACTTTTTTTCGATAATTATAGATCTAGAGAGTCCAGAGAATTGTCCTAGACTGGTTTGGTTCCGATCGGGCGAAAAACCAGGGACTAGTTCGCAAAAGTAGGTTTTGGGCAAAATCCGACATAGCAGAAAATTTTCCCTGCCTACATCCAAATCGGAGATAGCCATTTTGTCCGCCTTGAGCCAAGGATTCCAACGATATAAGACACTTGATCCTGGGACAAACGGTCTAAGAGTTATGAGCGATTTTGAACTTTTGGTTGCTGTAGCGCCACCTATGGGCCAATCGGGGTCATACTCTGATAGGTTGTCCCCAAATTGAGGCCTACCATCTGGCCAGGTTTCAAGTCTCTAGGCCTTACGGTTTGTCCTGCACGATGCGTTTTACGAATCCTTACAATTACAATAGGGTTTCAGCATTTCATGCTTGAACCCCTAATAAGAATGAAGGCTTTTTGCCAGTTATAGCGCCACCTGTGGTCCGATCTCCATGAAACTCTGCATGCTTCCTCATCATGTTCTGACACATATGCTCATCAATTTGGGTGAAGTTCTGAGTTTTCATTTGGGATTTATAGGCTTTTTAGTGTATTTTGCCACGCCCCTTTTCTAAATGACCCTGTTACAGCCACCCAAATGCAAAAGTTCAACTTTTTTTTCGATAATTATAGATCTAGAGAGTCCAGAGAATTGTCCTAGACTGGTTTGGTTCCGATCGGGCGAAAAACCAGGGACTAGTTCGCAAAAGTAGGTTTTGGGCAAAATCCGACATAGCAGAAAATTTTCCCTGCCTACATCCAAATCGGAGATAGCCATTTTGTCCGCCTTGAGCCAAGGATTCCAACGATATAAGACACTTGATCCTGGGACAAACGGTCTAAGAGTTATGAGCGATTTTGAACTTTTGGTTGCTGTAGCGCCACCTATGGGCCAATCGGGGTCATACTCTGATAGGTTGTCCCCAAATTGAGGCCTACCATCTGGCCAGGTTTCAAGTCTCTAGGCCTTACGGTTTGTCCTGCACGATGCGTTTTACGAATCCTTACAATTACAATAGGGTTTCAGCATTTCATGCTTGAACCCCTAATAAGAATGAAGGCTTTTTGCCAGTTATAGCGCCACCTGTGGTCCGATCTCCATGAAACTCTGCATGCTTCCTCAGCATGTTCTGACACATATGCTCATCAATTTGGGTGAAGTTCTGAGTTTTCATTTGGGATTTATAGGCTTTTTAGTGTATTTTGCCACGCCCCTTTTCTAAATGACCCTGTTACAGCCACCCAAATGCAAAAGTTCAACTTTTTTTTCGATAATTATAGATCTAGAGAGTCCAGAGAATTGTCCTAGACTGGTTTGGTTCCGATCGGGCGAAAAACCAGGGACTAGTTCGCAAAAGTAGGTTTTGGGCAAAATCCGACATAGCAGAAAATTTTCCCTGCCTACATCCAAATCGGAGATAGCCATTTTGTCCGCCTTGAGCCAAGGATTCCAACGATATAAGACACTTGATCCTGGGACAAACGGTCTAAGAGTTATGAGCGATTTTGAACTTTTGGTTGCTGTAGCGCCACCTATGGGCCAATCGGGGTCATACTCTGATAGGTTGTCCCCAAATTGAGGCCTACCATCTGGCCAGGTTTCAAGTCTCTAGGCCTTACGGTTTGTCCTGCACGATGCGTTTTACGAATCCTTACAATTACAATAGGGTTTCAGCATTTCATGCTTGAACCCCTAATAAGAATGAAGGCTTTTTGCCAGTTATAGCGCCACCTGTGGTCCGATCTCCATGAAACTCTGCATGCTTCCTCATCATGTTCTGACACATATGCTCATCAATTTGGGTGAAGTTCTGAGTTTTCATTTGGGATTTATAGGCTTTTTAGTGTATTTTGCCACGCCCCTTTTCTAAATGACCCTGTTACAGCCACCCAAATGCAAAAGTTCAACTTTTTTTTCGATAATTATAGATCTAGAGAGTCCAGAGAATTGTCCTAGACTGGTTTGGTTCCGATCGGGCGAAAAACCAGGGACTAGTTCGCAAAAGTAGGTTTTGGGCAAAATCCGACATAGCAGAAAATTTTCCCTGCCTACATCCAAATCGGAGATAGCCATTTTGTCCGCCTTGAGCCAAGGATTCCAACGATATAAGACACTTGATCCTGGGACAAACGGTCTAAGAGTTATGAGCGATTTTGAACTTTTGGTTGCTGTAGCGCCACCTATGGGCCAATCGGGGTCATACTCTGATAGGTTGTCCCCAAATTGAGGCCTACCATCTGGCCAGGTTTCAAGTCTCTAGGCCTTACGGTTTGTCCTGCACGATGCGTTTTACGAATCCTTACAATTACAATAGGGTTTCAGCATTTCATGCTTGAACCCCTAATAAGAATGAAGGCTTTTTGCCAGTTATAGCGCCACCTGTGGTCCGATCTCCATGAAACTCTGCATGCTTCCTCAGCATGTTCTGACACATATGCTCATCAATTTGGGTGAAGTTCTGAGTTTTCATTTGGGATTTATAGGCTTTTTAGTGTATTTTGCCACGCCCCTTTTCTAAATGACCCTGTTACAGCCACCCAAATGCAAAAGTTCAACTTTTTTTTCGATAATTATAGATCTAGAGAGTCCAGAGAATTGTCCTAGACTGGTTTGGTTCCGATCGGGCGAAAAACCAGGGACTAGTTCGCAAAAGTAGGTTTTGGGCAAAATCCGACATAGCAGAAAATTTTCCCTGCCTACATCCAAATCGGAGATAGCCATTTTGTCCGCCTTGAGCCAAGGATTCCAACGATATAAGACACTTGATCCTGGGACAAACGGTCTAAGAGTTATGAGCGATTTTGAACTTTTGGTTGCTGTAGCGCCACCTATGGGCCAATCGGGGTCATACTCTGATAGGTTGTCCCCAAATTGAGGCCTACCATCTGGCCAGGTTTCAAGTCTCTAGGCCTTACGGTTTGTCCTGCACGATGCGTTTTACGAATCCTTACAATTACAATAGGGTTTCAGCATTTCATGCTTGAACCCCTAATAAGAATGAAGGCTTTTTGCCAGTTATAGCGCCACCTGTGGTCCGATCTCCATGAAACTCTGCATGCTTCCTCAGCATGTTCTGACACATATGCTCATCAATTTGGGTGAAGTTCTGAGTTTTCATTTGGGATTTATAGGCTTTTTAGTGTATTTTGCCACGCCCCTTTTCTAAATGACCCTGTTACAGCCACCCAAATGCAAAATTTCAACTTTTTTTCGATAATTATAGATCTAGAGAGTCCAGAGAATTGTCCTAGACTGGTTTGGTTCCGATCGGGCGAAAAACCAGGGACTAGTTCGCAAAAGTAGGTTTTGGGCAAAATCCGACATAGCAGAAAATTTTCCCTGCCTACATCCAAATCGGAGATAGCCATTTTGTCCGCCTTGAGCCAAGGATTCCAACGATATAAGACACTTGATCCTGGGACAAACGGTCTAAGAGTTATGAGCGATTTTGAACTTTTGGTTGCTGTAGCGCCACCTATGGGCCAATCGGGGTCATACTCTGATAGGTTGTCCCCAAATTGAGGCCTACCATCTGGCCAGGTTTCAAGTCTCTAGGCCTTACGGTTTGTCCTGCACGATGCGTTTTACGAATCCTTACAATTACAATAGGGTTTCAGCATTTCATGCTTGAACCCCTAATAAGAATGAAGGCTTTTTGCCAGTTATAGCGCCACCTGTGGTCCGATCTCCATGAAACTCTGCATGCTTCCTCATCATGTTCTGACACATATGCTCATCAATTTGGGTGAAGTTCTGAGTTTTCATTTGGGATTTATAGGCTTTTTAGTGTATTTTGCCACGCCCCTTTTCTAAATGACCCTGTTACAGCCACCCAAATGCAAAAGTTCAACTTTTTTTTCGATAATTATAGATCTAGAGAGTCCAGAGAATTGTCCTAGACTGGTTTGGTTCCGATCGGGCGAAAAACCAGGGACTAGTTCGCAAAAGTAGGTTTTGGGCAAAATCCGACATAGCAGAAAATTTTCCCTGCCTACATCCAAATCGGAGATAGCCATTTTGTCCGCCTTGAGCCAAGGATTCCAACGATATAAGACACTTGATCCTGGGACAAACGGTCTAAGAGTTATGAGCGATTTTGAACTTTTGGTTGCTGTAGCGCCACCTATGGGCCAATCGGGGTCATACTCTGATAGGTTGTCCCCAAATTGAGGCCTACCATCTGGCCAGGTTTCAAGTCTCTAGGCCTTACGGTTTGTCCTGCACGATGCGTTTTACGAATCCTTACAATTACAATAGGGTTTCAGCATTTCATGCTTGAACCCCTAATAAGAATGAAGGCTTTTTGCCAGTTATAGCGCCACCTGTGGTCCGATCTCCATGAAACTCTGCATGCTTCCTCAGCATGTTCTGACACATATGCTCATCAATTTGGGTGAAGTTCTGAGTTTTCATTTGGGATTTATAGGCTTTTTAGTGTATTTTGCCACGCCCCTTTTCTAAATGACCCTGTTACAGCCACCCAAATGCAAAAGTTCAACTTTTTTTTCGATAATTATAGATCTAGAGAGTCCAGAGAATTGTCCTAGACTGGTTTGGTTCCGATCGGGCGAAAAACCAGGGACTAGTTCGCAAAAGTAGGTTTTGGGCAAAATCCGACATAGCAGAAAATTTTCCCTGCCTACATCCAAATCGGAGATAGCCATTTTGTCCGCCTTGAGCCAAGGATTCCAACGATATAAGACACTTGATCCTGGGACAAACGGTCTAAGAGTTATGAGCGATTTTGAACTTTTGGTTGCTGTAGCGCCACCTATGGGCCAATCGGGGTCATACTCTGATAGGTTGTCCCCAAATTGAGGCCTACCATCTGGCCAGGTTTCAAGTCTCTAGGCCTTACGGTTTGTCCTGCACGATGCGTTTTACGAATCCTTACAATTACAATAGGGTTTCAGCATTTCATGCTTGAACCCCTAATAAGAATGAAGGCTTTTTGCCAGTTATAGCGCCACCTGTGGTCCGATCTCCATGAAACTCTGCATGCTTCCTCAGCATGTTCTGACACATATGCTCATCAATTTGGGTGAAGTTCTGAGTTTTCATTTGGGATTTATAGGCTTTTTAGTGTATTTTGCCACGCCCCTTTTCTAAATGACCCTGTTACAGCCACCCAAATGCAAAAGTTCAACTTTTTTTCGATAATTATAGATCTAGAGAGTCCAGAGAATTGTCCTAGACTGGTTTGGTTCCGATCGGGCGAAAAACCAGGGACTAGTTCGCAAAAGTAGGTTTTGGGCAAAATCCGACATAGCAGAAAATTTTCCCTGCCTACATCCAAATCGGAGATAGCCATTTTGTCCGCCTTGAGCCAAGGATTCCAACGATATAAGACACTTGATCCTGGGACAAACGGTCTAAGAGTTATGAGCGATTTTGAACTTTTGGTTGCTGTAGCGCCACCTATGGGCCAATCGGGGTCATACTCTGATAGGTTGTCCCCAAATTGAGGCCTACCATCTGGCCAGGTTTCAAGTCTCTAGGCCTTACGGTTTGTCCTGCACGATGCGTTTTACGAATCCTTACAATTACAATAGGGTTTCAGCATTTCATGCTTGAACCCCTAATAAGAATGAAGGCTTTTTGCCAGTTATAGCGCCACCTGTGGTCCGATCTCCATGAAACTCTGCATGCTTCCTCATCATGTTCTGACACATATGCTCATCAATTTGGGTGAAGTTCTGAGTTTTCATTTGGGATTTATAGGCTTTTTAGTGTATTTTGCCACGCCCCTTTTCTAAATGACCCTGTTACAGCCACCCAAATGCAAAAGTTCAACTTTTTTTTCGATAATTATAGATCTAGAGAGTCCAGAGAATTGTCCTAGACTGGTTTGGTTCCGATCGGGCGAAAAACCAGGGACTAGTTCGCAAAAGTAGGTTTTGGGCAAAATCCGACATAGCAGAAAATTTTCCCTGCCTACATCCAAATCGGAGATAGCCATTTTGTCCGCCTTGAGCCAAGGATTCCAACGATATAAGACACTTGATCCTGGGACAAACGGTCTAAGAGTTATGAGCGATTTTGAACTTTTGGTTGCTGTAGCGCCACCTATGGGCCAATCGGGGTCATACTCTGATAGGTTGTCCCCAAATTGAGGCCTACCATCTGGCCAGGTTTCAAGTCTCTAGGCCTTACGGTTTGTCCTGCACGATGCGTTTTACGAATCCTTACAATTACAATAGGGTTTCAGCATTTCATGCTTGAACCCCTAATAAGAATGAAGGCTTTTTGCCAGTTATAGCGCCACCTGTGGTCCGATCTCCATGAAACTCTGCATGCTTCCTCATCATGTTCTGACACATATGCTCATCAATTTGGGTGAAGTTCTGAGTTTTCATTTGGGATTTATAGGCTTTTTAGTGTATTTTGCCACGCCCCTTTTCTAAATGACCCTGTTACAGCCACCCAAATGCAAAAGTTCAACTTTTTTTTCGATAATTATAGATCTAGAGAGTCCAGAGAATTGTCCTAGACTGGTTTGGTTCCGATCGGGCGAAAAACCAGGGACTAGTTCGCAAAAGTAGGTTTTGGGCAAAATCCGACATAGCAGAAAATTTTCCCTGCCTACATCCAAATCGGAGATAGCCATTTTGTCCGCCTTGAGCCAAGGATTCCAACGATATAAGACACTTGATCCTGGGACAAACGGTCTAAGAGTTATGAGCGATTTTGAACTTTTGGTTGCTGTAGCGCCACCTATGGGCCAATCGGGGTCATACTCTGATAGGTTGTCCCCAAATTGAGGCCTACCATCTGGCCAGGTTTCAAGTCTCTAGGCCTTACGGTTTGTCCTGCACGATGCGTTTTACGAATCCTTACAATTACAATAGGGTTTCAGCATTTCATGCTTGAACCCCTAATAAGAATGAAGGCTTTTTGCCAGTTATAGCGCCACCTGTGGTCCGATCTCCATGAAACTCTGCATGCTTCCTCATCATGTTCTGACACATATGCTCATCAATTTGGGTGAAGTTCTGAGTTTTCATTTGGGATTTATAGGCTTTTTAGTGTATTTTGCCACGCCCCTTTTCTAAATGACCCTGTTACAGCCACCCAAATGCAAAAGTTCAACTTTTTTTTCGATAATTATAGATCTAGAGAGTCCAGAGAATTGTCCTAGACTGGTTTGGTTCCGATCGGGCGAAAAACCAGGGACTAGTTCGCAAAAGTAGGTTTTGGGCAAAATCCGACATAGCAGAAAATTTTCCCTGCCTACATCCAAATCGGAGATAGCCATTTTGTCCGCCTTGAGCCAAGGATTCCAACGATATAAGACACTTGATCCTGGGACAAACGGTCTAAGAGTTATGAGCGATTTTGAACTTTTGGTTGCTGTAGCGCCACCTATGGGCCAATCGGGGTCATACTCTGATAGGTTGTCCCCAAATTGAGGCCTACCATCTGGCCAGGTTTCAAGTCTCTAGGCCTTACGGTTTGTCCTGCACGATGCGTTTTACGAATCCTTACAATTACAATAGGGTTTCAGCATTTCATGCTTGAACCCCTAATAAGAATGAAGGCTTTTTGCCAGTTATAGCGCCACCTGTGGTCCGATCTCCATGAAACTCTGCATGCTTCCTCAGCATGTTCTGACACATATGCTCATCAATTTGGGTGAAGTTCTGAGTTTTCATTTGGGATTTATAGGCTTTTTAGTGTATTTTGCCACGCCCCTTTTCTAAATGACCCTGTTACAGCCACCCAAATGCAAAAGTTCAACTTTTTTTTCGATAATTATAGATCTAGAGAGTCCAGAGAATTGTCCTAGACTGGTTTGGTTCCGATCGGGCGAAAAACCAGGGACTAGTTCGCAAAAGTAGGTTTTGGGCAAAATCCGACATAGCAGAAAATTTTCCCTGCCTACATCCAAATCGGAGATAGCCATTTTGTCCGCCTTGAGCCAAGGATTCCAACGATATAAGACACTTGATCCTGGGACAAACGGTCTAAGAGTTATGAGCGATTTTGAACTTTTGGTTGCTGTAGCGCCACCTATGGGCCAATCGGGGTCATACTCTGATAGGTTGTCCCCAAATTGAGGCCTACCATCTGGCCAGGTTTCAAGTCTCTAGGCCTTACGGTTTGTCCTGCACGATGCGTTTTACGAATCCTTACAATTACAATAGGGTTTCAGCATTTCATGCTTGAACCCCTAATAAGAATGAAGGCTTTTTGCCAGTTATAGCGCCACCTGTGGTCCGATCTCCATGAAACTCTGCATGCTTCCTCAGCATGTTCTGACACATATGCTCATCAATTTGGGTGAAGTTCTGAGTTTTCATTTGGGATTTATAGGCTTTTTAGTGTATTTTGCCACGCCCCTTTTCTAAATGACCCTGTTACAGCCACCCAAATGCAAAATTTCAACTTTTTTTCGATAATTATAGATCTAGAGAGTCCAGAGAATTGTCCTAGACTGGTTTGGTTCCGATCGGGCGAAAAACCAGGGACTAGTTCGCAAAAGTAGGTTTTGGGCAAAATCCGACATAGCAGAAAATTTTCCCTGCCTACATCCAAATCGGAGATAGCCATTTTGTCCGCCTTGAGCCAAGGATTCCAACGATATAAGACACTTGATCCTGGGACAAACGGTCTAAGAGTTATGAGCGATTTTGAACTTTTGGTTGCTGTAGCGCCACCTATGGGCCAATCGGGGTCATACTCTGATAGGTTGTCCCCAAATTGAGGCCTACCATCTGGCCAGGTTTCAAGTCTCTAGGCCTTACGGTTTGTCCTGCACGATGCGTTTTACGAATCCTTACAATTACAATAGGGTTTCAGCATTTCATGCTTGAACCCCTAATAAGAATGAAGGCTTTTTGCCAGTTATAGCGCCACCTGTGGTCCGATCTCCATGAAACTCTGCATGCTTCCTCATCATGTTCTGACACATATGCTCATCAATTTGGGTGAAGTTCTGAGTTTTCATTTGGGATTTATAGGCTTTTTAGTGTATTTTGCCACGCCCCTTTTCTAAATGACCCTGTTACAGCCACCCAAATGCAAAAGTTCAACTTTTTTTTCGATAATTATAGATCTAGAGAGTCCAGAGAATTGTCCTAGACTGGTTTGGTTCCGATCGGGCGAAAAACCAGGGACTAGTTCGCAAAAGTAGGTTTTGGGCAAAATCCGACATAGCAGAAAATTTTCCCTGCCTACATCCAAATCGGAGATAGCCATTTTGTCCGCCTTGAGCCAAGGATTCCAACGATATAAGACACTTGATCCTGGGACAAACGGTCTAAGAGTTATGAGCGATTTTGAACTTTTGGTTGCTGTAGCGCCACCTATGGGCCAATCGGGGTCATACTCTGATAGGTTGTCCCCAAATTGAGGCCTACCATCTGGCCAGGTTTCAAGTCTCTAGGCCTTACGGTTTGTCCTGCACGATGCGTTTTACGAATCCTTACAATTACAATAGGGTTTCAGCATTTCATGCTTGAACCCCTAATAAGAATGAAGGCTTTTTGCCAGTTATAGCGCCACCTGTGGTCCGATCTCCATGAAACTCTGCATGCTTCCTCAGCATGTTCTGACACATATGCTCATCAATTTGGGTGAAGTTCTGAGTTTTCATTTGGGATTTATAGGCTTTTTAGTGTATTTTGCCACGCCCCTTTTCTAAATGACCCTGTTACAGCCACCCAAATGCAAAAGTTCAACTTTTTTTTCGATAATTATAGATCTAGAGAGTCCAGAGAATTGTCCTAGACTGGTTTGGTTCCGATCGGGCGAAAAACCAGGGACTAGTTCGCAAAAGTAGGTTTTGGGCAAAATCCGACATAGCAGAAAATTTTCCCTGCCTACATCCAAATCGGAGATAGCCATTTTGTCCGCCTTGAGCCAAGGATTCCAACGATATAAGACACTTGATCCTGGGACAAACGGTCTAAGAGTTATGAGCGATTTTGAACTTTTGGTTGCTGTAGCGCCACCTATGGGCCAATCGGGGTCATACTCTGATAGGTTGTCCCCAAATTGAGGCCTACCATCTGGCCAGGTTTCAAGTCTCTAGGCCTTACGGTTTGTCCTGCACGATGCGTTTTACGAATCCTTACAATTACAATAGGGTTTCAGCATTTCATGCTTGAACCCCTAATAAGAATGAAGGCTTTTTGCCAGTTATAGCGCCACCTGTGGTCCGATCTCCATGAAACTCTGCATGCTTCCTCAGCATGTTCTGACACATATGCTCATCAATTTGGGTGAAGTTCTGAGTTTTCATTTGGGATTTATAGGCTTTTTAGTGTATTTTGCCACGCCCCTTTTCTAAATGACCCTGTTACAGCCACCCAAATGCAAAAGTTCAACTTTTTTTCGATAATTATAGATCTAGAGAGTCCAGAGAATTGTCCTAGACTGGTTTGGTTCCGATCGGGCGAAAAACCAGGGACTAGTTCGCAAAAGTAGGTTTTGGGCAAAATCCGACATAGCAGAAAATTTTCCCTGCCTACATCCAAATCGGAGATAGCCATTTTGTCCGCCTTGAGCCAAGGATTCCAACGATATAAGACACTTGATCCTGGGACAAACGGTCTAAGAGTTATGAGCGATTTTGAACTTTTGGTTGCTGTAGCGCCACCTATGGGCCAATCGGGGTCATACTCTGATAGGTTGTCCCCAAATTGAGGCCTACCATCTGGCCAGGTTTCAAGTCTCTAGGCCTTACGGTTTGTCCTGCACGATGCGTTTTACGAATCCTTACAATTACAATAGGGTTTCAGCATTTCATGCTTGAACCCCTAATAAGAATGAAGGCTTTTTGCCAGTTATAGCGCCACCTGTGGTCCGATCTCCATGAAACTCTGCATGCTTCCTCAGCATGTTCTGACACATATGCTCATCAATTTGGGTGAAGTTCTGAGTTTTCATTTGGGATTTATAGGCTTTTTAGTGTATTTTGCCACGCCCCTTTTCTAAATGACCCTGTTACAGCCACCCAAATGCAAAAGTTCAACTTTTTTTTCGATAATTATAGATCTAGAGAGTCCAGAGAATTGTCCTAGACTGGTTTGGTTCCGATCGGGCGAAAAACCAGGGACTAGTTCGCAAAAGTAGGTTTTGGGCAAAATCCGACATAGCAGAAAATTTTCCCTGCCTACATCCAAATCGGAGATAGCCATTTTGTCCGCCTTGAGCCAAGGATTCCAACGATATAAGACACTTGATCCTGGGACAAACGGTCTAAGAGTTATGAGCGATTTTGAACTTTTGGTTGTTGTAGCGCCACCTATGGGCCAATCGGGGTCATACTCTGATAGGTTGTCCCCAAATTGAGGCCTACCATCTGGCCAGGTTTCAAGTCTCTAGGCCTTACGGTTTGTCCTGCACGATGCGTTTTACGAATCCTTACAATTACAATAGGGTTTCAGCATTTCATGCTTGAACCCCTAATAAGAATGAAGGCTTTTTGCCAGTTATAGCGCCACCTGTGGTCCGATCTCCATGAAACTCTGCATGCTTCCTCAGCATGTTCTGACACATATGCTCATCAATTTGGGTGAAGTTCTGAGTTTTCATTTGGGATTTATAGGCTTTTTAGTGTATTTTGCCACGCCCCTTTTCTAAATGACCCTGTTACAGCCACCCAAATGCAAAAGTTCAACTTTTTTTTCGATAATTATAGATCTAGAGAGTCCAGAGAATTGTCCTAGACTGGTTTGGTTCCGATCGGGCGAAAAACCAGGGACTAGTTCGCAAAAGTAGGTTTTGGGCAAAATCCGACATAGCAGAAAATTTTCCCTGCCTACATCCAAATCGGAGATAGCCATTTTGTCCGCCTTGAGCCAAGGATTCCAACGATATAAGACACTTGATCCTGGGACAAACGGTCTAAGAGTTATGAGCGATTTTGAACTTTTGGTTGTTGTAGCGCCACCTATGGGCCAATCGGGGTCATACTCTGATAGGTTGTCCCCAAATTGAGGCCTACCATCTGGCCAGGTTTCAAGTCTCTAGGCCTTACGGTTTGTCCTGCACGATGCGTTTTACGAATCCTTACAATTACAATAGGGTTTCAGCATTTCATGCTTGAACCCCTAATAAGAATGAAGGCTTTTTGCCAGTTATAGCGCCACCTGTGGTCCGATCTCCATGAAACTCTGCATGCTTCCTCAGCATGTTCTGACACATATGCTCATCAATTTGGGTGAAGTTCTGAGTTTTCATTTGGGATTTATAGGCTTTTTAGTGTATTTTGCCACGCCCCTTTTCTAAATGACCCTGTTACAGCCACCCAAATGCAAAAGTTCAACTTTTTTTCGATAATTATAGATCTAGAGAGTCCAGAGAATTGTCCTAGACTGGTTTGGTTCCGATCGGGCGAAAAACCAGGGACTAGTTCGCAAAAGTAGGTTTTGGGCAAAATCCGACATAGCAGAAAATTTTCCCTGCCTACATCCAAATCGGAGATAGCCATTTTGTCCGCCTTGAGCCAAGGATTCCAACGATATAAGACACTTGATCCTGGGACAAACGGTCTAAGAGTTATGAGCGATTTTGAACTTTTGGTTGCTGTAGCGCCACCTATGGGCCAATCGGGGTCATACTCTGATAGGTTGTCCCCAAATTGAGGCCTACCATCTGGCCAGGTTTCAAGTCTCTAGGCCTTACGGTTTGTCCTGCACGATGCGTTTTACGAATCCTTACAATTACAATAGGGTTTCAGCATTTCATGCTTGAACCCCTAATAAGAATGAAGGCTTTTTGCCAGTTATAGCGCCACCTGTGGTCCGATCTCCATGAAACTCTGCATGCTTCCTCATCATGTTCTGACACATATGCTCATCAATTTGGGTGAAGTTCTGAGTTTTCATTTGGGATTTATAGGCTTTTTAGTGTATTTTGCCACGCCCCTTTTCTAAATGACCCTGTTACAGCCACCCAAATGCAAAAGTTCAACTTTTTTTTCGATAATTATAGATCTAGAGAGTCCAGAGAATTGTCCTAGACTGGTTTGGTTCCGATCGGGCGAAAAACCAGGGACTAGTTCGCAAAAGTAGGTTTTGGGCAAAATCCGACATAGCAGAAAATTTTCCCTGCCTACATCCAAATCGGAGATAGCCATTTTGTCCGCCTTGAGCCAAGGATTCCAACGATATAAGACACTTGATCCTGGGACAAACGGTCTAAGAGTTATGAGCGATTTTGAACTTTTGGTTGCTGTAGCGCCACCTATGGGCCAATCGGGGTCATACTCTGATAGGTTGTCCCCAAATTGAGGCCTACCATCTGGCCAGGTTTCAAGTCTCTAGGCCTTACGGTTTGTCCTGCACGATGCGTTTTACGAATCCTTACAATTACAATAGGGTTTCAGCATTTCATGCTTGAACCCCTAATAAGAATGAAGGCTTTTTGCCAGTTATAGCGCCACCTGTGGTCCGATCTCCATGAAACTCTGCATGCTTCCTCAGCATGTTCTGACACATATGCTCATCAATTTGGGTGAAGTTCTGAGTTTTCATTTGGGATTTATAGGCTTTTTAGTGTATTTTGCCACGCCCCTTTTCTAAATGACCCTGTTACAGCCACCCAAATGCAAAAGTTCAACTTTTTTTTCGATAATTATAGATCTAGAGAGTCCAGAGAATTGTCCTAGACTGGTTTGGTTCCGATCGGGCGAAAAACCAGGGACTAGTTCGCAAAAGTAGGTTTTGGGCAAAATCCGACATAGCAGAAAATTTTCCCTGCCTACATCCAAATCGGAGATAGCCATTTTGTCCGCCTTGAGCCAAGGATTCCAACGATATAAGACACTTGATCCTGGGACAAACGGTCTAAGAGTTATGAGCGATTTTGAACTTTTGGTTGCTGTAGCGCCACCTATGGGCCAATCGGGGTCATACTCTGATAGGTTGTCCCCAAATTGAGGCCTACCATCTGGCCAGGTTTCAAGTCTCTAGGCCTTACGGTTTGTCCTGCACGATGCGTTTTACGAATCCTTACAATTACAATAGGGTTTCAGCATTTCATGCTTGAACCCCTAATAAGAATGAAGGCTTTTTGCCAGTTATAGCGCCACCTGTGGTCCGATCTCCATGAAACTCTGCATGCTTCCTCAGCATGTTCTGACACATATGCTCATCAATTTGGGTGAAGTTCTGAGTTTTCATTTGGGATTTATAGGCTTTTTAGTGTATTTTGCCACGCCCCTTTTCTAAATGACCCTGTTACAGCCACCCAAATGCAAAAGTTCAACTTTTTTTTCGATAATTATAGATCTAGAGAGTCCAGAGAATTGTCCTAGACTGGTTTGGTTCCGATCGGGCGAAAAACCAGGGACTAGTTCGCAAAAGTAGGTTTTGGGCAAAATCCGACATAGCAGAAAATTTTCCCTGCCTACATCCAAATCGGAGATAGCCATTTTGTCCGCCTTGAGCCAAGGATTCCAACGATATAAGACACTTGATCCTGGGACAAACGGTCTAAGAGTTATGAGCGATTTTGAACTTTTGGTTGTTGTAGCGCCACCTATGGGCCAATCGGGGTCATACTCTGATAGGTTGTCCCCAAATTGAGGCCTACCATCTGGCCAGGTTTCAAGTCTCTAGGCCTTACGGTTTGTCCTGCACGATGCGTTTTACGAATCCTTACAATTACAATAGGGTTTCAGCATTTCATGCTTGAACCCCTAATAAGAATGAAGGCTTTTTGCCAGTTATAGCGCCACCTGTGGTCCGATCTCCATGAAACTCTGCATGCTTCCTCAGCATGTTCTGACACATATGCTCATCAATTTGGGTGAAGTTCTGAGTTTTCATTTGGGATTTATAGGCTTTTTAGTGTATTTTGCCACGCCCCTTTTCTAAATGACCCTGTTACAGCCACCCAAATGCAAAAGTTCAACTTTTTTTTCGATAATTATAGATCTAGAGAGTCCAGAGAATTGTCCTAGACTGGTTTGGTTCCGATCGGGCGAAAAACCAGGGACTAGTTCGCAAAAGTAGGTTTTGGGCAAAATCCGACATAGCAGAAAATTTTCCCTGCCTACATCCAAATCGGAGATAGCCATTTTGTCCGCCTTGAGCCAAGGATTCCAACGATATAAGACACTTGATCCTGGGACAAACGGTCTAAGAGTTATGAGCGATTTTGAACTTTTGGTTGTTGTAGCGCCACCTATGGGCCAATCGGGGTCATACTCTGATAGGTTGTCCCCAAATTGAGGCCTACCATCTGGCCAGGTTTCAAGTCTCTAGGCCTTACGGTTTGTCCTGCACGATGCGTTTTACGAATCCTTACAATTACAATAGGGTTTCAGCATTTCATGCTTGAACCCCTAATAAGAATGAAGGCTTTTTGCCAGTTATAGCGCCACCTGTGGTCCGATCTCCATGAAACTCTGCATGCTTCCTCAGCATGTTCTGACACATATGCTCATCAATTTGGGTGAAGTTCTGAGTTTTCATTTGGGATTTATAGGCTTTTTAGTGTATTTTGCCACGCCCCTTTTCTAAATGACCCTGTTACAGCCACCCAAATGCAAAAGTTCAACTTTTTTTCGATAATTATAGATCTAGAGAGTCCAGAGAATTGTCCTAGACTGGTTTGGTTCCGATCGGGCGAAAAACCAGGGACTAGTTCGCAAAAGTAGGTTTTGGGCAAAATCCGACATAGCAGAAAATTTTCCCTGCCTACATCCAAATCGGAGATAGCCATTTTGTCCGCCTTGAGCCAAGGATTCCAACGATATAAGACACTTGATCCTGGGACAAACGGTCTAAGAGTTATGAGCGATTTTGAACTTTTGGTTGCTGTAGCGCCACCTATGGGCCAATCGGGGTCATACTCTGATAGGTTGTCCCCAAATTGAGGCCTACCATCTGGCCAGGTTTCAAGTCTCTAGGCCTTACGGTTTGTCCTGCACGATGCGTTTTACGAATCCTTACAATTACAATAGGGTTTCAGCATTTCATGCTTGAACCCCTAATAAGAATGAAGGCTTTTTGCCAGTTATAGCGCCACCTGTGGTCCGATCTCCATGAAACTCTGCATGCTTCCTCATCATGTTCTGACACATATGCTCATCAATTTGGGTGAAGTTCTGAGTTTTCATTTGGGATTTATAGGCTTTTTAGTGTATTTTGCCACGCCCCTTTTCTAAATGACCCTGTTACAGCCACCCAAATGCAAAAGTTCAACTTTTTTTTCGATAATTATAGATCTAGAGAGTCCAGAGAATTGTCCTAGACTGGTTTGGTTCCGATCGGGCGAAAAACCAGGGACTAGTTCGCAAAAGTAGGTTTTGGGCAAAATCCGACATAGCAGAAAATTTTCCCTGCCTACATCCAAATCGGAGATAGCCATTTTGTCCGCCTTGAGCCAAGGATTCCAACGATATAAGACACTTGATCCTGGGACAAACGGTCTAAGAGTTATGAGCGATTTTGAACTTTTGGTTGCTGTAGCGCCACCTATGGGCCAATCGGGGTCATACTCTGATAGGTTGTCCCCAAATTGAGGCCTACCATCTGGCCAGGTTTCAAGTCTCTAGGCCTTACGGTTTGTCCTGCACGATGCGTTTTACGAATCCTTACAATTACAATAGGGTTTCAGCATTTCATGCTTGAACCCCTAATAAGAATGAAGGCTTTTTGCCAGTTATAGCGCCACCTGTGGTCCGATCTCCATGAAACTCTGCATGCTTCCTCAGCATGTTCTGACACATATGCTCATCAATTTGGGTGAAGTTCTGAGTTTTCATTTGGGATTTATAGGCTTTTTAGTGTATTTTGCCACGCCCCTTTTCTAAATGACCCTGTTACAGCCACCCAAATGCAAAAGTTCAACTTTTTTTTCGATAATTATAGATCTAGAGAGTCCAGAGAATTGTCCTAGACTGGTTTGGTTCCGATCGGGCGAAAAACCAGGGACTAGTTCGCAAAAGTAGGTTTTGGGCAAAATCCGACATAGCAGAAAATTTTCCCTGCCTACATCCAAATCGGAGATAGCCATTTTGTCCGCCTTGAGCCAAGGATTCCAACGATATAAGACACTTGATCCTGGGACAAACGGTCTAAGAGTTATGAGCGATTTTGAACTTTTGGTTGTTGTAGCGCCACCTATGGGCCAATCGGGGTCATACTCTGATAGGTTGTCCCCAAATTGAGGCCTACCATCTGGCCAGGTTTCAAGTCTCTAGGCCTTACGGTTTGTCCTGCACGATGCGTTTTACGAATCCTTACAATTACAATAGGGTTTCAGCATTTCATGCTTGAACCCCTAATAAGAATGAAGGCTTTTTGCCAGTTATAGCGCCACCTGTGGTCCGATCTCCATGAAACTCTGCATGCTTCCTCAGCATGTTCTGACACATATGCTCATCAATTTGGGTGAAGTTCTGAGTTTTCATTTGGGATTTATAGGCTTTTTAGTGTATTTTGCCACGCCCCTTTTCTAAATGACCCTGTTACAGCCACCCAAATGCAAAAGTTCAACTTTTTTTCGATAATTATAGATCTAGAGAGTCCAGAGAATTGTCCTAGACTGGTTTGGTTCCGATCGGGCGAAAAACCAGGGACTAGTTCGCAAAAGTAGGTTTTGGGCAAAATCCGACATAGCAGAAAATTTTCCCTGCCTACATCCAAATCGGAGATAGCCATTTTGTCCGCCTTGAGCCAAGGATTCCAACGATATAAGACACTTGATCCTGGGACAAACGGTCTAAGAGTTATGAGCGATTTTGAACTTTTGGTTGCTGTAGCGCCACCTATGGGCCAATCGGGGTCATACTCTGATAGGTTGTCCCCAAATTGAGGCCTACCATCTGGCCAGGTTTCAAGTCTCTAGGCCTTACGGTTTGTCCTGCACGATGCGTTTTACGAATCCTTACAATTACAATAGGGTTTCAGCATTTCATGCTTGAACCCCTAATAAGAATGAAGGCTTTTTGCCAGTTATAGCGCCACCTGTGGTCCGATCTCCATGAAACTCTGCATGCTTCCTCATCATGTTCTGACACATATGCTCATCAATTTGGGTGAAGTTCTGAGTTTTCATTTGGGATTTATAGGCTTTTTAGTGTATTTTGCCACGCCCCTTTTCTAAATGACCCTGTTACAGCCACCCAAATGCAAAAGTTCAACTTTTTTTTCGATAATTATAGATCTAGAGAGTCCAGAGAATTGTCCTAGACTGGTTTGGTTCCGATCGGGCGAAAAACCAGGGACTAGTTCGCAAAAGTAGGTTTTGGGCAAAATCCGACATAGCAGAAAATTTTCCCTGCCTACATCCAAATCGGAGATAGCCATTTTGTCCGCCTTGAGCCAAGGATTCCAACGATATAAGACACTTGATCCTGGGACAAACGGTCTAAGAGTTATGAGCGATTTTGAACTTTTGGTTGCTGTAGCGCCACCTATGGGCCAATCGGGGTCATACTCTGATAGGTTGTCCCCAAATTGAGGCCTACCATCTGGCCAGGTTTCAAGTCTCTAGGCCTTACGGTTTGTCCTGCACGATGCGTTTTACGAATCCTTACAATTACAATAGGGTTTCAGCATTTCATGCTTGAACCCCTAATAAGAATGAAGGCTTTTTGCCAGTTATAGCGCCACCTGTGGTCCGATCTCCATGAAACTCTGCATGCTTCCTCAGCATGTTCTGACACATATGCTCATCAATTTGGGTGAAGTTCTGAGTTTTCATTTGGGATTTATAGGCTTTTTAGTGTATTTTGCCACGCCCCTTTTCTAAATGACCCTGTTACAGCCACCCAAATGCAAAAGTTCAACTTTTTTTTCGATAATTATAGATCTAGAGAGTCCAGAGAATTGTCCTAGACTGGTTTGGTTCCGATCGGGCGAAAAACCAGGGACTAGTTCGCAAAAGTAGGTTTTGGGCAAAATCCGACATAGCAGAAAATTTTCCCTGCCTACATCCAAATCGGAGATAGCCATTTTGTCCGCCTTGAGCCAAGGATTCCAACGATATAAGACACTTGATCCTGGGACAAACGGTCTAAGAGTTATGAGCGATTTTGAACTTTTGGTTGCTGTAGCGCCACCTATGGGCCAATCGGGGTCATACTCTGATAGGTTGTCCCCAAATTGAGGCCTACCATCTGGCCAGGTTTCAAGTCTCTAGGCCTTACGGTTTGTCCTGCACGATGCGTTTTACGAATCCTTACAATTACAATAGGGTTTCAGCATTTCATGCTTGAACCCCTAATAAGAATGAAGGCTTTTTGCCAGTTATAGCGCCACCTGTGGTCCGATCTCCATGAAACTCTGCATGCTTCCTCAGCATGTTCTGACACATATGCTCATCAATTTGGGTGAAGTTCTGAGTTTTCATTTGGGATTTATAGGCTTTTTAGTGTATTTTGCCACGCCCCTTTTCTAAATGACCCTGTTACAGCCACCCAAATGCAAAAGTTCAACTTTTTTTCGATAATTATAGATCTAGAGAGTCCAGAGAATTGTCCTAGACTGGTTTGGTTCCGATCGGGCGAAAAACCAGGGACTAGTTCGCAAAAGTAGGTTTTGGGCAAAATCCGACATAGCAGAAAATTTTCCCTGCCTACATCCAAATCGGAGATAGCCATTTTGTCCGCCTTGAGCCAAGGATTCCAACGATATAAGACACTTGATCCTGGGACAAACGGTCTAAGAGTTATGAGCGATTTTGAACTTTTGGTTGCTGTAGCGCCACCTATGGGCCAATCGGGGTCATACTCTGATAGGTTGTCCCCAAATTGAGGCCTACCATCTGGCCAGGTTTCAAGTCTCTAGGCCTTACGGTTTGTCCTGCACGATGCGTTTTACGAATCCTTACAATTACAATAGGGTTTCAGCATTTCATGCTTGAACCCCTAATAAGAATGAAGGCTTTTTGCCAGTTATAGCGCCACCTGTGGTCCGATCTCCATGAAACTCTGCATGCTTCCTCAGCATGTTCTGACACATATGCTCATCAATTTGGGTGAAGTTCTGAGTTTTCATTTGGGATTTATAGGCTTTTTAGTGTATTTTGCCACGCCCCTTTTCTAAATGACCCTGTTACAGCCACCCAAATGCAAAAGTTCAACTTTTTTTTCGATAATTATAGATCTAGAGAGTCCAGAGAATTGTCCTAGACTGGTTTGGTTCCGATCGGGCGAAAAACCAGGGACTAGTTCGCAAAAGTAGGTTTTGGGCAAAATCCGACATAGCAGAAAATTTTCCCTGCCTACATCCAAATCGGAGATAGCCATTTTGTCCGCCTTGAGCCAAGGATTCCAACGATATAAGACACTTGATCCTGGGACAAACGGTCTAAGAGTTATGAGCGATTTTGAACTTTTGGTTGTTGTAGCGCCACCTATGGGCCAATCGGGGTCATACTCTGATAGGTTGTCCCCAAATTGAGGCCTACCATCTGGCCAGGTTTCAAGTCTCTAGGCCTTACGGTTTGTCCTGCACGATGCGTTTTACGAATCCTTACAATTACAATAGGGTTTCAGCATTTCATGCTTGAACCCCTAATAAGAATGAAGGCTTTTTGCCAGTTATAGCGCCACCTGTGGTCCGATCTCCATGAAACTCTGCATGCTTCCTCAGCATGTTCTGACACATATGCTCATCAATTTGGGTGAAGTTCTGAGTTTTCATTTGGGATTTATAGGCTTTTTAGTGTATTTTGCCACGCCCCTTTTCTAAATGACCCTGTTACAGCCACCCAAATGCAAAAGTTCAACTTTTTTTCGATAATTATAGATCTAGAGAGTCCAGAGAATTGTCCTAGACTGGTTTGGTTCCGATCGGGCGAAAAACCAGGGACTAGTTCGCAAAAGTAGGTTTTGGGCAAAATCCGACATAGCAGAAAATTTTCCCTGCCTACATCCAAATCGGAGATAGCCATTTTGTCCGCCTTGAGCCAAGGATTCCAACGATATAAGACACTTGATCCTGGGACAAACGGTCTAAGAGTTATGAGCGATTTTGAACTTTTGGTTGCTGTAGCGCCACCTATGGGCCAATCGGGGTCATACTCTGATAGGTTGTCCCCAAATTGAGGCCTACCATCTGGCCAGGTTTCAAGTCTCTAGGCCTTACGGTTTGTCCTGCACGATGCGTTTTACGAATCCTTACAATTACAATAGGGTTTCAGCATTTCATGCTTGAACCCCTAATAAGAATGAAGGCTTTTTGCCAGTTATAGCGCCACCTGTGGTCCGATCTCCATGAAACTCTGCATGCTTCCTCATCATGTTCTGACACATATGCTCATCAATTTGGGTGAAGTTCTGAGTTTTCATTTGGGATTTATAGGCTTTTTAGTGTATTTTGCCACGCCCCTTTTCTAAATGACCCTGTTACAGCCACCCAAATGCAAAAGTTCAACTTTTTTTTCGATAATTATAGATCTAGAGAGTCCAGAGAATTGTCCTAGACTGGTTTGGTTCCGATCGGGCGAAAAACCAGGGACTAGTTCGCAAAAGTAGGTTTTGGGCAAAATCCGACATAGCAGAAAATTTTCCCTGCCTACATCCAAATCGGAGATAGCCATTTTGTCCGCCTTGAGCCAAGGATTCCAACGATATAAGACACTTGATCCTGGGACAAACGGTCTAAGAGTTATGAGCGATTTTGAACTTTTGGTTGCTGTAGCGCCACCTATGGGCCAATCGGGGTCATACTCTGATAGGTTGTCCCCAAATTGAGGCCTACCATCTGGCCAGGTTTCAAGTCTCTAGGCCTTACGGTTTGTCCTGCACGATGCGTTTTACGAATCCTTACAATTACAATAGGGTTTCAGCATTTCATGCTTGAACCCCTAATAAGAATGAAGGCTTTTTGCCAGTTATAGCGCCACCTGTGGTCCGATCTCCATGAAACTCTGCATGCTTCCTCAGCATGTTCTGACACATATGCTCATCAATTTGGGTGAAGTTCTGAGTTTTCATTTGGGATTTATAGGCTTTTTAGTGTATTTTGCCACGCCCCTTTTCTAAATGACCCTGTTACAGCCACCCAAATGCAAAAGTTCAACTTTTTTTTCGATAATTATAGATCTAGAGAGTCCAGAGAATTGTCCTAGACTGGTTTGGTTCCGATCGGGCGAAAAACCAGGGACTAGTTCGCAAAAGTAGGTTTTGGGCAAAATCCGACATAGCAGAAAATTTTCCCTGCCTACATCCAAATCGGAGATAGCCATTTTGTCCGCCTTGAGCCAAGGATTCCAACGATATAAGACACTTGATCCTGGGACAAACGGTCTAAGAGTTATGAGCGATTTTGAACTTTTGGTTGCTGTAGCGCCACCTATGGGCCAATCGGGGTCATACTCTGATAGGTTGTCCCCAAATTGAGGCCTACCATCTGGCCAGGTTTCAAGTCTCTAGGCCTTACGGTTTGTCCTGCACGATGCGTTTTACGAATCCTTACAATTACAATAGGGTTTCAGCATTTCATGCTTGAACCCCTAATAAGAATGAAGGCTTTTTGCCAGTTATAGCGCCACCTGTGGTCCGATCTCCATGAAACTCTGCATGCTTCCTCAGCATGTTCTGACACATATGCTCATCAATTTGGGTGAAGTTCTGAGTTTTCATTTGGGATTTATAGGCTTTTTAGTGTATTTTGCCACGCCCCTTTTCTAAATGACCCTGTTACAGCCACCCAAATGCAAAAGTTCAACTTTTTTTTCGATAATTATAGATCTAGAGAGTCCAGAGAATTGTCCTAGACTGGTTTGGTTCCGATCGGGCGAAAAACCAGGGACTAGTTCGCAAAAGTAGGTTTTGGGCAAAATCCGACATAGCAGAAAATTTTCCCTGCCTACATCCAAATCGGAGATAGCCATTTTGTCCGCCTTGAGCCAAGGATTCCAACGATATAAGACACTTGATCCTGGGACAAACGGTCTAAGAGTTATGAGCGATTTTGAACTTTTGGTTGTTGTAGCGCCACCTATGGGCCAATCGGGGTCATACTCTGATAGGTTGTCCCCAAATTGAGGCCTACCATCTGGCCAGGTTTCAAGTCTCTAGGCCTTACGGTTTGTCCTGCACGATGCGTTTTACGAATCCTTACAATTACAATAGGGTTTCAGCATTTCATGCTTGAACCCCTAATAAGAATGAAGGCTTTTTGCCAGTTATAGCGCCACCTGTGGTCCGATCTCCATGAAACTCTGCATGCTTCCTCAGCATGTTCTGACACATATGCTCATCAATTTGGGTGAAGTTCTGAGTTTTCATTTGGGATTTATAGGCTTTTTAGTGTATTTTGCCACGCCCCTTTTCTAAATGACCCTGTTACAGCCACCCAAATGCAAAAGTTCAACTTTTTTTTCGATAATTATAGATCTAGAGAGTCCAGAGAATTGTCCTAGACTGGTTTGGTTCCGATCGGGCGAAAAACCAGGGACTAGTTCGCAAAAGTAGGTTTTGGGCAAAATCCGACATAGCAGAAAATTTTCCCTGCCTACATCCAAATCGGAGATAGCCATTTTGTCCGCCTTGAGCCAAGGATTCCAACGATATAAGACACTTGATCCTGGGACAAACGGTCTAAGAGTTATGAGCGATTTTGAACTTTTGGTTGTTGTAGCGCCACCTATGGGCCAATCGGGGTCATACTCTGATAGGTTGTCCCCAAATTGAGGCCTACCATCTGGCCAGGTTTCAAGTCTCTAGGCCTTACGGTTTGTCCTGCACGATGCGTTTTACGAATCCTTACAATTACAATAGGGTTTCAGCATTTCATGCTTGAACCCCTAATAAGAATGAAGGCTTTTTGCCAGTTATAGCGCCACCTGTGGTCCGATCTCCATGAAACTCTGCATGCTTCCTCAGCATGTTCTGACACATATGCTCATCAATTTGGGTGAAGTTCTGAGTTTTCATTTGGGATTTATAGGCTTTTTAGTGTATTTTGCCACGCCCCTTTTCTAAATGACCCTGTTACAGCCACCCAAATGCAAAAGTTCAACTTTTTTTCGATAATTATAGATCTAGAGAGTCCAGAGAATTGTCCTAGACTGGTTTGGTTCCGATCGGGCGAAAAACCAGGGACTAGTTCGCAAAAGTAGGTTTTGGGCAAAATCCGACATAGCAGAAAATTTTCCCTGCCTACATCCAAATCGGAGATAGCCATTTTGTCCGCCTTGAGCCAAGGATTCCAACGATATAAGACACTTGATCCTGGGACAAACGGTCTAAGAGTTATGAGCGATTTTGAACTTTTGGTTGCTGTAGCGCCACCTATGGGCCAATCGGGGTCATACTCTGATAGGTTGTCCCCAAATTGAGGCCTACCATCTGGCCAGGTTTCAAGTCTCTAGGCCTTACGGTTTGTCCTGCACGATGCGTTTTACGAATCCTTACAATTACAATAGGGTTTCAGCATTTCATGCTTGAACCCCTAATAAGAATGAAGGCTTTTTGCCAGTTATAGCGCCACCTGTGGTCCGATCTCCATGAAACTCTGCATGCTTCCTCATCATGTTCTGACACATATGCTCATCAATTTGGGTGAAGTTCTGAGTTTTCATTTGGGATTTATAGGCTTTTTAGTGTATTTTGCCACGCCCCTTTTCTAAATGACCCTGTTACAGCCACCCAAATGCAAAAGTTCAACTTTTTTTTCGATAATTATAGATCTAGAGAGTCCAGAGAATTGTCCTAGACTGGTTTGGTTCCGATCGGGCGAAAAACCAGGGACTAGTTCGCAAAAGTAGGTTTTGGGCAAAATCCGACATAGCAGAAAATTTTCCCTGCCTACATCCAAATCGGAGATAGCCATTTTGTCCGCCTTGAGCCAAGGATTCCAACGATATAAGACACTTGATCCTGGGACAAACGGTCTAAGAGTTATGAGCGATTTTGAACTTTTGGTTGCTGTAGCGCCACCTATGGGCCAATCGGGGTCATACTCTGATAGGTTGTCCCCAAATTGAGGCCTACCATCTGGCCAGGTTTCAAGTCTCTAGGCCTTACGGTTTGTCCTGCACGATGCGTTTTACGAATCCTTACAATTACAATAGGGTTTCAGCATTTCATGCTTGAACCCCTAATAAGAATGAAGGCTTTTTGCCAGTTATAGCGCCACCTGTGGTCCGATCTCCATGAAACTCTGCATGCTTCCTCAGCATGTTCTGACACATATGCTCATCAATTTGGGTGAAGTTCTGAGTTTTCATTTGGGATTTATAGGCTTTTTAGTGTATTTTGCCACGCCCCTTTTCTAAATGACCCTGTTACAGCCACCCAAATGCAAAAGTTCAACTTTTTTTTCGATAATTATAGATCTAGAGAGTCCAGAGAATTGTCCTAGACTGGTTTGGTTCCGATCGGGCGAAAAACCAGGGACTAGTTCGCAAAAGTAGGTTTTGGGCAAAATCCGACATAGCAGAAAATTTTCCCTGCCTACATCCAAATCGGAGATAGCCATTTTGTCCGCCTTGAGCCAAGGATTCCAACGATATAAGACACTTGATCCTGGGACAAACGGTCTAAGAGTTATGAGCGATTTTGAACTTTTGGTTGCTGTAGCGCCACCTATGGGCCAATCGGGGTCATACTCTGATAGGTTGTCCCCAAATTGAGGCCTACCATCTGGCCAGGTTTCAAGTCTCTAGGCCTTACGGTTTGTCCTGCACGATGCGTTTTACGAATCCTTACAATTACAATAGGGTTTCAGCATTTCATGCTTGAACCCCTAATAAGAATGAAGGCTTTTTGCCAGTTATAGCGCCACCTGTGGTCCGATCTCCATGAAACTCTGCATGCTTCCTCAGCATGTTCTGACACATATGCTCATCAATTTGGGTGAAGTTCTGAGTTTTCATTTGGGATTTATAGGCTTTTTAGTGTATTTTGCCACGCCCCTTTTCTAAATGACCCTGTTACAGCCACCCAAATGCAAAAGTTCAACTTTTTTTCGATAATTATAGATCTAGAGAGTCCAGAGAATTGTCCTAGACTGGTTTGGTTCCGATCGGGCGAAAAACCAGGGACTAGTTCGCAAAAGTAGGTTTTGGGCAAAATCCGACATAGCAGAAAATTTTCCCTGCCTACATCCAAATCGGAGATAGCCATTTTGTCCGCCTTGAGCCAAGGATTCCAACGATATAAGACACTTGATCCTGGGACAAACGGTCTAAGAGTTATGAGCGATTTTGAACTTTTGGTTGCTGTAGCGCCACCTATGGGCCAATCGGGGTCATACTCTGATAGGTTGTCCCCAAATTGAGGCCTACCATCTGGCCAGGTTTCAAGTCTCTAGGCCTTACGGTTTGTCCTGCACGATGCGTTTTACGAATCCTTACAATTACAATAGGGTTTCAGCATTTCATGCTTGAACCCCTAATAAGAATGAAGGCTTTTTGCCAGTTATAGCGCCACCTGTGGTCCGATCTCCATGAAACTCTGCATGCTTCCTCAGCATGTTCTGACACATATGCTCATCAATTTGGGTGAAGTTCTGAGTTTTCATTTGGGATTTATAGGCTTTTTAGTGTATTTTGCCACGCCCCTTTTCTAAATGACCCTGTTACAGCCACCCAAATGCAAAAGTTCAACTTTTTTTTCGATAATTATAGATCTAGAGAGTCCAGAGAATTGTCCTAGACTGGTTTGGTTCCGATCGGGCGAAAAACCAGGGACTAGTTCGCAAAAGTAGGTTTTGGGCAAAATCCGACATAGCAGAAAATTTTCCCTGCCTACATCCAAATCGGAGATAGCCATTTTGTCCGCCTTGAGCCAAGGATTCCAACGATATAAGACACTTGATCCTGGGACAAACGGTCTAAGAGTTATGAGCGATTTTGAACTTTTGGTTGCTGTAGCGCCACCTATGGGCCAATCGGGGTCATACTCTGATAGGTTGTCCCCAAATTGAGGCCTACCATCTGGCCAGGTTTCAAGTCTCTAGGCCTTACGGTTTGTCCTGCACGATGCGTTTTACGAATCCTTACAATTACAATAGGGTTTCAGCATTTCATGCTTGAACCCCTAATAAGAATGAAGGCTTTTTGCCAGTTATAGCGCCACCTGTGGTCCGATCTCCATGAAACTCTGCATGCTTCCTCAGCATGTTCTGACACATATGCTCATCAATTTGGGTGAAGTTCTGAGTTTTCATTTGGGATTTATAGGCTTTTTAGTGTATTTTGCCACGCCCCTTTTCTAAATGACCCTGTTACAGCCACCCAAATGCAAAAGTTCAACTTTTTTTCGATAATTATAGATCTAGAGAGTCCAGAGAATTGTCCTAGACTGGTTTGGTTCCGATCGGGCGAAAAACCAGGGACTAGTTCGCAAAAGTAGGTTTTGGGCAAAATCCGACATAGCAGAAAATTTTCCCTGCCTACATCCAAATCGGAGATAGCCATTTTGTCCGCCTTGAGCCAAGGATTCCAACGATATAAGACACTTGATCCTGGGACAAACGGTCTAAGAGTTATGAGCGATTTTGAACTTTTGGTTGCTGTAGCGCCACCTATGGGCCAATCGGGGTCATACTCTGATAGGTTGTCCCCAAATTGAGGCCTACCATCTGGCCAGGTTTCAAGTCTCTAGGCCTTACGGTTTGTCCTGCACGATGCGTTTTACGAATCCTTACAATTACAATAGGGTTTCAGCATTTCATGCTTGAACCCCTAATAAGAATGAAGGCTTTTTGCCAGTTATAGCGCCACCTGTGGTCCGATCTCCATGAAACTCTGCATGCTTCCTCAGCATGTTCTGACACATATGCTCATCAATTTGGGTGAAGTTCTGAGTTTTCATTTGGGATTTATAGGCTTTTTAGTGTATTTTGCCACGCCCCTTTTCTAAATGACCCTGTTACAGCCACCCAAATGCAAAAGTTCAACTTTTTTTCGATAATTATAGATCTAGAGAGTCCAGAGAATTGTCCTAGACTGGTTTGGTTCCGATCGGGCGAAAAACCAGGGACTAGTTCGCAAAAGTAGGTTTTGGGCAAAATCCGACATAGCAGAAAATTTTCCCTGCCTACATCCAAATCGGAGATAGCCATTTTGTCCGCCTTGAGCCAAGGATTCCAACGATATAAGACACTTGATCCTGGGACAAACGGTCTAAGAGTTATGAGCGATTTTGAACTTTTGGTTGCTGTAGCGCCACCTATGGGCCAATCGGGGTCATACTCTGATAGGTTGTCCCCAAATTGAGGCCTACCATCTGGCCAGGTTTCAAGTCTCTAGGCCTTACGGTTTGTCCTGCACGATGCGTTTTACGAATCCTTACAATTACAATAGGGTTTCAGCATTTCATGCTTGAACCCCTAATAAGAATGAAGGCTTTTTGCCAGTTATAGCGCCACCTGTGGTCCGATCTCCATGAAACTCTGCATGCTTCCTCAGCATGTTCTGACACATATGCTCATCAATTTGGGTGAAGTTCTGAGTTTTCATTTGGGATTTATAGGCTTTTTAGTGTATTTTGCCACGCCCCTTTTCTAAATGACCCTGTTACAGCCACCCAAATGCAAAAGTTCAACTTTTTTTTCGATAATTATAGATCTAGAGAGTCCAGAGAATTGTCCTAGACTGGTTTGGTTCCGATCGGGCGAAAAACCAGGGACTAGTTCGCAAAAGTAGGTTTTGGGCAAAATCCGACATAGCAGAAAATTTTCCCTGCCTACATCCAAATCGGAGATAGCCATTTTGTCCGCCTTGAGCCAAGGATTCCAACGATATAAGACACTTGATCCTGGGACAAACGGTCTAAGAGTTATGAGCGATTTTGAACTTTTGGTTGCTGTAGCGCCACCTATGGGCCAATCGGGGTCATACTCTGATAGGTTGTCCCCAAATTGAGGCCTACCATCTGGCCAGGTTTCAAGTCTCTAGGCCTTACGGTTTGTCCTGCACGATGCGTTTTACGAATCCTTACAATTACAATAGGGTTTCAGCATTTCATGCTTGAACCCCTAATAAGAATGAAGGCTTTTTGCCAGTTATAGCGCCACCTGTGGTCCGATCTCCATGAAACTCTGCATGCTTCCTCAGCATGTTCTGACACATATGCTCATCAATTTGGGTGAAGTTCTGAGTTTTCATTTGGGATTTATAGGCTTTTTAGTGTATTTTGCCACGCCCCTTTTCTAAATGACCCTGTTACAGCCACCCAAATGCAAAAGTTCAACTTTTTTTCGATAATTATAGATCTAGAGAGTCCAGAGAATTGTCCTAGACTGGTTTGGTTCCGATCGGGCGAAAAACCAGGGACTAGTTCGCAAAAGTAGGTTTTGGGCAAAATCCGACATAGCAGAAAATTTTCCCTGCCTACATCCAAATCGGAGATAGCCATTTTGTCCGCCTTGAGCCAAGGATTCCAACGATATAAGACACTTGATCCTGGGACAAACGGTCTAAGAGTTATGAGCGATTTTGAACTTTTGGTTGCTGTAGCGCCACCTATGGGCCAATCGGGGTCATACTCTGATAGGTTGTCCCCAAATTGAGGCCTACCATCTGGCCAGGTTTCAAGTCTCTAGGCCTTACGGTTTGTCCTGCACGATGCGTTTTACGAATCCTTACAATTACAATAGGGTTTCAGCATTTCATGCTTGAACCCCTAATAAGAATGAAGGCTTTTTGCCAGTTATAGCGCCACCTGTGGTCCGATCTCCATGAAACTCTGCATGCTTCCTCAGCATGTTCTGACACATATGCTCATCAATTTGGGTGAAGTTCTGAGTTTTCATTTGGGATTTATAGGCTTTTTAGTGTATTTTGCCACGCCCCTTTTCTAAATGACCCTGTTACAGCCACCCAAATGCAAAAGTTCAACTTTTTTTTCGATAATTATAGATCTAGAGAGTCCAGAGAATTGTCCTAGACTGGTTTGGTTCCGATCGGGCGAAAAACCAGGGACTAGTTCGCAAAAGTAGGTTTTGGGCAAAATCCGACATAGCAGAAAATTTTCCCTGCCTACATCCAAATCGGAGATAGCCATTTTGTCCGCCTTGAGCCAAGGATTCCAACGATATAAGACACTTGATCCTGGGACAAACGGTCTAAGAGTTATGAGCGATTTTGAACTTTTGGTTGCTGTAGCGCCACCTATGGGCCAATCGGGGTCATACTCTGATAGGTTGTCCCCAAATTGAGGCCTACCATCTGGCCAGGTTTCAAGTCTCTAGGCCTTACGGTTTGTCCTGCACGATGCGTTTTACGAATCCTTACAATTACAATAGGGTTTCAGCATTTCATGCTTGAACCCCTAATAAGAATGAAGGCTTTTTGCCAGTTATAGCGCCACCTGTGGTCCGATCTCCATGAAACTCTGCATGCTTCCTCAGCATGTTCTGACACATATGCTCATCAATTTGGGTGAAGTTCTGAGTTTTCATTTGGGATTTATAGGCTTTTTAGTGTATTTTGCCACGCCCCTTTTCTAAATGACCCTGTTACAGCCACCCAAATGCAAAAGTTCAACTTTTTTTCGATAATTATAGATCTAGAGAGTCCAGAGAATTGTCCTAGACTGGTTTGGTTCCGATCGGGCGAAAAACCAGGGACTAGTTCGCAAAAGTAGGTTTTGGGCAAAATCCGACATAGCAGAAAATTTTCCCTGCCTACATCCAAATCGGAGATAGCCATTTTGTCCGCCTTGAGCCAAGGATTCCAACGATATAAGACACTTGATCCTGGGACAAACGGTCTAAGAGTTATGAGCGATTTTGAACTTTTGGTTGCTGTAGCGCCACCTATGGGCCAATCGGGGTCATACTCTGATAGGTTGTCCCCAAATTGAGGCCTACCATCTGGCCAGGTTTCAAGTCTCTAGGCCTTACGGTTTGTCCTGCACGATGCGTTTTACGAATCCTTACAATTACAATAGGGTTTCAGCATTTCATGCTTGAACCCCTAATAAGAATGAAGGCTTTTTGCCAGTTATAGCGCCACCTGTGGTCCGATCTCCATGAAACTCTGCATGCTTCCTCAGCATGTTCTGACACATATGCTCATCAATTTGGGTGAAGTTCTGAGTTTTCATTTGGGATTTATAGGCTTTTTAGTGTATTTTGCCACGCCCCTTTTCTAAATGACCCTGTTACAGCCACCCAAATGCAAAAGTTCAACTTTTTTTTCGATAATTATAGATCTAGAGAGTCCAGAGAATTGTCCTAGACTGGTTTGGTTCCGATCGGGCGAAAAACCAGGGACTAGTTCGCAAAAGTAGGTTTTGGGCAAAATCCGACATAGCAGAAAATTTTCCCTGCCTACATCCAAATCGGAGATAGCCATTTTGTCCGCCTTGAGCCAAGGATTCCAACGATATAAGACACTTGATCCTGGGACAAACGGTCTAAGAGTTATGAGCGATTTTGAACTTTTGGTTGCTGTAGCGCCACCTATGGGCCAATCGGGGTCATACTCTGATAGGTTGTCCCCAAATTGAGGCCTACCATCTGGCCAGGTTTCAAGTCTCTAGGCCTTACGGTTTGTCCTGCACGATGCGTTTTACGAATCCTTACAATTACAATAGGGTTTCAGCATTTCATGCTTGAACCCCTAATAAGAATGAAGGCTTTTTGCCAGTTATAGCGCCACCTGTGGTCCGATCTCCATGAAACTCTGCATGCTTCCTCAGCATGTTCTGACACATATGCTCATCAATTTGGGTGAAGTTCTGAGTTTTCATTTGGGATTTATAGGCTTTTTAGTGTATTTTGCCACGCCCCTTTTCTAAATGACCCTGTTACAGCCACCCAAATGCAAAAGTTCAACTTTTTTTTCGATAATTATAGATCTAGAGAGTCCAGAGAATTGTCCTAGACTGGTTTGGTTCCGATCGGGCGAAAAACCAGGGACTAGTTCGCAAAAGTAGGTTTTGGGCAAAATCCGACATAGCAGAAAATTTTCCCTGCCTACATCCAAATCGGAGATAGCCATTTTGTCCGCCTTGAGCCAAGGATTCCAACGATATAAGACACTTGATCCTGGGACAAACGGTCTAAGAGTTATGAGCGATTTTGAACTTTTGGTTGCTGTAGCGCCACCTATGGGCCAATCGGGGTCATACTCTGATAGGTTGTCCCCAAATTGAGGCCTACCATCTGGCCAGGTTTCAAGTCTCTAGGCCTTACGGTTTGTCCTGCACGATGCGTTTTACGAATCCTTACAATTACAATAGGGTTTCAGCATTTCATGCTTGAACCCCTAATAAGAATGAAGGCTTTTTGCCAGTTATAGCGCCACCTGTGGTCCGATCTCCATGAAACTCTGCATGCTTCCTCAGCATGTTCTGACACATATGCTCATCAATTTGGGTGAAGTTCTGAGTTTTCATTTGGGATTTATAGGCTTTTTAGTGTATTTTGCCACGCCCCTTTTCTAAATGACCCTGTTACAGCCACCCAAATGCAAAAGTTCAACTTTTTTTCGATAATTATAGATCTAGAGAGTCCAGAGAATTGTCCTAGACTGGTTTGGTTCCGATCGGGCGAAAAACCAGGGACTAGTTCGCAAAAGTAGGTTTTGGGCAAAATCCGACATAGCAGAAAATTTTCCCTGCCTACATCCAAATCGGAGATAGCCATTTTGTCCGCCTTGAGCCAAGGATTCCAACGATATAAGACACTTGATCCTGGGACAAACGGTCTAAGAGTTATGAGCGATTTTGAACTTTTGGTTGCTGTAGCGCCACCTATGGGCCAATCGGGGTCATACTCTGATAGGTTGTCCCCAAATTGAGGCCTACCATCTGGCCAGGTTTCAAGTCTCTAGGCCTTACGGTTTGTCCTGCACGATGCGTTTTACGAATCCTTACAATTACAATAGGGTTTCAGCATTTCATGCTTGAACCCCTAATAAGAATGAAGGCTTTTTGCCAGTTATAGCGCCACCTGTGGTCCGATCTCCATGAAACTCTGCATGCTTCCTCAGCATGTTCTGACACATATGCTCATCAATTTGGGTGAAGTTCTGAGTTTTCATTTGGGATTTATAGGCTTTTTAGTGTATTTTGCCACGCCCCTTTTCTAAATGACCCTGTTACAGCCACCCAAATGCAAAAGTTCAACTTTTTTTTCGATAATTATAGATCTAGAGAGTCCAGAGAATTGTCCTAGACTGGTTTGGTTCCGATCGGGCGAAAAACCAGGGACTAGTTCGCAAAAGTAGGTTTTGGGCAAAATCCGACATAGCAGAAAATTTTCCCTGCCTACATCCAAATCGGAGATAGCCATTTTGTCCGCCTTGAGCCAAGGATTCCAACGATATAAGACACTTGATCCTGGGACAAACGGTCTAAGAGTTATGAGCGATTTTGAACTTTTGGTTGCTGTAGCGCCACCTATGGGCCAATCGGGGTCATACTCTGATAGGTTGTCCCCAAATTGAGGCCTACCATCTGGCCAGGTTTCAAGTCTCTAGGCCTTACGGTTTGTCCTGCACGATGCGTTTTACGAATCCTTACAATTACAATAGGGTTTCAGCATTTCATGCTTGAACCCCTAATAAGAATGAAGGCTTTTTGCCAGTTATAGCGCCACCTGTGGTCCGATCTCCATGAAACTCTGCATGCTTCCTCAGCATGTTCTGACACATATGCTCATCAATTTGGGTGAAGTTCTGAGTTTTCATTTGGGATTTATAGGCTTTTTAGTGTATTTTGCCACGCCCCTTTTCTAAATGACCCTGTTACAGCCACCCAAATGCAAAAGTTCAACTTTTTTTCGATAATTATAGATCTAGAGAGTCCAGAGAATTGTCCTAGACTGGTTTGGTTCCGATCGGGCGAAAAACCAGGGACTAGTTCGCAAAAGTAGGTTTTGGGCAAAATCCGACATAGCAGAAAATTTTCCCTGCCTACATCCAAATCGGAGATAGCCATTTTGTCCGCCTTGAGCCAAGGATTCCAACGATATAAGACACTTGATCCTGGGACAAACGGTCTAAGAGTTATGAGCGATTTTGAACTTTTGGTTGCTGTAGCGCCACCTATGGGCCAATCGGGGTCATACTCTGATAGGTTGTCCCCAAATTGAGGCCTACCATCTGGCCAGGTTTCAAGTCTCTAGGCCTTACGGTTTGTCCTGCACGATGCGTTTTACGAATCCTTACAATTACAATAGGGTTTCAGCATTTCATGCTTGAACCCCTAATAAGAATGAAGGCTTTTTGCCAGTTATAGCGCCACCTGTGGTCCGATCTCCATGAAACTCTGCATGCTTCCTCAGCATGTTCTGACACATATGCTCATCAATTTGGGTGAAGTTCTGAGTTTTCATTTGGGATTTATAGGCTTTTTAGTGTATTTTGCCACGCCCCTTTTCTAAATGACCCTGTTACAGCCACCCAAATGCAAAAGTTCAACTTTTTTTTCGATAATTATAGATCTAGAGAGTCCAGAGAATTGTCCTAGACTGGTTTGGTTCCGATCGGGCGAAAAACCAGGGACTAGTTCGCAAAAGTAGGTTTTGGGCAAAATCCGACATAGCAGAAAATTTTCCCTGCCTACATCCAAATCGGAGATAGCCATTTTGTCCGCCTTGAGCCAAGGATTCCAACGATATAAGACACTTGATCCTGGGACAAACGGTCTAAGAGTTATGAGCGATTTTGAACTTTTGGTTGCTGTAGCGCCACCTATGGGCCAATCGGGGTCATACTCTGATAGGTTGTCCCCAAATTGAGGCCTACCATCTGGCCAGGTTTCAAGTCTCTAGGCCTTACGGTTTGTCCTGCACGATGCGTTTTACGAATCCTTACAATTACAATAGGGTTTCAGCATTTCATGCTTGAACCCCTAATAAGAATGAAGGCTTTTTGCCAGTTATAGCGCCACCTGTGGTCCGATCTCCATGAAACTCTGCATGCTTCCTCAGCATGTTCTGACACATATGCTCATCAATTTGGGTGAAGTTCTGAGTTTTCATTTGGGATTTATAGGCTTTTTAGTGTATTTTGCCACGCCCCTTTTCTAAATGACCCTGTTACAGCCACCCAAATGCAAAAGTTCAACTTTTTTTCGATAATTATAGATCTAGAGAGTCCAGAGAATTGTCCTAGACTGGTTTGGTTCCGATCGGGCGAAAAACCAGGGACTAGTTCGCAAAAGTAGGTTTTGGGCAAAATCCGACATAGCAGAAAATTTTCCCTGCCTACATCCAAATCGGAGATAGCCATTTTGTCCGCCTTGAGCCAAGGATTCCAACGATATAAGACACTTGATCCTGGGACAAACGGTCTAAGAGTTATGAGCGATTTTGAACTTTTGGTTGCTGTAGCGCCACCTATGGGCCAATCGGGGTCATACTCTGATAGGTTGTCCCCAAATTGAGGCCTACCATCTGGCCAGGTTTCAAGTCTCTAGGCCTTACGGTTTGTCCTGCACGATGCGTTTTACGAATCCTTACAATTACAATAGGGTTTCAGCATTTCATGCTTGAACCCCTAATAAGAATGAAGGCTTTTTGCCAGTTATAGCGCCACCTGTGGTCCGATCTCCATGAAACTCTGCATGCTTCCTCAGCATGTTCTGACACATATGCTCATCAATTTGGGTGAAGTTCTGAGTTTTCATTTGGGATTTATAGGCTTTTTAGTGTATTTTGCCACGCCCCTTTTCTAAATGACCCTGTTACAGCCACCCAAATGCAAAAGTTCAACTTTTTTTTCGATAATTATAGATCTAGAGAGTCCAGAGAATTGTCCTAGACTGGTTTGGTTCCAATCGGGCGAAAAACCAGGGACTAGTTCGCAAAAGTAGGTTTTGGGCAAAATCCGACATAGCAGAAAATTTTCCCTGCCTACATCCAAATCGGAGATAGCCATTTTGTCCG
Organism: Squalius cephalus; assembly: GCF_949319135.1. NCBI lineage: Eukaryota > Metazoa > Chordata > Actinopteri > Cypriniformes > Leuciscidae > Squalius > Squalius cephalus. The sequence continues at coordinate 41,036,828 of NC_137128.1, read as the reverse complement.
CCTTGAGCCAAGGATTCCAACGATATAAGACACTTGATCCTGGGACAAACGGTCTAAGAGTTATGAGCGATTTTGAACTTTTGGTTGCTGTAGCGCCACCTATGGGCCAATCGGGGTCATACTCTGATAGGTTGTCCCCAAATTGAGGCCTACCATCTGGCCAGGTTTCAAGTCTCTAGGCCTTACGGTTTGTCCTGCACGATGCGTTTTACGAATCCTTACAATTACAATAGGGTTTCAGCATTTCATGCTTGAACCCCTAATAAGAATGAAGGCTTTTTGCCAGTTATAGCGCCACCTGTGGTCCGATCTCCATGAAACTCTGCATGCTTCCTCAGCATGTTCTGACACATATGCTCATCAATTTGGGTGAAGTTCTGAGTTTTCATTTGGGATTTATAGGCTTTTTAGTGTATTTTGCCACGCCCCTTTTCTAAATGACCCTGTTACAGCCACCCAAATGCAAAAGTTCAACTTTTTTTCGATAATTATAGATCTAGAGAGTCCAGAGAATTGTCCTAGACTGGTTTGGTTCCGATCGGGCGAAAAACCAGGGACTAGTTCGCAAAAGTAGGTTTTGGGCAAAATCCGACATAGCAGAAAATTTTCCCTGCCTACATCCAAATCGGAGATAGCCATTTTGTCCGCCTTGAGCCAAGGATTCCAACGATATAAGACACTTGATCCTGGGACAAACGGTCTAAGAGTTATGAGCGATTTTGAACTTTTGGTTGCTGTAGCGCCACCTATGGGCCAATCGGGGTCATACTCTGATAGGTTGTCCCCAAATTGAGGCCTACCATCTGGCCAGGTTTCAAGTCTCTAGGCCTTACGGTTTGTCCTGCACGATGCGTTTTACGAATCCTTACAATTACAATAGGGTTTCAGCATTTCATGCTTGAACCCCTAATAAGAATGAAGGCTTTTTGCCAGTTATAGCGCCACCTGTGGTCCGATCTCCATGAAACTCTGCATGCTTCCTCAGCATGTTCTGACACATATGCTCATCAATTTGGGTGAAGTTCTGAGTTTTCATTTGGGATTTATAGGCTTTTTAGTGTATTTTGCCACGCCCCTTTTCTAAATGACCCTGTTACAGCCACCCAAATGCAAAAGTTCAACTTTTTTTTCGATAATTATAGATCTAGAGAGTCCAGAGAATTGTCCTAGACTGGTTTGGTTCCGATCGGGCGAAAAACCAGGGACTAGTTCGCAAAAGTAGGTTTTGGGCAAAATCCGACATAGCAGAAAATTTTCCCTGCCTACATCCAAATCGGAGATAGCCATTTTGTCCGCCTTGAGCCAAGGATTCCAACGATATAAGACACTTGATCCTGGGACAAACGGTCTAAGAGTTATGAGCGATTTTGAACTTTTGGTTGCTGTAGCGCCACCTATGGGCCAATCGGGGTCATACTCTGATAGGTTGTCCCCAAATTGAGGCCTACCATCTGGCCAGGTTTCAAGTCTCTAGGCCTTACGGTTTGTCCTGCACGATGCGTTTTACGAATCCTTACAATTACAATAGGGTTTCAGCATTTCATGCTTGAACCCCTAATAAGAATGAAGGCTTTTTGCCAGTTATAGCGCCACCTGTGGTCCGATCTCCATGAAACTCTGCATGCTTCCTCAGCATGTTCTGACACATATGCTCATCAATTTGGGTGAAGTTCTGAGTTTTCATTTGGGATTTATAGGCTTTTTAGTGTATTTTGCCACGCCCCTTTTCTAAATGACCCTGTTACAGCCACCCAAATGCAAAAGTTCAACTTTTTTTTCGATAATTATAGATCTAGAGAGTCCAGAGAATTGTCCTAGACTGGTTTGGTTCCGATCGGGCGAAAAACCAGGGACTAGTTCGCAAAAGTAGGTTTTGGGCAAAATCCGACATAGCAGAAAATTTTCCCTGCCTACATCCAAATCGGAGATAGCCATTTTGTCCGCCTTGAGCCAAGGATTCCAACGATATAAGACACTTGATCCTGGGACAAACGGTCTAAGAGTTATGAGCGATTTTGAACTTTTGGTTGCTGTAGCGCCACCTATGGGCCAATCGGGGTCATACTCTGATAGGTTGTCCCCAAATTGAGGCCTACCATCTGGCCAGGTTTCAAGTCTCTAGGCCTTACGGTTTGTCCTGCACGATGCGTTTTACGAATCCTTACAATTACAATAGGGTTTCAGCATTTCATGCTTGAACCCCTAATAAGAATGAAGGCTTTTTGCCAGTTATAGCGCCACCTGTGGTCCGATCTCCATGAAACTCTGCATGCTTCCTCAGCATGTTCTGACACATATGCTCATCAATTTGGGTGAAGTTCTGAGTTTTCATTTGGGATTTATAGGCTTTTTAGTGTATTTTGCCACGCCCCTTTTCTAAATGACCCTGTTACAGCCACCCAAATGCAAAAGTTCAACTTTTTTTCGATAATTATAGATCTAGAGAGTCCAGAGAATTGTCCTAGACTGGTTTGGTTCCGATCGGGCGAAAAACCAGGGACTAGTTCGCAAAAGTAGGTTTTGGGCAAAATCCGACATAGCAGAAAATTTTCCCTGCCTACATCCAAATCGGAGATAGCCATTTTGTCCGCCTTGAGCCAAGGATTCCAACGATATAAGACACTTGATCCTGGGACAAACGGTCTAAGAGTTATGAGCGATTTTGAACTTTTGGTTGCTGTAGCGCCACCTATGGGCCAATCGGGGTCATACTCTGATAGGTTGTCCCCAAATTGAGGCCTACCATCTGGCCAGGTTTCAAGTCTCTAGGCCTTACGGTTTGTCCTGCACGATGCGTTTTACGAATCCTTACAATTACAATAGGGTTTCAGCATTTCATGCTTGAACCCCTAATAAGAATGAAGGCTTTTTGCCAGTTATAGCGCCACCTGTGGTCCGATCTCCATGAAACTCTGCATGCTTCCTCAGCATGTTCTGACACATATGCTCATCAATTTGGGTGAAGTTCTGAGTTTTCATTTGGGATTTATAGGCTTTTTAGTGTATTTTGCCACGCCCCTTTTCTAAATGACCCTGTTACAGCCACCCAAATGCAAAAGTTCAACTTTTTTTTCGATAATTATAGATCTAGAGAGTCCAGAGAATTGTCCTAGACTGGTTTGGTTCCGATCGGGCGAAAAACCAGGGACTAGTTCGCAAAAGTAGGTTTTGGGCAAAATCCGACATAGCAGAAAATTTTCCCTGCCTACATCCAAATCGGAGATAGCCATTTTGTCCGCCTTGAGCCAAGGATTCCAACGATATAAGACACTTGATCCTGGGACAAACGGTCTAAGAGTTATGAGCGATTTTGAACTTTTGGTTGCTGTAGCGCCACCTATGGGCCAATCGGGGTCATACTCTGATAGGTTGTCCCCAAATTGAGGCCTACCATCTGGCCAGGTTTCAAGTCTCTAGGCCTTACGGTTTGTCCTGCACGATGCGTTTTACGAATCCTTACAATTACAATAGGGTTTCAGCATTTCATGCTTGAACCCCTAATAAGAATGAAGGCTTTTTGCCAGTTATAGCGCCACCTGTGGTCCGATCTCCATGAAACTCTGCATGCTTCCTCAGCATGTTCTGACACATATGCTCATCAATTTGGGTGAAGTTCTGAGTTTTCATTTGGGATTTATAGGCTTTTTAGTGTATTTTGCCACGCCCCTTTTCTAAATGACCCTGTTACAGCCACCCAAATGCAAAAGTTCAACTTTTTTTCGATAATTATAGATCTAGAGAGTCCAGAGAATTGTCCTAGACTGGTTTGGTTCCGATCGGGCGAAAAACCAGGGACTAGTTCGCAAAAGTAGGTTTTGGGCAAAATCCGACATAGCAGAAAATTTTCCCTGCCTACATCCAAATCGGAGATAGCCATTTTGTCCGCCTTGAGCCAAGGATTCCAACGATATAAGACACTTGATCCTGGGACAAACGGTCTAAGAGTTATGAGCGATTTTGAACTTTTGGTTGCTGTAGCGCCACCTATGGGCCAATCGGGGTCATACTCTGATAGGTTGTCCCCAAATTGAGGCCTACCATCTGGCCAGGTTTCAAGTCTCTAGGCCTTACGGTTTGTCCTGCACGATGCGTTTTACGAATCCTTACAATTACAATAGGGTTTCAGCATTTCATGCTTGAACCCCTAATAAGAATGAAGGCTTTTTGCCAGTTATAGCGCCACCTGTGGTCCGATCTCCATGAAACTCTGCATGCTTCCTCAGCATGTTCTGACACATATGCTCATCAATTTGGGTGAAGTTCTGAGTTTTCATTTGGGATTTATAGGCTTTTTAGTGTATTTTGCCACGCCCCTTTTCTAAATGACCCTGTTACAGCCACCCAAATGCAAAAGTTCAACTTTTTTTTCGATAATTATAGATCTAGAGAGTCCAGAGAATTGTCCTAGACTGGTTTGGTTCCGATCGGGCGAAAAACCAGGGACTAGTTCGCAAAAGTAGGTTTTGGGCAAAATCCGACATAGCAGAAAATTTTCCCTGCCTACATCCAAATCGGAGATAGCCATTTTGTCCGCCTTGAGCCAAGGATTCCAACGATATAAGACACTTGATCCTGGGACAAACGGTCTAAGAGTTATGAGCGATTTTGAACTTTTGGTTGCTGTAGCGCCACCTATGGGCCAATCGGGGTCATACTCTGATAGGTTGTCCCCAAATTGAGGCCTACCATCTGGCCAGGTTTCAAGTCTCTAGGCCTTACGGTTTGTCCTGCACGATGCGTTTTACGAATCCTTACAATTACAATAGGGTTTCAGCATTTCATGCTTGAACCCCTAATAAGAATGAAGGCTTTTTGCCAGTTATAGCGCCACCTGTGGTCCGATCTCCATGAAACTCTGCATGCTTCCTCAGCATGTTCTGACACATATGCTCATCAATTTGGGTGAAGTTCTGAGTTTTCATTTGGGATTTATAGGCTTTTTAGTGTATTTTGCCACGCCCCTTTTCTAAATGACCCTGTTACAGCCACCCAAATGCAAAAGTTCAACTTTTTTTCGATAATTATAGATCTAGAGAGTCCAGAGAATTGTCCTAGACTGGTTTGGTTCCGATCGGGCGAAAAACCAGGGACTAGTTCGCAAAAGTAGGTTTTGGGCAAAATCCGACATAGCAGAAAATTTTCCCTGCCTACATCCAAATCGGAGATAGCCATTTTGTCCGCCTTGAGCCAAGGATTCCAACGATATAAGACACTTGATCCTGGGACAAACGGTCTAAGAGTTATGAGCGATTTTGAACTTTTGGTTGCTGTAGCGCCACCTATGGGCCAATCGGGGTCATACTCTGATAGGTTGTCCCCAAATTGAGGCCTACCATCTGGCCAGGTTTCAAGTCTCTAGGCCTTACGGTTTGTCCTGCACGATGCGTTTTACGAATCCTTACAATTACAATAGGGTTTCAGCATTTCATGCTTGAACCCCTAATAAGAATGAAGGCTTTTTGCCAGTTATAGCGCCACCTGTGGTCCGATCTCCATGAAACTCTGCATGCTTCCTCAGCATGTTCTGACACATATGCTCATCAATTTGGGTGAAGTTCTGAGTTTTCATTTGGGATTTATAGGCTTTTTAGTGTATTTTGCCACGCCCCTTTTCTAAATGACCCTGTTACAGCCACCCAAATGCAAAAGTTCAACTTTTTTTTCGATAATTATAGATCTAGAGAGTCCAGAGAATTGTCCTAGACTGGTTTGGTTCCGATCGGGCGAAAAACCAGGGACTAGTTCGCAAAAGTAGGTTTTGGGCAAAATCCGACATAGCAGAAAATTTTCCCTGCCTACATCCAAATCGGAGATAGCCATTTTGTCCGCCTTGAGCCAAGGATTCCAACGATATAAGACACTTGATCCTGGGACAAACGGTCTAAGAGTTATGAGCGATTTTGAACTTTTGGTTGTTGTAGCGCCACCTATGGGCCAATCGGGGTCATACTCTGATAGGTTGTCCCCAAATTGAGGCCTACCATCTGGCCAGGTTTCAAGTCTCTAGGCCTTACGGTTTGTCCTGCACGATGCGTTTTACGAATCCTTACAATTACAATAGGGTTTCAGCATTTCATGCTTGAACCCCTAATAAGAATGAAGGCTTTTTGCCAGTTATAGCGCCACCTGTGGTCCGATCTCCATGAAACTCTGCATGCTTCCTCAGCATGTTCTGACACATATGCTCATCAATTTGGGTGAAGTTCTGAGTTTTCATTTGGGATTTATAGGCTTTTTAGTGTATTTTGCCACGCCCCTTTTCTAAATGACCCTGTTACAGCCACCCAAATGCAAAAGTTCAACTTTTTTTCGATAATTATAGATCTAGAGAGTCCAGAGAATTGTCCTAGACTGGTTTGGTTCCGATCGGGCGAAAAACCAGGGACTAGTTCGCAAAAGTAGGTTTTGGGCAAAATCCGACATAGCAGAAAATTTTCCCTGCCTACATCCAAATCGGAGATAGCCATTTTGTCCGCCTTGAGCCAAGGATTCCAACGATATAAGACACTTGATCCTGGGACAAACGGTCTAAGAGTTATGAGCGATATTGAACTTTTGGTTGCTGTAGCGCCACCTATGGGCCAATCGGGGTCATACTCTGATAGGTTGTCCCCAAATTGAGGCCTACCATCTGGCCAGGTTTCAAGTCTCTAGGCCTTACGGTTTGTCCTGCACGATGCGTTTTACGAATCCTTACAATTACAATAGGGTTTCAGCATTTCATGCTTGAACCCCTAATAAGAATGAAGGCTTTTTGCCAGTTATAGCGCCACCTGTGGTCCGATCTCCATGAAACTCTGCATGCTTCCTCAGCATGTTCTGACACATATGCTCATCAATTTGGGTGAAGTTCTGAGTTTTCATTTGGGATTTATAGGCTTTTTAGTGTATTTTGCCACGCCCCTTTTCTAAATGACCCTGTTACAGCCACCCAAATGCAAAAGTTCAACTTTTTTTTCGATAATTATAGATCTAGAGAGTCCAGAGAATTGTCCTAGACTGGTTTGGTTCCGATCGGGCGAAAAACCAGGGACTAGTTCGCAAAAGTAGGTTTTGGGCAAAATCCGACATAGCAGAATATTTTCCCTGCCTACATCCAAATCGGAGATAGCCATTTTGTCCGCCTTGAGCCAAGGATTCCAACGATATAAGACACTTGATCCTGGGACAAACGGTCTAAGAGTTATGAGCGATTTTGAACTTTTGGTTGCTGTAGCGCCACCTATGGGCCAATCGGGGTCATACTCTGATAGGTTGTCCCCAAATTGAGGCCTACCATCTGGCCAGGTTTCAAGTCTCTAGGCCTTACGGTTTGTCCTGCACGATGCGTTTTACGAATCCTTACAATTACAATAGGGTTTCAGCATTTCATGCTTGAACCCCTAATAAGAATGAAGGCTTTTTGCCAGTTATAGCGCCACCTGTGGTCCGATCTCCATGAAACTCTGCATGCTTCCTCAGCATGTTCTGACACATATGCTCATCAATTTGGGTGAAGTTCTGAGTTTTCATTTGGGATTTATAGGCTTTTTAGTGTATTTTGCCACGCCCCTTTTCTAAATGACCCTGTTACAGCCACCCAAATGCAAAAGTTCAACTTTTTTTTCGATAATTATAGATCTAGAGAGTCCAGAGAATTGTCCTAGACTGGTTTGGTTCCGATCGGGCGAAAAACCAGGGACTAGTTCGCAAAAGTAGGTTTTGGGCAAAATCCGACATAGCAGAAAATTTTCCCTGCCTACATCCAAATCGGAGATAGCCATTTTGTCCGCCTTGAGCCAAGGATTCCAACGATATAAGACACTTGATCCTGGGACAAACGGTCTAAGAGTTATGAGCGATTTTGAACTTTTGGTTGCTGTAGCGCCACCTATGGGCCAATCGGGGTCATACTCTGATAGGTTGTCCCCAAATTGAGGCCTACCATCTGGCCAGGTTTCAAGTCTCTAGGCCTTACGGTTTGTCCTGCACGATGCGTTTTACGAATCCTTACAATTACAATAGGGTTTCAGCATTTCATGCTTGAACCCCTAATAAGAATGAAGGCTTTTTGCCAGTTATAGCGCCACCTGTGGTCCGATCTCCATGAAACTCTGCATGCTTCCTCAGCATGTTCTGACACATATGCTCATCAATTTGGGTGAAGTTCTGAGTTTTCATTTGGGATTTATAGGCTTTTTAGTGTATTTTGCCACGCCCCTTTTCTAAATGACCCTGTTACAGCCACCCAAATGCAAAAGTTCAACTTTTTTTCGATAATTATAGATCTAGAGAGTCCAGAGAATTGTCCTAGACTGGTTTGGTTCCGATCGGGCGAAAAACCAGGGACTAGTTCGCAAAAGTAGGTTTTGGGCAAAATCCGACATAGCAGAAAATTTTCCCTGCCTACATCCAAATCGGAGATAGCCATTTTGTCCGCCTTGAGCCAAGGATTCCAACGATATAAGACACTTGATCCTGGGACAAACGGTCTAAGAGTTATGAGCGATTTTGAACTTTTGGTTGCTGTAGCGCCACCTATGGGCCAATCGGGGTCATACTCTGATAGGTTGTCCCCAAATTGAGGCCTACCATCTGGCCAGGTTTCAAGTCTCTAGGCCTTACGGTTTGTCCTGCACGATGCGTTTTACGAATCCTTACAATTACAATAGGGTTTCAGCATTTCATGCTTGAACCCCTAATAAGAATGAAGGCTTTTTGCCAGTTATAGCGCCACCTGTGGTCCGATCTCCATGAAACTCTGCATGCTTCCTCAGCATGTTCTGACACATATGCTCATCAATTTGGGTGAAGTTCTGAGTTTTCATTTGGGATTTATAGGCTTTTTAGTGTATTTTGCCACGCCCCTTTTCTAAATGACCCTGTTACAGCCACCCAAATGCAAAAGTTCAACTTTTTTTTCGATAATTATAGATCTAGAGAGTCCAGAGAATTGTCCTAGACTGGTTTGGTTCCGATCGGGCGAAAAACCAGGGACTAGTTCGCAAAAGTAGGTTTTGGGCAAAATCCGACATAGCAGAAAATTTTCCCTGCCTACATCCAAATCGGAGATAGCCATTTTGTCCGCCTTGAGCCAAGGATTCCAACGATATAAGACACTTGATCCTGGGACAAACGGTCTAAGAGTTATGAGCGATTTTGAACTTTTGGTTGCTGTAGCGCCACCTATGGGCCAATCGGGGTCATACTCTGATAGGTTGTCCCCAAATTGAGGCCTACCATCTGGCCAGGTTTCAAGTCTCTAGGCCTTACGGTTTGTCCTGCACGATGCGTTTTACGAATCCTTACAATTACAATAGGGTTTCAGCATTTCATGCTTGAACCCCTAATAAGAATGAAGGCTTTTTGCCAGTTATAGCGCCACCTGTGGTCCGATCTCCATGAAACTCTGCATGCTTCCTCAGCATGTTCTGACACATATGCTCATCAATTTGGGTGAAGTTCTGAGTTTTCATTTGGGATTTATAGGCTTTTTAGTGTATTTTGCCACGCCCCTTTTCTAAATGACCCTGTTACAGCCACCCAAATGCAAAAGTTCAACTTTTTTTTCGATAATTATAGATCTAGAGAGTCCAGAGAATTGTCCTAGACTGGTTTGGTTCCGATCGGGCGAAAAACCAGGGACTAGTTCGCAAAAGTAGGTTTTGGGCAAAATCCGACATAGCAGAAAATTTTCCCTGCCTACATCCAAATCGGAGATAGCCATTTTGTCCGCCTTGAGCCAAGGATTCCAACGATATAAGACACTTGATCCTGGGACAAACGGTCTAAGAGTTATGAGCGATTTTGAACTTTTGGTTGCTGTAGCGCCACCTATGGGCCAATCGGGGTCATACTCTGATAGGTTGTCCCCAAATTGAGGCCTACCATCTGGCCAGGTTTCAAGTCTCTAGGCCTTACGGTTTGTCCTGCACGATGCGTTTTACGAATCCTTACAATTACAATAGGGTTTCAGCATTTCATGCTTGAACCCCTAATAAGAATGAAGGCTTTTTGCCAGTTATAGCGCCACCTGTGGTCCGATCTCCATGAAACTCTGCATGCTTCCTCAGCATGTTCTGACACATATGCTCATCAATTTGGGTGAAGTTCTGAGTTTTCATTTGGGATTTATAGGCTTTTTAGTGTATTTTGCCACGCCCCTTTTCTAAATGACCCTGTTACAGCCACCCAAATGCAAAAGTTCAACTTTTTTTTCGATAATTATAGATCTAGAGAGTCCAGAGAATTGTCCTAGACTGGTTTGGTTCCGATCGGGCGAAAAACCAGGGACTAGTTCGCAAAAGTAGGTTTTGGGCAAAATCCGACATAGCAGAAAATTTTCCCTGCCTACATCCAAATCGGAGATAGCCATTTTGTCCGCCTTGAGCCAAGGATTCCAACGATATAAGACACTTGATCCTGGGACAAACGGTCTAAGAGTTATGAGCGATTTTGAACTTTTGGTTGCTGTAGCGCCACCTATGGGCCAATCGGGGTCATACTCTGATAGGTTGTCCCCAAATTGAGGCCTACCATCTGGCCAGGTTTCAAGTCTCTAGGCCTTACGGTTTGTCCTGCACGATGCGTTTTACGAATCCTTACAATTACAATAGGGTTTCAGCATTTCATGCTTGAACCCCTAATAAGAATGAAGGCTTTTTGCCAGTTATAGCGCCACCTGTGGTCCGATCTCCATGAAACTCTGCATGCTTCCTCAGCATGTTCTGACACATATGCTCATCAATTTGGGTGAAGTTCTGAGTTTTCATTTGGGATTTATAGGCTTTTTAGTGTATTTTGCCACGCCCCTTTTCTAAATGACCCTGTTACAGCCACCCAAATGCAAAAGTTCAACTTTTTTTTCGATAATTATAGATCTAGAGAGTCCAGAGAATTGTCCTAGACTGGTTTGGTTCCGATCGGGCGAAAAACCAGGGACTAGTTCGCAAAAGTAGGTTTTGGGCAAAATCCGACATAGCAGAAAATTTTCCCTGCCTACATCCAAATCGGAGATAGCCATTTTGTCCGCCTTGAGCCAAGGATTCCAACGATATAAGACACTTGATCCTGGGACAAACGGTCTAAGAGTTATGAGCGATTTTGAACTTTTGGTTGCTGTAGCGCCACCTATGGGCCAATCGGGGTCATACTCTGATAGGTTGTCCCCAAATTGAGGCCTACCATCTGGCCAGGTTTCAAGTCTCTAGGCCTTACGGTTTGTCCTGCACGATGCGTTTTACGAATCCTTACAATTACAATAGGGTTTCAGCATTTCATGCTTGAACCCCTAATAAGAATGAAGGCTTTTTGCCAGTTATAGCGCCACCTGTGGTCCGATCTCCATGAAACTCTGCATGCTTCCTCAGCATGTTCTGACACATATGCTCATCAATTTGGGTGAAGTTCTGAGTTTTCATTTGGGATTTATAGGCTTTTTAGTGTATTTTGCCACGCCCCTTTTCTAAATGACCCTGTTACAGCCACCCAAATGCAAAAGTTCAACTTTTTTTTCGATAATTATAGATCTAGAGAGTCCAGAGAATTGTCCTAGACTGGTTTGGTTCCGATCGGGCGAAAAACCAGGGACTAGTTCGCAAAAGTAGGTTTTGGGCAAAATCCGACATAGCAGAAAATTTTCCCTGCCTACATCCAAATCGGAGATAGCCATTTTGTCCGCCTTGAGCCAAGGATTCCAACGATATAAGACACTTGATCCTGGGACAAACGGTCTAAGAGTTATGAGCGATTTTGAACTTTTGGTTGCTGTAGCGCCACCTATGGGCCAATCGGGGTCATACTCTGATAGGTTGTCCCCAAATTGAGGCCTACCATCTGGCCAGGTTTCAAGTCTCTAGGCCTTACGGTTTGTCCTGCACGATGCGTTTTACGAATCCTTACAATTACAATAGGGTTTCAGCATTTCATGCTTGAACCCCTAATAAGAATGAAGGCTTTTTGCCAGTTATAGCGCCACCTGTGGTCCGATCTCCATGAAACTCTGCATGCTTCCTCAGCATGTTCTGACACATATGCTCATCAATTTGGGTGAAGTTCTGAGTTTTCATTTGGGATTTATAGGCTTTTTAGTGTATTTTGCCACGCCCCTTTTCTAAATGACCCTGTTACAGCCACCCAAATGCAAAAGTTCAACTTTTTTTTCGATAATTATAGATCTAGAGAGTCCAGAGAATTGTCCTAGACTGGTTTGGTTCCGATCGGGCGAAAAACCAGGGACTAGTTCGCAAAAGTAGGTTTTGGGCAAAATCCGACATAGCAGAAAATTTTCCCTGCCTACATCCAAATCGGAGATAGCCATTTTGTCCGCCTTGAGCCAAGGATTCCAACGATATAAGACACTTGATCCTGGGACAAACGGTCTAAGAGTTATGAGCGATTTTGAACTTTTGGTTGCTGTAGCGCCACCTATGGGCCAATCGGGGTCATACTCTGATAGGTTGTCCCCAAATTGAGGCCTACCATCTGGCCAGGTTTCAAGTCTCTAGGCCTTACGGTTTGTCCTGCACGATGCGTTTTACGAATCCTTACAATTACAATAGGGTTTCAGCATTTCATGCTTGAACCCCTAATAAGAATGAAGGCTTTTTGCCAGTTATAGCGCCACCTGTGGTCCGATCTCCATGAAACTCTGCATGCTTCCTCAGCATGTTCTGACACATATGCTCATCAATTTGGGTGAAGTTCTGAGTTTTCATTTGGGATTTATAGGCTTTTTAGTGTATTTTGCCACGCCCCTTTTCTAAATGACCCTGTTACAGCCACCCAAATGCAAAAGTTCAACTTTTTTTTCGATAATTATAGATCTAGAGAGTCCAGAGAATTGTCCTAGACTGGTTTGGTTCCGATCGGGCGAAAAACCAGGGACTAGTTCGCAAAAGTAGGTTTTGGGCAAAATCCGACATAGCAGAAAATTTTCCCTGCCTACATCCAAATCGGAGATAGCCATTTTGTCCGCCTTGAGCCAAGGATTCCAACGATATAAGACACTTGATCCTGGGACAAACGGTCTAAGAGTTATGAGCGATTTTGAACTTTTGGTTGCTGTAGCGCCACCTATGGGCCAATCGGGGTCATACTCTGATAGGTTGTCCCCAAATTGAGGCCTACCATCTGGCCAGGTTTCAAGTCTCTAGGCCTTACGGTTTGTCCTGCACGATGCGTTTTACGAATCCTTACAATTACAATAGGGTTTCAGCATTTCATGCTTGAACCCCTAATAAGAATGAAGGCTTTTTGCCAGTTATAGCGCCACCTGTGGTCCGATCTCCATGAAACTCTGCATGCTTCCTCAGCATGTTCTGACACATATGCTCATCAATTTGGGTGAAGTTCTGAGTTTTCATTTGGGATTTATAGGCTTTTTAGTGTATTTTGCCACGCCCCTTTTCTAAATGACCCTGTTACAGCCACCCAAATGCAAAAGTTCAACTTTTTTTTCGATAATTATAGATCTAGAGAGTCCAGAGAATTGTCCTAGACTGGTTTGGTTCCGATCGGGCGAAAAACCAGGGACTAGTTCGCAAAAGTAGGTTTTGGGCAAAATCCGACATAGCAGAAAATTTTCCCTGCCTACATCCAAATCGGAGATAGCCATTTTGTCCGCCTTGAGCCAAGGATTCCAACGATATAAGACACTTGATCCTGGGACAAACGGTCTAAGAGTTATGAGCGATTTTGAACTTTTGGTTGCTGTAGCGCCACCTATGGGCCAATCGGGGTCATACTCTGATAGGTTGTCCCCAAATTGAGGCCTACCATCTGGCCAGGTTTCAAGTCTCTAGGCCTTACGGTTTGTCCTGCACGATGCGTTTTACGAATCCTTACAATTACAATAGGGTTTCAGCATTTCATGCTTGAACCCCTAATAAGAATGAAGGCTTTTTGCCAGTTATAGCGCCACCTGTGGTCCGATCTCCATGAAACTCTGCATGCTTCCTCAGCATGTTCTGACACATATGCTCATCAATTTGGGTGAAGTTCTGAGTTTTCATTTGGGATTTATAGGCTTTTTAGTGTATTTTGCCACGCCCCTTTTCTAAATGACCCTGTTACAGCCACCCAAATGCAAAAGTTCAACTTTTTTTTCGATAATTATAGATCTAGAGAGTCCAGAGAATTGTCCTAGACTGGTTTGGTTCCGATCGGGCGAAAAACCAGGGACTAGTTCGCAAAAGTAGGTTTTGGGCAAAATCCGACATAGCAGAAAATTTTCCCTGCCTACATCCAAATCGGAGATAGCCATTTTGTCCGCCTTGAGCCAAGGATTCCAACGATATAAGACACTTGATCCTGGGACAAACGGTCTAAGAGTTATGAGCGATTTTGAACTTTTGGTTGCTGTAGCGCCACCTATGGGCCAATCGGGGTCATACTCTGATAGGTTGTCCCCAAATTGAGGCCTACCATCTGGCCAGGTTTCAAGTCTCTAGGCCTTACGGTTTGTCCTGCACGATGCGTTTTACGAATCCTTACAATTACAATAGGGTTTCAGCATTTCATGCTTGAACCCCTAATAAGAATGAAGGCTTTTTGCCAGTTATAGCGCCACCTGTGGTCCGATCTCCATGAAACTCTGCATGCTTCCTCAGCATGTTCTGACACATATGCTCATCAATTTGGGTGAAGTTCTGAGTTTTCATTTGGGATTTATAGGCTTTTTAGTGTATTTTGCCACGCCCCTTTTCTAAATGACCCTGTTACAGCCACCCAAATGCAAAAGTTCAACTTTTTTTCGATAATTATAGATCTAGAGAGTCCAGAGAATTGTCCTAGACTGGTTTGGTTCCGATCGGGCGAAAAACCAGGGACTAGTTCGCAAAAGTAGGTTTTGGGCAAAATCCGACATAGCAGAAAATTTTCCCTGCCTACATCCAAATCGGAGATAGCCATTTTGTCCGCCTTGAGCCAAGGATTCCAACGATATAAGACACTTGATCCTGGGACAAACGGTCTAAGAGTTATGAGCGATTTTGAACTTTTGGTTGCTGTAGCGCCACCTATGGGCCAATCGGGGTCATACTCTGATAGGTTGTCCCCAAATTGAGGCCTACCATCTGGCCAGGTTTCAAGTCTCTAGGCCTTACGGTTTGTCCTGCACGATGCGTTTTACGAATCCTTACAATTACAATAGGGTTTCAGCATTTCATGCTTGAACCCCTAATAAGAATGAAGGCTTTTTGCCAGTTATAGCGCCACCTGTGGTCCGATCTCCATGAAACTCTGCATGCTTCCTCAGCATGTTCTGACACATATGCTCATCAATTTGGGTGAAGTTCTGAGTTTTCATTTGGGATTTATAGGCTTTTTAGTGTATTTTGCCACGCCCCTTTTCTAAATGACCCTGTTACAGCCACCCAAATGCAAAAGTTCAACTTTTTTTTCGATAATTATAGATCTAGAGAGTCCAGAGAATTGTCCTAGACTGGTTTGGTTCCGATCGGGCGAAAAACCAGGGACTAGTTCGCAAAAGTAGGTTTTGGGCAAAATCCGACATAGCAGAAAATTTTCCCTGCCTACATCCAAATCGGAGATAGCCATTTTGTCCGCCTTGAGCCAAGGATTCCAACGATATAAGACACTTGATCCTGGGACAAACGGTCTAAGAGTTATGAGCGATTTTGAACTTTTGGTTGCTGTAGCGCCACCTATGGGCCAATCGGGGTCATACTCTGATAGGTTGTCCCCAAATTGAGGCCTACCATCTGGCCAGGTTTCAAGTCTCTAGGCCTTACGGTTTGTCCTGCACGATGCGTTTTACGAATCCTTACAATTACAATAGGGTTTCAGCATTTCATGCTTGAACCCCTAATAAGAATGAAGGCTTTTTGCCAGTTATAGCGCCACCTGTGGTCCGATCTCCATGAAACTCTGCATGCTTCCTCAGCATGTTCTGACACATATGCTCATCAATTTGGGTGAAGTTCTGAGTTTTCATTTGGGATTTATAGGCTTTTTAGTGTATTTTGCCACGCCCCTTTTCTAAATGACCCTGTTACAGCCACCCAAATGCAAAAGTTCAACTTTTTTTTCGATAATTATAGATCTAGAGAGTCCAGAGAATTGTCCTAGACTGGTTTGGTTCCGATCGGGCGAAAAACCAGGGACTAGTTCGCAAAAGTAGGTTTTGGGCAAAATCCGACATAGCAGAAAATTTTCCCTGCCTACATCCAAATCGGAGATAGCCATTTTGTCCGCCTTGAGCCAAGGATTCCAACGATATAAGACACTTGATCCTGGGACAAACGGTCTAAGAGTTATGAGCGATTTTGAACTTTTGGTTGCTGTAGCGCCACCTATGGGCCAATCGGGGTCATACTCTGATAGGTTGTCCCCAAATTGAGGCCTACCATCTGGCCAGGTTTCAAGTCTCTAGGCCTTACGGTTTGTCCTGCACGATGCGTTTTACGAATCCTTACAATTACAATAGGGTTTCAGCATTTCATGCTTGAACCCCTAATAAGAATGAAGGCTTTTTGCCAGTTATAGCGCCACCTGTGGTCCGATCTCCATGAAACTCTGCATGCTTCCTCAGCATGTTCTGACACATATGCTCATCAATTTGGGTGAAGTTCTGAGTTTTCATTTGGGATTTATAGGCTTTTTAGTGTATTTTGCCACGCCCCTTTTCTAAATGACCCTGTTACAGCCACCCAAATGCAAAAGTTCAACTTTTTTTTCGATAATTATAGATCTAGAGAGTCCAGAGAATTGTCCTAGACTGGTTTGGTTCCGATCGGGCGAAAAACCAGGGACTAGTTCGCAAAAGTAGGTTTTGGGCAAAATCCGACATAGCAGAAAATTTTCCCTGCCTACATCCAAATCGGAGATAGCCATTTTGTCCGCCTTGAGCCAAGGATTCCAACGATATAAGACACTTGATCCTGGGACAAACGGTCTAAGAGTTATGAGCGATTTTGAACTTTTGGTTGCTGTAGCGCCACCTATGGGCCAATCGGGGTCATACTCTGATAGGTTGTCCCCAAATTGAGGCCTACCATCTGGCCAGGTTTCAAGTCTCTAGGCCTTACGGTTTGTCCTGCACGATGCGTTTTACGAATCCTTACAATTACAATAGGGTTTCAGCATTTCATGCTTGAACCCCTAATAAGAATGAAGGCTTTTTGCCAGTTATAGCGCCACCTGTGGTCCGATCTCCATGAAACTCTGCATGCTTCCTCAGCATGTTCTGACACATATGCTCATCAATTTGGGTGAAGTTCTGAGTTTTCATTTGGGATTTATAGGCTTTTTAGTGTATTTTGCCACGCCCCTTTTCTAAATGACCCTGTTACAGCCACCCAAATGCAAAAGTTCAACTTTTTTTCGATAATTATAGATCTAGAGAGTCCAGAGAATTGTCCTAGACTGGTTTGGTTCCGATCGGGCGAAAAACCAGGGACTAGTTCGCAAAAGTAGGTTTTGGGCAAAATCCGACATAGCAGAAAATTTTCCCTGCCTACATCCAAATCGGAGATAGCCATTTTGTCCGCCTTGAGCCAAGGATTCCAACGATATAAGACACTTGATCCTGGGACAAACGGTCTAAGAGTTATGAGCGATTTTGAACTTTTGGTTGCTGTAGCGCCACCTATGGGCCAATCGGGGTCATACTCTGATAGGTTGTCCCCAAATTGAGGCCTACCATCTGGCCAGGTTTCAAGTCTCTAGGCCTTACGGTTTGTCCTGCACGATGCGTTTTACGAATCCTTACAATTACAATAGGGTTTCAGCATTTCATGCTTGAACCCCTAATAAGAATGAAGGCTTTTTGCCAGTTATAGCGCCACCTGTGGTCCGATCTCCATGAAACTCTGCATGCTTCCTCAGCATGTTCTGACACATATGCTCATCAATTTGGGTGAAGTTCTGAGTTTTCATTTGGGATTTATAGGCTTTTTAGTGTATTTTGCCACGCCCCTTTTCTAAATGACCCTGTTACAGCCACCCAAATGCAAAAGTTCAACTTTTTTTCGATAATTATAGATCTAGAGAGTCCAGAGAATTGTCCTAGACTGGTTTGGTTCCGATCGGGCGAAAAACCAGGGACTAGTTCGCAAAAGTAGGTTTTGGGCAAAATCCGACATAGCAGAAAATTTTCCCTGCCTACATCCAAATCGGAGATAGCCATTTTGTCCGCCTTGAGCCAAGGATTCCAACGATATAAGACACTTGATCCTGGGACAAACGGTCTAAGAGTTATGAGCGATTTTGAACTTTTGGTTGCTGTAGCGCCACCTATGGGCCAATCGGGGTCATACTCTGATAGGTTGTCCCCAAATTGAGGCCTACCATCTGGCCAGGTTTCAAGTCTCTAGGCCTTACGGTTTGTCCTGCACGATGCGTTTTACGAATCCTTACAATTACAATAGGGTTTCAGCATTTCATGCTTGAACCCCTAATAAGAATGAAGGCTTTTTGCCAGTTATAGCGCCACCTGTGGTCCGATCTCCATGAAACTCTGCATGCTTCCTCAGCATGTTCTGACACATATGCTCATCAATTTGGGTGAAGTTCTGAGTTTTCATTTGGGATTTATAGGCTTTTTAGTGTATTTTGCCACGCCCCTTTTCTAAATGACCCTGTTACAGCCACCCAAATGCAAAAGTTCAACTTTTTTTCGATAATTATAGATCTAGAGAGTCCAGAGAATTGTCCTAGACTGGTTTGGTTCCGATCGGGCGAAAAACCAGGGACTAGTTCGCAAAAGTAGGTTTTGGGCAAAATCCGACATAGCAGAAAATTTTCCCTGCCTACATCCAAATCGGAGATAGCCATTTTGTCCGCCTTGAGCCAAGGATTCCAACGATATAAGACACTTGATCCTGGGACAAACGGTCTAAGAGTTATGAGCGATTTTGAACTTTTGGTTGCTGTAGCGCCACCTATGGGCCAATCGGGGTCATACTCTGATAGGTTGTCCCCAAATTGAGGCCTACCATCTGGCCAGGTTTCAAGTCTCTAGGCCTTACGGTTTGTCCTGCACGATGCGTT